>NC_044009.1:40845200-41148231 GCF_900496995.4 Aquila chrysaetos chrysaetos
CCTGTGTCTCTGCATTTGGTGGGGACCAGTTTGAAGAGGAGCATGTAAGATTTCTTTTCTTTCCTAAAATCTGCAGTGTCTGCTTTATGAGGATGTTTATGTGATCAAATCCTGTTGTACTAGAGTAAGGGCCAGTTTGCTAGGAAAAGATGTAGTAAGATGTGACGTAGGATGGTTTGCATAAAACTTGAGAGAATCTAGATGCTTCAGGAAAGGAAGATGACAGCAGAACAGGACTGATGTTGGAAAGGATAGGTCATAACTGCATCAAATCATCTAAATCTTAATTGGGCGTCAGAGTAGTTGGAAAATCCCGTATCATGTATCATGGAACTGTAGCTGTTTCTGAACCATCTTAACAAGAGTGATTATAATGCACTGCAATGGAATACAGCAAATGAAAAAGAAAGTTGCATCATCAGCCTATGCTTCCTTGAGAATTTTCCCTCGATTCAGTCATAGTCTGTGTCTTAGGTTTGTTCAGAAAGAACTGTAGGAAATTCCAGTCTTTTGAAAGTAGCGCTGGTACCAAATCTACCCAGACTGTTTTCTAGATATTCCAGAATGGAGAGTTTTGACGAGTTGGGAAAATGTTTCTTTTTAGCTCTGTTTGTGCTCTGCATCCTGTGAATTGTAGTCCAGTTGCTTCGAGTCCTCATTCTCTATCATGAGTGCTTAGCGCCTCACCTGTGCTAATCTCAAACTCCCATTATGCAGCACAGTGGCTCAACCAGGGATAAGGTAGTGCTTAAAGAAGTGAAGCAGGTCAGGAAGTACTAATCCTCAGGCAAAATGCATAATTTTCAAATTGACCTGAAATTAAACACTTAGATTTATGTTGACCTAACACACAAATAAAAATTTCAGTTTTCTCAATGACAGTATTCAGATCAGCAACTTCTGTGCATGGCGTAAGTCCTCAAATATGTAGAAGGCCACTGCTACTAGAAAGTAAGTAAGTATTGGGGTCTGTGATGAGTAGGCTTAAATTCAAGGAGGATTATTTAGGACTGACCGTAGGAAAAATTTTCCAGAAGCAGATCTAGAGAAGTACTGTCAAATATTAGGACCTTTAGGAGATGGAAATTCCCATCAATGGAGGCATTGAAGAAGGACATTAGACTAATGGTCTGTCAGGAAAGGCAGTGGTAGAGTTGGACAAAGGATGACACCTTGGCCTTGGACTGTAGGGCAGTTTGCTGTTTATCTTTTGCAATGCTCCAGCACGTAGTCAGCATTTAATGAATGAATAATATAGACTAGAATGTTTATTAAAATTTTGGGAAGACCTGTGCTTTCTGCACATGACCTGTGTGATGCTGAAGTGATGAAACTTATGGTTACTAAGGAGTAACAAAACACAGGATTTTTCATGGTCACTTGTTCAAAGCAAATCCTTCTGCAGGCATGTCCATCCTGTGCTGTTAGTTGTTCCCAGTGCTTTAGAGGATGCTGCAGAAGAGGGAGCAGCAATCATCTGGTGGTCACCAGTCTCCCCAGCTGGGACAACTCTGACCAAAATCAGGCTGGCAGTACAGCACACACGCTCTGGGAATACGCTCTGCAATATTGCATACTGGCATGTGGGCATCCCAGCTTGCAGTGCCAATAGTCGTCCCAAAAGGATTCTAACAGGTGTTACAGCAGCATTTTCAGAAGTGCTACTTCTATGAATATTAATGATTAATAATGTTTATCCAGCATCTTTCAATTACCACCTAATTACAGTATGATAATATGTACCACTTATCTTCAGAGTGTTTTATAGACTTCAGCTAATGAATCTCAGCACCCCAGTCAGGCACATACACACTATTATTCGAAACTTACAACCACAACTGAGTTACAGAGAAAAACCTGAATTGCCTGTGGTTGTGTGGGCCTGTGCCCATTCTCCAGCATGCAGACTACACCTCTGCAACAAATTTATCAAATACTAAGGCTCAAACATTCACCTGTGTGTTGCCTTCAAGAAAAACTAATTTAGAGAAAGAAAACTGTAAAAAGCCTTCTGATAAGGACAATGCGTTCTGCTCTATTCATTCTTTTCAGAGTAGAAAGTTTTGTATTTTACCATTTTGAAATTACTTGGCCTTTCAGAAGAAAAAAGGTTTTGTGTGATGTGATAGGAAATTTAAGTCTTCAAAACTGGAATGAGAATTTTTGATTTTGTAAGGAATGAAAGGTTTGCGGCCAACCAGAATATTTCTCCCCTCTGGAGTGGTGTTTGAGAGGACTTACCATATTTTTCATCTTCCACTCCAGGTAGGATGAAATAAGTTTTGAAAATTCCCAATGAAATGAAGCATTTGTTTCCCCCTCAGTTTTCAGGACACCAATAAGCTTCAGCTGAGCCCTTAAGTGCACAAGCTTAGTTGTTCCATCTGGAAACTAGGGATGCCATAGTTCTGTATATAAAATGAATAAATAAATTGCCCCTGCTATTCCCACATAGAGACAAATTTATGTTTTGAGGTAAATCCACACCATCATTCTGGTTTTCTTTTAAGTACTTTATGAGTGTAATCGTCTTGAATCTGCCCCTTTGAGAACAGTACTACTACAAACAGTGATGGAGACTGATTCAGCAGGAGGTCAGCTAGGGAAAGTAGATTTATCTGCGGGAGATTTCCAAGCATCTTTGTCTATGGGATTAGGAGTCCAAGCTAAAAATATTGAACAAAATTATATTTATGATATGTTATATGAAAGCGAAGGCTGCTGTGCATATTAATTAAGGACCAAAGCTGCTTTCAAACAGTGTGATACGGTGTTAAAGGTACTAAAGAGCTTTCTCTTTGTTTCTTTACTTTCTGGTTGCCAAGGAGATCAGGATTACCGTGTACGGTACTTTTTCTCAAATTAGCTAATCCAAATCATGTTGCTAATGTACGTCTGATCCAAAGATTAAGAAAATAGGGAGGGAATTCTTTTTTCCAATCAGTGTAATTTGCGAGCTGCTGGGTCATTATTTTTGTACTCACTTCTGCTTTTCTCTGACCATTTTTTTTCCATCACTAAAATCTGAAAATGTGTGAAATAAGATGCTCCAAATTCTTTATGCATCACTACTCTCTTCTCTTACCAGCCCATTCCTTTTGGTAATTTTTGCTCTACACTTTATCATGTTGAGAGCTGCATGCTTGAGTTTCTCTCAACTCTCAGAAATTCTGAGTTGCTCAGATACAAAGGGTTAGATATATGGCATGAGAATTTGACTAGAAGAGGGCAGGACTGTGAGGACTCTACTGCACTACCCATGTCAAGCCATGGCAGGGCTACTCTGGGAGTGGGAGAGATTGCTGAGGCTGTTCATTTCTCTAGATTTCCTTATGATGACAAATAACTAGTCACAAAGGTAGAATGAAGAAGAAAATATACTTTTACTAGCCTAGCAGCAGAAAGTTCCAGGTAATCAAAAACACTGGTAAGGACAGAAATGGAGTATAAGAGATAGTAAGACCCAGTGCTGTCTGCTATTAACCATGGGAACATGCTATAGAGATATTATTATAAGGCTACGAACCCTTTAATCCAGGATAAATCATTTATGTGTAATGTATGGATTAGATTGCCTGGGACATGCTAGGAAATAAAACTGTGGAAGAGCCAAAAGCTCAAGTTGATGGGGTCTTCATAACTGTGCTGGGGCAAGGCAAAAAGCCCTTAATCCAGGTGAGGGGACCCCCAGACCTTGTAGTGGGAGGCAATGGGGCTCTCACTCTCACCTTACCAGTACCTGCTTCACAAGGGGGCATAAAGAAAATCCCTCCCACCTGCCCACCTTCCCTGCAGTAATCCCCTGTGATAAGAGGCTTCTTGCCATATGAAATAGCAGTATTTCCTGTTGGCTGCACCATCAGTCACGGGAAGTTCTGTTACATTTTTGGATCCCAGGCTTCATTCCTTATGAGCCGTCCTCATTTAGCTGCCTGCAATTCTTCACATTTTATCCTGTTTTCTAGCCCTGTGAATATTGTTGTCTCAGGGAGCAGAAGGAAGCAGGACATATTAGAAGGAGAGGGGATAGAACCAAGCCCCTGAGGAGATTCCTCACACTCAGCTAAGTTAAAGCTTCCCATTCAAATGATGCTCAAGTCATAGAGGTGTAGCTCAAGGTGCCCTAAGGAGCAATCTGCCAGGCACTAAGCCATGTCCCAAGCAATTTGCCCACTACCTTTACAGGATCTGGTGACAGCTGGGAGTAAAGCCTAGATACATATGAGTATATTGGCTGCCTGGGCTTGGGCTGTCCTTAAATGCCGGTTTCACTGAATCAGGTGCCCCATAGCTGGTGATACAGACGAGCGTGGGCTAGGTCAGGTAGCCTGCTCTTCTTTCTCCACTCTGCTGGCCCATCCAGGCAGAGGGAGGAGGTTTAGCACTGTCTATGTGCATGCGACTGTGCATGTATGTCTCCCCCACAAGCAAGGAGAGACTGCTCTCAGTTGAAAGCCCTCACATATTGCTCCTGCAAAAAGGACCAAACTCTGCATCAAGTTGTTGATTCCTTCCAAATTATGAATTATGCAGGAAGAAAAAAGATCAACAGGAATCCTTTGACTATGTGAACTATAATATGTTACAACATCAGTTAAATTCTGAACTCTTAGAGTTCATCTTTCCATCAGGCTCTTGAATTTGCTCCTTTAGATTTAATTTACTGTATTAGTTTGAGGTTGACTGGCCTCAGCTTGGTAATCTCCTGTCTGATGGATACCTCTCATTTGCTGGCATTTTCTCATCTATGCTGTCATTACCAGCTCCTCAAAATACACAGGTTTCTTTTTCTATTTCTACACAGGGGGGGGGGGGGGGAAGAGCTCAGACATGGGAAGAAATGATGAGCTTGTCAAACCGTGCCAAATTGGATTGAATTAAGTGACAGAGGATCTGAATTATGCTACCTGTTCTGAATAAGTAAATGCTCTCCCCTCCTTCCAATCTCACAACACTCTCGAAGCAGTGGCTTTTCCTCTGAAATGCCGAAAAGCCCCCAAGCACTTCTCAAGTAACGTGAGCTGATTTGTGTGAGCATTTACCATCACCTGAACGCAAGCTTGTTTGCTTAACATTTTATGCACTGTGTGTCAATATTTACCCAGCCTTCCTAACAAGAGAATTGATAGTGTTCAATTTGCAAGCCCAATGCTGTGCATTAGCCGTGACATTGATAATGTCTTCTCTTGTTTTAGACCTCGGAGAGAAGCAAGTTTTTTTCCATCTTCTATTTATCCATTAATGCTGGAAGTTTGATCTCCACGTTTGTAACTCCTGTATTAAGAGGTCAGTGTTGATTTAGAATAAGACAATAAATTAGCTGCCCTCTGACTACTCTGCTGTGCGTAGTTGGGCTCTTACGACAACTGAATGGCAGAAATTACATTTTCTGTGGAGTGGCCAGTGTATTGCATTTACGCCTTGTTAATCCTGCCGTAACAGCGTAATAGATTTATAGTACTAGCAGACAAGTCACAGAAACTATATTCCTGGTTGTATTTCAAAGCCAGCCTGAACTGTAGAATTAAAATATGAAAGGTGGAAGGACCTACATGGTCATCTAATCCTCCCCATTGCCAGTGAAGGATTATTCCCCAGTCTTGCCTGCAGGTAGCCTGTGGATGGGAACTGATCTCTGCTGTCCCGTGCAGGTGTCAGGGCTGAAAAACTTAGCAGGGCTGGTTTTGAAGTCCTGCTTTCTCCCTCCCACAGGGTGCTGCTGACTTCTGGAGGGCTCTGTCCTGGCACCCAGGGGTGTCTGCGTGGGTCTGCTTGCAAGATTGCAGCCCTGAGCAGCTAGCCTTGAAGACAAAGCACAGGCCTGTGCCCCACTTAAGACCTACTTTACATTCTAGGCAGCTTGCACAACACATCTTAGTCCCTCAGTCTTGCTGCACGCACTTCATTGTATCGCAGTGCCTAGAAGCCGAGGGGGTTGGGATGCTCCAAATACAGACACAGAGGCAGAGCAGCAGGCCACAGGAGATAGGGATGGGGAGAGGGACAAGGTAGCCTTCACACTTAGTAGCAATTCTTTTCATTCCGTCCCGTGGCCTCCAGGAAGCTTTCTTTGTTCAGAGTGGTTATTTTAACAGGCCGTTCATTTCATGTCATATTTACACCATGCGTATGGCCAAAGACAAATGCTGTATCTCTTGTTCTTTCTCTCACTGGTGTCCCCAGGTCAGCATTCTGTTGGGAAGGGGCTTTTGCTCAATGTAGTCAGTGGGCAGATGAAAATCCAGTCCCCTTTGAACACCAAAACTGTGCCAATATAGCCTAGCAATAAACTAGTTGCAACATGGGAATGAGGTGGAGAGGATGGGGAAAGAGTAAAATTTCTGCTAAGTGTGAAAGCTTTTCTTGGAAGAGCAAGAAATGCAGTTCGTAGACATTTGGCAGAAATGTGGAATATATACTTCTAAGTGGAGAAGTCCAACTCATTTTGCATGTCAAAAGTTCAGTGTGCTCATAATGTCTCACTGCCAGCTTTGTTGGATTTCAGCTAAATTGCTGAAAATAAGTAAATAAATGCTATGCACGCACACAGCTATGTGGCTGACCGTGACTGTCCAGGGACAGCAAACAGGAACAACTGAAGGCTTCGTGGGTTGGTTTCCTGTTAACTATGTTGGCTTATTTTAGCCATTTTGTTATTACTCCATGTAAGAATGCAGTAATTTGTAGCCACCGGCATACAAACACAGACCCCACTGAGGGCTTGCTATTTGCAACTGGACCTCTAAGTTCACGTGGTGCAAAAATTGACCTGGCCCAAGAGGCGCAGGGTTTCGGTGAACCATAGCTCAGATCAATCAAAGCCACACTGTAACAAACCTGGCTTCCTGATGGGTTATTGCAAGACCTGACATTTGGAGCAGGCTGCCTCTAGTGAGATTGGGAAAGCGGCAAGAAAAGGAACTGGATTTTTAAGACTAATCATGTGCTTCTACATATATAGTAGGGGTATTGGCTTCCACTTTGTCCACTGTAGGTTGCTGTGAAATCACATCCAGGTTTTCAGCTCAATAACTCATGTGGCTGGCACAAATAATGTGGAAACACAGTAGTGGTTATTTAGATCTAGGCAAATACAGAATGGCTTCAGGTTATTTTAAATGTTGCATCTTTTTTCCCAATTACAGTTCCTACTACTTCTTTCTGCCTATTTGTCTGCCCCCTCCCTTCTACCATTCTCATCAATATCCCATTATCAGCGGCTTCTGCTGGCAGACACTAACCCGGCTTCCAAATTGTCTTCATCAAGGGAGGACAACTGTTTCAAGGAGATTCAATTCACAGTGTCAAGCACCAGCAAAGAAGATTTAAAGCCAGGGAAAGTGACTGACTTTGGGGAAGCAAATCAAAGACCCCAGTAACATAAGTCTGACTGTAATGAGGTGCTTTTATTTCTGACTTCTTTTTCAGGGGATGTGAAATGTTTTGGAGAGGATTGTTATGCACTGGCTTTTGGTGTCCCAGCAGCTCTGATGGTGTTGGCGCTTGGTGAGTGGAAACAGTAATGCTTGTAGTAGGAGTTACCATTTTTGAGTCCATGGATAGATGAGAAAATGCACAAATTCACTAGCTCTGCATGGGAAACTCAAGGGTTCAAGGTCATCCAACAATTCCATGGTTCAGAACAGCAAGAAAAAACACTAGTTCACTTAGTGGTGGGCAGACCGTGGTTTTACTACAATCCTTTATCATGATACTGATGAGAGGGTGGTCTGGTGGATGTTTTACAATACAATCGCCTTACTTTATAAAGCAAAGGGAGGCACCAAAATGATTCTCTTGATGGCTTGCAGCTTTGCCTATGAGCAGGCTTGGCCTTTGAACTGCGATCGAAGCAGTCCTCAGAGTTCCCCAGCTTATAGAAGAGAAGTTTAGCATGCCACTTCTAACCTTTCCACAGGCTCTTTGCAGCTTGGGGCCATCTTTAATGGCTCAGACTTTTGCTTCAGAATCTATGGACCACAGAAATCGCAGAGGGAGCTGAATGAGATGTTACTTTATTCTGAGCTGTCTCACTTTGCTTGGCTGAAGTAATTCCCACAATTATGGTGACAACTTAGTATTATGTTGCAATAAAAAGCCCTTATTGTCCAAGTGTCAGAAGGCAGCTGCAATCACCCTGCTTCCTAAAGCTTGCATCTTAGCCCCATTAATGTACTTGTCGAGATTTCTTCTTCAACCCTTATAAAATACTCAGCAATTTCCACACTCTTACTGTTACTCCTTGGTAGCCAATGCAGAGGACACACCATTAGCTTTAGTTTCACAGTTGCAAGCTGCTGAGGGGAGCAGTCCCCTTATTACGCTGCATTTGAGAGGTTTTGACACAGCATGGGGTGACTTCTCATTCAGCTTGTTAGCTTAATTGAGAGACCAAGCAATTGTGTGATTTCACCACAGCATCTGTGATTTGAAAAGTTCATCCCCCAGAGAATGTGAATGTTGCTCTCTCCCCTCAAACTTCCATCAGTGAGAAGAATCAGAACACTGGAGAAATGTCACCAGGCCACAGCTAACGTTACAGCAATTATTTTCAAAAAAGTGCATGGTCATGGGCCTGAGAAGCTTCTTTTTTCCCCTGTGGCCTGTTCCTATCAGTTTAAGGCAGCACAGGCTCCTCTGTGCACCATTGTGTGATGAATGTTTCTAGCAGAGT
The DNA here is from genome assembly GCF_900496995.4 of Aquila chrysaetos chrysaetos. Classification (NCBI taxonomy): domain Eukaryota; kingdom Metazoa; phylum Chordata; class Aves; order Accipitriformes; family Accipitridae; genus Aquila; species Aquila chrysaetos. Next base: position 40,853,875 of record NC_044009.1, read on the forward strand.
GGTAGTTGCCCAGGGGAAAATGGACGTGTAAATATTGCAGTTTCTGTGAGGGCATCAATCGAAATGTGTTTTTAGCTAGTGTCCTGCTGCCAGATTCCACGGCCTGCCCGGCAAAGCAGCTCTGTGTTCTTTTGTAACATGCTAAAATGCTCTTGGAAGTAATATATTTGACTATGTGAGCAGCATGCAGAACTGGAGAAAGTACCCTTTCAGCCCTGACTGGCCCTCTCCCTGTGATGATGGAAAGCAAGGATAGGTTTAGAGGCAGAATGGAAATCAGAATGGAGCAAGATTTTCTGGGCTGCTTCAGTTTCTGAAAGGTGGGGGAGGATTGATGCTATTTAATTCCAAATGCCAAACCTAATGCAGGAACCTCAGTTCCCAAAGGAGGCAATGGCATCCCCAGAAGGTATTTCAGCAAACCTAATGAATCACCTTTTAGAGGCACCAACAGGTCCACAGGGAGATGCTAAAAATCAGGTAGTGCAACTACCCACTCTGGGTGACTTTGGAAAAGTGTCTTTCAGTGCGACTCACCTAAACTGACTTCAGACGTCTCTCTGACAGTTCTGCAAGTCAAAACTGGATGCAAAGGGTCTTCATAGTCAGCAAAGAGAAATGGTGAGTTCCCTGCAGTGTCCCAGGCCTCTTGTGTTAGGACAGAGGTGCCTGCTTTTCTCCACTGGCTGTGGACAGACTATATGGATTTCACACTCAGCTTTTATTGTGCTTCTTCCTGCTAACACCTTCAGAATTGCAATGCGCTCAGAGGCTCTCAAAGAGCAGGGCAAATTATATGTAATCAGATAGCCCCATCTCTGACAGGATTTTGAAGCCTCGGTCCAATATTCTTTGTGCTTTGAGGGAGAAAACCAAGACAAAACAATATCTTAAATTGTATAACCCTTCATGGAAACCATAAATGGAGGTAATTTCTGTTAACACCAGTGTGTGATGCAGTGACCTTTGTGGCAGTTTCCATTGAAATGTGTGTGAGATGCAAGTACACAGAGCCCACGTTGGATCTGGATTAATCCTCACATGGTTGCAATGAGTCAGGGATGATTTTCAACATCAGGTGCAGCAATTCAATGTGGATTGTATTTTAAGTTTAGCCTACAAAAAGCATAGATGGAGGGAATTTTCAAAGCTTTGATTCCCAGCATGAATTAGATATGGAGATGCCTGTTGTGCCAGAGCTGATCATGAGAAGATGACAGTGACTTCCCTAGGGATTATACTGTCTCTTGTAGGATATTGCATTTTGTTCCATTTGAAGGCATTAAAGGATCCTGTATATTTATTTTGTTAAAAGTGCAATCCTGTAAGCCCCAAGGGCAGAGGATTTCTGTTGAATACAGGGGTGGGGCATCACTCCCAGAAGCTACTGCAGGATTGAGCCTCAGTCATGTGAATTCCCATTTGGATTATAATATTTTTCAGTTGTGTTCATTGCTGGAAGTGGACTGTACAGAAAAACACCACCACAAGGGAACGTCTTACTGGAAGTGTGCAAATGCATTGGCGTAAGTGTGTGCCATTCTCTCTTTTTCAAGCATAACTCCGAGGTTGCAGGTCAGAAAAGAGAAAAGGGAAAGGGGAGGTGACATTTGGAGTTCTTCAGTATGCTGCACCTGGATATCTTGCTGATGAGCTGTAAGGAGTAAGAAACACATTTAGGTCCTAGTTTATTCTTTCAACATTTCAATTGCTTTTCCTTAGCTCCATGAACTGTTCAGTTGATGTCAGTAGAACCACTAGTGGCAGATGCTGGTGGAGACTGAACTGAAAGGAAAATTCAGAAACTCACCGAGTATCAGATATATGACTCTATTTTTTTCAGCTGAATAATTTTACTGAAGTTTATCAGTTCAGCAGACAGTAATAGTACACATTCATATTATGCACATTCAGCAAGTTCATGTAAATGCAAGACACCTGCTGAAGTTGCATTATAGCCTTATCAATTATTTTTCATAGTGTGTGAGCTGAATATAGTATGTGAAAAGATAGTCTCTTATTATTAGGTAGATAATGATGTTTCTTTTTCAGGAAGCTGTTGCTAACAGCAGATGTTTTCTTTTTACCTAGGTCAATCCTGGTGACAGATTTACCTTGGGGAAACAGGCCAGATCTTAAAGATAGGATTTCTAAGTGAGGTCTGCCACTCTTTTTGCCAGGGTGGCTGTGTTCAGTGACTGGAGCACACAGCATAAACAAACAAGTTATAAATACAGTGTCACTGATTTCTCCTCCAGTGAGAAACCAACTCGAAAGCTGGTCTAGGAGTGAATGAGGCATGGGCTGCACCAGGAATATGCAAAGAAAGGTCTACAGAACAAGAAGGAAGTGAGAGTTCTGGTTTTGACATTGCTTTGGATAACGAGGCATTTCCTCCCCAGCACAGCGGTCAATCCGACAGGTGCTTTTTGGAAGAGAACTGAAGAAATTATGTTTAAAGCTTTATTATGTAGCAGGTTTTAAATCAAACATGAAACAGTCTTTGGAGGCTAGTGTCAGATTTGTCTCTGAAAGACAAGCCTATGAGGTAGTTCATTCCCACATCATACCTTCAATCAACCAATGTCACAGAAACTTCCCTGCAGAGAATTGCTCATAAAGCATCCAACCCGAGATTTGGAAGTGTCCAGCAAAACCCCAGCAATTTTCTGGTGCTGCTTACATTCAGGGATGGGGAGGGCAGCCTTGAGTTAGGAATGTGGCAAGGGCAGGTAGGCCACAAGGGAGTTACCTGTTTTTCTCCCTAGTTTGCTATTAAAAACCGGCTGAAAAACCGCTCCCGTCAGATTCCGAAGAGAGATCACTGGCTGGACTGGGCGTCAGAAAAATACTCGGTAAGTGATGCTCTAACTGGCAGGTTTGGAGGGGGAAGGGGGAAGATGGGCAGACAGACAGGGGAGGCAGCAAGACTGGCCTGGCCACACCACTCCTCACATGCACCGGGCTCTCACTTGTCCTGTCCCTTCCCACATATGTACTCTCCTGACCCTTAATGGACAGTTTAGGTGCTGCACTGAAATGCAGAAATGCAAATATGTCCAGCATCATGAATAAGTGCAATGAATAACTGCCATGCAGAAAGAAATAGGAGCTCTTATGCTTCGTGACTTGAATCACCTGTTGGCTTTTCACCCTCATCTTACCTTTTTGCCTGTTCCCTTTATAGAAACAGCTGATTGGGGAGGTTAAAATGGTGACGCGTGTTCTCTTCCTCTTCATACCACTGCCAATGTTCTGGGCCCTGTTTGATCAGCAGGTACAGTACAGTGCATTGCAGGTCTGCCTGCCGACTTGGGTTTGCACCCTTGTCCTTCCAGCATAACACCAAAACTTCCTGGGGATACAGAGCGCCACGCTCCTACCAGGTGTCCAGGGGCTTGCTAAGGCAGTACCCACCATGACTGCTGGCCATCCCTTCGCAGTCCTGCTGGGTGTCTGGCACGGGAGGGTGAGAAGGAAGAATGTGCCCTGTCTACTGGCAGGTGTTACAGGGAAGGGAAGGAAGAGGTGGGAAATAAGACCTCCAGCACTGTCGTCTTCTCTGTCTTCATGTTTTCTAGTCCCATAGGACATCTTGAAGGCTTCACAGCTCTCTGTTTTCTCCTTAGGGATCCAGGTGGACTTTGCAAGCCACAAAAATGAACGCTGATTTTGTAAGTACTTAATGCTACCAGGGCTGGTAAGACTAGTAGTAACATCACTGCTCCTGCTTTTTAACCAGAGTCTTGCAGTACTAAGAGCATCTGCTTGATGAGTCTGGGTGAGTTAGTTGCACTTTTGGTGCTTAGAAGCGAGAGGCTCTGTGCAGCCGCGTTCAATTCATCACAGCACATCTTGGCAAGGAGTGAGGGCTGGGGAGCCATCAGCAGCCTGCAAGATCAGAAGTGCTGACCTACTGGCAACCAGTTGCTCTGTGACCTTGAGCAGGTAGGATTTCCAACCTGCTACCCCCACTGAAGACAGAGAAGTCATGGGAGGTTCACACAGCCCTTGTAAGGTGTAACTAGAGCTGTTGTAGCTGTTTATTTCTGCTCTGGCTTACTTGGTGATACACTAATGAAGCCTCTCAGCACCAGCAGGAATTCTGTGTATAGGGTAAAGATGTGATGAGGATTAATTAGTTTGTAGCCATAAAGTGCTTCAAAGATGTGAATGGCAAATGGTACAGGGTGCAGTGCCAGATAAATGTGGATCAGCTACCTACCTAAAGATGCCACCATATAGGGCTGGCTTCCAGACATATGTGTTTTAACAGGCCATCTTACCTGTGGATGCTCACATCAGAATTTAGGATTGTAAATGCCCATTTTCCAGTTTAAAATTGACTTAAAGCCCAAAATTTGAGCCTTGCTATGTCACTTCTGTTAAAAATTGGGCTCTCAGCATGTGATACTCATTAGGCTTAATTAATTCAAATGAGGCATGAAAAAGACTACACCTTGGGTAATATTTACCCACCTCAGAAAGACAAAGCAATGAAAGTTCATGCGGTCTTTGTGATGTCTATCTAAAAACTTTGTTTTCTGCTGTTTTGCTCACATGCACTTAGTGATCCATTAGCAGAAGATACAGCAGAATCACCAGATGTCATTTACTAAACTCTCCCTGGTGGAGAAGGACATATTCAGGGCTTTTTTGTCACACCAACTCGGATAGGTTTTTGGCTTATGTTTCGGTCTCATCTGCTCTCCACTGGTGAGTTGTCCCAACTCATGAAGGTGAGATTTAACTGCAACGTTGGGGTGATCCCACCATTAAGCTTGTTGGAGTTCATGTTTGTAATATTCCATGCTTTTCCCTTCTGCAGACAAAGGGCTCAGCTAGGAAGTCCGGAGTTAAACAGGGAATGATTTAGTGTGAGATGAAATATTTGCAGGCTTGTTTCCTAATGGCACATTTGTATAGTGTGCACAAAGTAGCAGGAGGGGATATTTGCCTGATATTTTTAATTGTAAGACTCCTTTGCTGTGACCAGTTGTTTCCACTCTCCCAGGAGGCAGCTGCTGGCAGGCAGGAGACAAACCCCCACAGTGTTTTCCTGGAAAGACATTATTTCCTTCTTAATTTTTCCACCTCTTCTCTTCATCTTAATTTCAAATGAAAAGCATTGTGTGGAGTTCAGACTCCAGCCTCTCCCTGGAGACAGCTCATTGGTCTCTTTTGGGGACTGGGATCCCTCCATCCATCCCTGTTGACCTTGCCTGATTGTGGGCGCTGGGTACAGTGATGCAAATGTGAGGCATCTCTTAGAGCCTTGAGGACTCTTGGCTCAAACCAAGAAGTCACAGTTGACCAAAGCCCATTAGGTGCCCTCGGCAGGTGGAGGGAGGAAAGAGGTGTTTGTGCAGCCTGCCGGCTCAGGGATGGTCTTTAGTTATCCTTTTGGTGTGCTTGGGAGAATTGCCAACGGAGCTCAGAGGGTCCTGAAGCTTGAGGGAACTCACTTGTAGGATTTGGGTTTTTCCTATTACAGAAGCAGGGAGGGAGGAAGCTCTAAGCCCAAATCCCAACTTGGGCACTAACATGCCCATTCCTCCCCAGTCACCTAGTTCATAGCTCAGCCAGCCTGAAAGATGGGTCTCAGTACCTGTAACAGGCTGTGTCCCAGCTGCCATATATCAAGGACTGAGTGCTGCTTCCTTCTGCAAAACGATTCTCATAAAACACTGTGTCCTTAGATGACAAGTGTCAAGAGCACAATATCAGCTGCTAAAGCCAACATAAACGGTTTGAGGAAACCACGTTTGCTACTAAGGCTTCTACTGGACTGGTTGGTTATTTGCTATATGCACTGTTATATTATGGTGTTTATGAATCACTTGGAATATCTTTTTGTTTCAGGGAATATATGTCCTTCAGCCTGACCAAATGCAGGTAAAAGATACTATAGGGTATCCCTTATAAATGTTTTTTTCTTTTTCTTTTTCTCTCTCATTTTTATTTTTCTCATGGGACCAGTGGCCTTTCTCTGCTCCTTTTGAAGGTAATAGCAGTGCATCTGCTGACTGCTGTGGTGTGGACTCTTATTGCTCACTAGCTGTTTTGCAAGCTTACTCTTGGGGTTCAGAAGACCCCAAGGATGTCCTAACACCAAGGTTGAATCCTGCAGAATAATGCAGAGCTGTGGGGAGACGTGCCACCATAATAGTTCTTGAACTAGTGCTGGCATGTGGAGGATACAAGCTGCGTCTGCTTTTAACATGCCCCTGCACTGGGTTGAGTGTTGTACCTGAAATATGTTTCCTTCCTCCCTTTCTGCAGGGCAGATGAAAATGTGAAGTCTCCAAGACGGTGCTGTGTTGTCACAGTTGATTACAATTCTTACACTGAACAGCTCTGGAGAAATTCAAAGCTGTCCTGTTCCCTGAAATCTTCCTTCGAAACTGAAACAGCATTCCTCTCTGCTTGTTCTCCATCACTCTCAATTTTCTTGCTCTGCCACTGCTGGCTGGCAGACAAGCTCTGGCCCTCCCAGGAGAAGTTTAGTTCCTGGGGGATTACCAAGCTGTGTGGAAGTGCGAGAAATTGCCAATCTCACAGAATAGTGCCTGTTTCTCTGGGATTTTGCTGAAATCCCAAGATGTTTCCATTATTGCTGATTTGTTGTAAGGTCCCACCACAGCACCGAAGGTCATCTGCCTCTATTGTCAGTGGGTTTTGTACTCTTCAAAAACATAATGCTTCAGTTCTCTCTTCAGGGAAACCGGGCCAGTGCTGCTTGCTTACCTCTTGGAGGGGACGATATGAACAAAATGTATTCGTGCCTGTGAAAACTAAATAGCAGAAGCTGTCGAAGTGCAAACTATGATTATATTTTAAAAGGAGGTTTTTAAGTGTTTGTTCATGTCCTTTCCGTAATGGAATTATTTCTGGAGGACAGTGCTTTATGAGTTTAATTACTGCAAGTTGCTTTCTAGTCACTAAACTCCCATTCTTTTGTATTGCAGTTCTTAAATCCACTTCTTATTCTTGTCTTCATCCCAATTTTTGACCTTGGGCTCTACCCCCTGATAAACATGTGCAAATTTAATTTCACGTAAGTACTTGGGGATAATGCAGATGCCTCAGTGCTTTTTCTTTTGCAGCAAGTGTGCAGAATAGCTTTTAAGGAGGAGAAACACGAATTTCCATTCACCCTTCCCAGTACGTGCCTTTAATTCAGCCCCAAGAGGCAACATCACCCTCTTCCATAGGCCCTGGAAATTCCAGAGGGGAAAATTCAGTGATATTGGATTCTGCTCTGTACAGATTTTCCCTGAAAGCGGATATGAACTGTCCCTCTTTGAATTTGATCAACATGTTCTTCACCTTATCTCCTGTATCACCCCTAAATAATTTCCACCTTGAAAGGTCCCCATGGGGCTAAATTCACCATCCCATGTGGGCTGCATGTGGTGTTGTGAAAGCAGATTCCACACTAGGATCTGAACTAGTGACTACATAAGGGAATTTCCATATGGCCCAAGAATTTTATCCCTAGTCTATGTTAGCAAAAAGTGCACTGTAATAGGAGCAGACCTCCAGGTTGGCTCTGAGACGCACTTTATGCATTTTGGGGGATTTTACTTTGGAGTGTCTGTAGTCTGCCTCTGTGGACTGATGCCGTTTAACAGTGGGAGTATGTTATGTGTGCTCGTGGAGTGCCTCTGCCAGTGCAGTTTCAGCTGAAAGGAACCATGTTTCCATGCTCCAGCACCACATCTCAACATGAACCACAGTGCAGGAAGGGGCGATGAGTGGGAGATTGGCTTAAAAAGCGTGTTCCTAATCCAAACTAAAATGCTGGATAGACAAAAGCACATAAAATGGGGATGGAAGGAGCCTCTGAAGCCTACCCCTTCACCCTGCTGATCCTTTCCCATCATGCTGAATTACCTGCACCTAAAGACATATCAAAGACATTGTCCAGCCCTGCAAAATGGTGCCCTTTGGAGGACACACATGGGAAGCTGTGCTTCTCCGTGCTACCTCAGTGTGAGCCCATGCCCTGGACTGAGCCCCGACTTGACAGAAAACTTCCTGCCTGATGACCAGTTGACAGAGTAGTTGACTCAGCAGCACAAACTCATGCACCAATCAGGACTGAATGCCATGCTGTTTCTGTCCCCTGGACGCAGGATACTAACAGGCTCCTATCCAGTTTAGCTGTAGAAGTGGCGGTGGAAACACTGTAGCATGCAGGGTGTTAGCCTATGTGGCTGCAAAAGTTTGTGCTACGAAATCCCAATGCAGCGTTGAAGATCAAACCCATTTTTTTATTACAAGATGCAAGCAGTAAATATTTTCTTGTCCCAGGGCATGTAACTGAGAGACAGAATTTGGGTTCCTAATCTGGATTTCCCACCGCCCAGTCAATCTGGAATGTGAATCCAGACCATTACAAAGAGTGGAGACCACTGAATCTCGAACCAGATTGATTTCAAATCTTAACAACTCAAAGTTTGGACCTGCCATTCTGGACCTATTTTATTCTGCTTTATATCAGATTGTCTCATGTAACTCTGGTAGAGTTACACTAGTTTTGCTCTGAGTTCAGAAGCAAGCTCTTTATTCTCTAGAAATGTAAATGTATTGGCATGAGAAATAACCCAGAATGATGCCACAGATGGTCAGAAACATTGATGACACAAACTACACATTTTTCTGCTCCTCATTCCTGCTGCTAAATAGCATGCTACTTTTCTTCTGCCTTTCCCAAAAGGGACTTGAAGATATATAATTTCTAGTGCTCCTTCCAACATCACAGGTTAACATAATGGCATGAGCTATTCCCACTAGAAGAGCTAGGAACAAGATAATATGAAACTTGCAAGCAAAGACCCTTTTTTCATGGCATATCAGTTTTAATTGGCCTCAGTGCTGGCCTCATACAGAATAACAGAATAGTTTTAAGTTAAATGATTGGCAATTTAAACAGCATGTCATCCCCAGTGCCACCTGTTGGACGGTTTATTACATGGCTTTGGCACATCTTTGGCTCTGAGGAATGGTATTCTACATTTTAAATGACTTTTTTTTCTTAATGGCACCTCTTTCATTTGCTCCATAGACCTATTAGGAAAATGGCAACAGGTATGATCCTTGCAGGGATGGCGTTTGGACTTGCAGCTGTTGTAGAACTCAAAATAAATGTAAGTATAGCATAAGGGATTCCTCAGAAATAATTTCCTTCCCTGGGGTGCTTTTATTGATGCCTGTTAGATAATCCTTTTAACCATCGTGTTCCTTGATCATAACTTTTAATGTGTTCTTTACAATTAAGCATACTGATCCAGTTGCTAATGATAATTCTTACTTTGTCTACTTTTCCCTCTCTTTGTCTCTGTCTCTTTCTCTCTTTCTAGTCTTTGCAGTTTTGCTGTGCTGGTCATCTGTATTGGTCTATATTCTAGATTTCCATCATCAAAGTGCTTGACAGACATCTAGTTAATGCTAGTGATTAATTCCCAAAAGGTAGTCTGTTCTCTTTCCTATTTCTTGCTGTAGCTTGCCTGTATTTTACTGGTTTGTTGTTGGTTTTTTTTTTTTTTTCTCTGTGTGTGTGTGTTGGTTTTGGGTTTTTAATTTAATTACTTTCCTACTTTAGGGTGGGGATGTGGTTTTTTACAAGCCAAATTGTTTCTCCAGTGAGGCAGGTAAACGCAGTCATTTCTGTAGTCAAAGGCATCAGGGATTGCCAGGCATCCCCAGACAGGATGGCAGCAAATCTCTTGTAAATTCAGTGTTAGCCCCTGCAGATCTCTGCCATTTGTTTCTGGCCCGTGACCAGCCTTGTGCAGACTTTGGCTAACCTTTGTCTCACAAAAGTTACTATAGGATTAATTTTTAAAGCTTCCATGTATACTTAAAATGTTCTGTTAGAGTGGCTGGCACACAGCCCTGGATTAACATCTGCTGGTTCCTCAGGTGAATCCACTGACAAGTCCCCCACTGAAACGAGACTTTGTGGGTTCAGGTCTTCTTTCTGGTCTCTTTACATGAGCAAAGAAATGCTCTGATTGCCACCACCAGCAGCTCTGGCCGAGCACTGAAAGTCTGCTGTGGCTGTGGCTGACTTCTCCAGGCACAGGCCAGGTGAGTTAGAGGTTCCCCCTGCCTGTGCATGGAAATTTTACCCTGAAGGCCACTAAAAGCTCTGGCAAAGAGGGGGATCGGATGGCCCACCTTGGCTTGGCTCTGGGTTGCAAAGGTGAAAAGCCATAGTAATGGAATTTGCTGGGTAACATTAACAGGCTTGTTGGTCCAGAGCAGCATATGGGTACAGGGAAATCAGTGTCGCCCTGTCTTCTCTGACAGTATGTCTCCCCACTGAGTTATGTTCAAACTGCCCTGCCTGCAATACCCAAATTACAGGATGAGATAGAAAAAAATTAATGTCTCTGAAGCATTGCTGGCAGCTACTTGAAAATAAAGTGAGAAAAAAAGTGAAGTTTTTTACAAAAAAAAATAAAATACTCTTTTTAGATCTGCAGGTAGTGCAAGGCTGACATTGATTGATGTACTCTTTCTAGGAAATGATTCCTGACAGAAAGAGATACTTCTGTGCTGAAGGCATCATCTTTCCTTTCTCAGAAAACTGGGAATAAGACCTATCCAGTCAGCAGTTAGATAGCATGGTGTCATGTGATGCAAAAGCACCGATTACAGACATGCAGCTGGACTGGGATTTTCAAAACTGCTTAGCTTCTGGCCTAATTCTTTTCCCAGTCACTGACTGCAGTGGGAAATAATTATTCTGGTCACTGCTTTTGAAAGCTAAGCACAATTTTTTCCATTTTGATATGGCAGTTGGTTAAATCCAGGCACTAGGGAGCTGTATAATGAAAGCAATAACATTGTTCTACCTACCCAGCAGTTGTGTAGCTTGTACGCTTAGCAGTGTGAAGAGCAGGTTTTGGGAGGAATGATAGGTTGGCTATTGAGCTACTATGAGGAAACCTCCCTAAATAAGATTTATGTTCAGTTTTCTCTGAGTGCAACTTCTGATGAGGAAGGGATGGAAAAGTGTCATTACAGAGAGGAAGAGTATTATGGATAAAAATGAAGAGATATTAAAGTGCTAATAAAGCATACAGATGGCACTTAAAGCCTTTTACTTTAATTAGGAAACCGATATGCCTCAGCTTGTCCCAGAAGAAAGTTTAATTCGGGTCCTGAATTTGGCAAAGAACCCTGTTCAAGTGACAATCCAAGACCGGGACCTATTTCAGCAGCCCGTGGAGGCTTTTCAGGTAAGCATATATGTGGGGCTGGAAGGCCTGACTTGTGTCCCATCGAAGAAATGGTGGGCTTTTTTTCAGGCATTTTCTAATAAAGCCCACAAATGCTAGAGCTTGTTCTCCTCCAATGCCTTAGAAGTGCATGGGAACAGTTTTAAAAATGGAGCATATTATCTCTGTTGATGAGACAGAAATGGCAAGTTTGGATACATATTTCCATGGCAAAGGAGGAAATGGCTAAATACATTCACCTGTAATTAGGAATAAAGGATAATTGTCCTGAGATGAGCATGTAGGACATTCAGCTCACATCTCTCAGTGCTCAGACCAGGAATTGCTGCTGGGATCTGGATGGCATCTGAACAGTTTTTACCTGCAAAGGAGGAAAGAAATGGGAAGGCAGTTAACTGGGCATGGGCACTGGGTTGTTTGCTATTTCAGCTTCCAGATTACTTTACGGGTCAGGCTGGTTTGGTACTCAGTCCAGCAGTCCACTGGCCACCAGCAGCCTGCCATGTTTTAGGTGTGGTCCCATTGGGGCAGAATCGGGCCAGGAGAAAGGGTAGCTGTGTGGGCAGAAGGTGTTCCCTGACCTTAGGGTTGCATCCAGCAAGGGAAGGTACTCCAAGCTCTGTCTTGACCGCCCAAAGCCTATAGGTCAACATAGGTCCTTAGCTGTAGAAGACAGCTCTGACTTTTAACCTCTCTTTACAGGCTCCCTTGAAGAGACGATAGGGTTTCACTTGGAGGGAAGAGCCAGGTCCTTTCTCATCTGAAGGAAGTGTAACCAAGTTTGTTTTTTTCCACAGAACCCAGCTGAGTACTCAAAATTAATATTGAATGGAGAGCAACAGAGCCTTCGCTTCACCCTGCAACATCAAGGATTGTCTCTTGCTTTTAACTACACTGTGAAGGAAAAATCAGTATACAGCTTAATTGTTTTTGAGGCAGAAGGAAGCCTATCAAGCCGCTTAGTGAGTGTGGGAGTGAAGTGTAAATACAGTATTAATTCAATGGCTATGATGATACAATGGGGTAATAGGCTCATTAATTCATTTGCTCAGTTGCAATGTCTGTCTGATTGCTCTCAGATGCTCTAAACCTGACTTCTTAGCTAGCGGCACTGGATCTGTATGCGTTTCTGCTGGTTGATTAATAGAGGCGTTATGGCATCTGAGAGTTTCTGGGCACACTTTAATCCAGTGAATGCTGCAGTGGGAGAGCAGAGTCATGCCTGCTAAGGAGCAGAGCTTGAGAAAGCTGAGGAAACAGAGAGCCAGAGATTTTCCCCCAAAGATGGTTCTATAAAGCAAAGATGTTAAAGAGGCTCTAGGGCTGGGCACGGAATAATAGCATCAGAGGAATGATTCTGGGTTTAGTTATTGCAAGCGTTTAGTGAAAATGCACAGAAGGCCCATTTGTTTTGCTGAACAGAATAAATGATTAAGCTCATTTCAGGCTCTGCAGCAGAGCCGGCTGCATTTGGACTTTTGTGTATTGCTGCAACAATCAGAGAGAGGCATATGGGATGTATAGGGCCAGATTCTGGTATCTTTTATGTGTAGCTGTATCCTAAGAAGCTCTCTTGAAATGAATGGTGTTATTGCACATTGTGGCAGGTTTGCAAATGCCATCAGAATCTGTCCTCATGCTAAAATATCAATTCTCTTTGCAGTTCCTCCACCTCCCACCTTGCAGGGTTGCTACAGCAAGCATTCGGTATTGTAAAGTGGAAATCACACAACTGTTTTTAAAAATGAGGAGTTTTAAGAATTTATTTTTTCCTAACATTGGGGTTTTTTGCTGCTTTATGGTTTAGAGCCTGGGGCTCATTATCACACAATGTTGTTAAGTTTTCTTGTGACCCTGATGACTGTATGCTCTTACCTTAAGAAATGGATACTCATACAGTGATTTTCATACAGTCCTTAAGAAGTGAAAGCCTGCGACTGGCTGGAGCAAAGCAGTCTCTGAGCTTCAGTACATCTCTGTTCTGCCCTAGCTATCTAGCCTGTGCTTAAATTAATGCCCACCCTGGCACGGGCAGGCTCCCATGCACTGGGGAACAGCCATGCTGTTGGGTGATGCTAGTGACCTGTCATTCTCAGCTCTAGATAAGGGAGGTGTGGAAGACAGTGTGGTAAATGATACTCACTTTTCCAGCATTGCAACACAAGGAAGGCAATGCCAGCATCACTGCTGTGTTGCAGGGCTTGCCCTGGGGTAGCCATGGCCCACGCCAGCCTCCCTCACTGCTGGGTTTGGCCCCCTCGCTCAGGTGGGGATGCTTTCCTGGAAGGATCCAATCTGAAATTGGTTTCTTCTCCTTTGTGGGCTGTTGAGTAGGCAGGAAATGAATTTGAGAGCTCTGGGGATCATTGATGAAAGCGAGTAATAATTTGGCTGGCCTGTCTGCAACGAACTAGAGTGTTAATCCCCATGTGTCTCCCATGGAAAAAATTATGTTGTTGTTTGTTATTTATTGCTGTGACATTTATTTTTCACTGTGGCTATTTATTATCTAGGGCATACATTATTTGTAGGTCAGCATATCACACTGAAGTACAATAGACGTTTTATAGGTATACTGAAATTCTGGATCCTTGGTCTCAGAAGCTCAGTGTTTAACATCAGGAAGAAAGTGTGGAGAAAGGGCTAGCAAATGTTGAGAGAAAGCCAGTTGCTGAAAGTAGATTCGGTCCATTTTGGCTTGCCTGGGTTCTGTCTGTGGGCAGCGCAAACTGAAATTGCCCTGCCAGCTTAAATGGACATGGCACAGCTGTGGATTTCTACCAGCCAAGAACCTTGCTCTGTATTCTTTTTGTATGACGTACAATCTTCAGGGCAGGGTTGTGCCTTACTGTCTTTTTTCAGCGTTGTACACCAATAGGCTCTCCTCGAATGAATGTAGATCATGTTAACTATTGAGCTGATGCTCCAGCTGTGATCTCCAGGAGAGGCACTCTCACTCCTCAGTCTGCTCAACCAGGTGGCCATTTCAGGGATGTGTCTGCAGAGACTGAGTGCAAACAAGCTCAGTGCATCTTGGTCTCTCCTGCTCTCTGCCTGCACCATACAACAGTTTAATCTCTTGAGTATTGAGGGTCAGGGAAAATATGAGTGATGCACCATGATCAGAATCCTAGTGGATCCTCTTGGCTTTAAGCTTCTGTTAAGTCTATGAGTATGCCAAGAATCAAGGTCTGAAGGTTAGGTGGTTGCAGGTTTTGTAGGAGTAAGGCACTCATGTTTAATTGTAACTAATCATTGAAAGAGGCTAATGTGGATCATGCTCTCTTGCTATCTTCAGATCAAGACAAATACTTTTTTGAAGGGTGTTACATGCCTCAGTAGAAGGGTAACTGGCTGAAACTCTGTAGCCTTTGTTATACAGGAGATGAGCAAAAAAAAGGTATGATATCATCTTAAGCCCTTGGTGGAGCTGAAATTTTGCTGTTGGCTTCATTGTACCAGGACTTCACTTCTGTGGCCTAATGTAAAGCTTATGTGAGAGTCCAGCTGATTTCCATGGGCTTTGCAACACATGTGTAACTCCACAGACACTAGTATTTTCTGCTACACATTGTTATAAGACAGCATTAATAAATTTGTTTGATTTTTTTTTTTCTTCCCCTCTTTAGATTACAGACTTGGAAGCAAAGCCAGAAAACGGTTTGGCAGCTGTTAGGTAGGAATAACATTTTTTGAGGATTTGGAGGTGGTGGGGTGAGGGAGACTGCTTTTGTCTAGTGCAAACTGTATGTAACATAATCCAGATGTTCTCAGGTTGGAATCTAGTCCATACTTCTCATGCAAGACTCAGGTGTCAGCTGCGGAGGCTTGACAGCGTGTCACCTCCCACACTTGCCATGCAGAGCTGAGCATTATTGCTGCTTACTGCCTAGGATAGTCTGGGCTGAGATGGCAACATAAAAGATCTCCTTTGGAAGAATGGTAAATTCATCTCACTGCATCCCACTTCTTTGGGAAAGAACAGAAAGAAGCAATCTGGAAAGGAGCCATTGCCATTTGTCCTCTGCGAACTGGCCAACCCATGACGTTCATTTATCTCGCCCAACCTCATGCACAAATGCCTGCTAAATTGGTTACAGCAACAATTTTACATCCTTGTAAACAATTTAGCTGGGCATTTGGCTCTGCGTAAGCAGCTAGTCTACTTTCCTAATTTGAGCTAGTCCATGAACAGTCCTGTGCCGGTCTGTGCTGAGATGCCATCTCACTGAGGTCACAGTTACCTCCAGCACCACTTTACCAGACCTATGTGAGGCTGCTGAGATGCGGAAGAAGCAGATTTGCAAAAAAAAAAAAAAACCCTCAAAAACTTTAGACAGTATAAAACAACGTCCAACTCCCTTATCTGAAAGCCTGTATTGACAGTGCAGGACAGCAGTATCTCTTCATAGCCCTATGCTTGTGAAGGCTTCTACTGACTAAACACCACCTTGAAGGCTTGATTAATACGTGTGGTCAGCAATGTTTTATATTTTCCTGTGAACATTTTTGACAAAATCCCAAAATTTTCCCTTCAACAACTTGTGAAGAGGTTTCACTAGGAAGAAACTATTTTTCCACTAAAAAGTTACTTTTGCTAAGCACCCCCATTTTAAGAACTGAAACCCAAAATATTTTAAAACATAGTCAGATCAAATGAAAAGTGTTCGGTTTTGCTAACAATTTTTCAGTTGTCAAAAGGAAGCTGTCTTTTGTGTGTGAAAAAGCATTTAAATACTGGGTCAAAAAACCCCAAACCTGAACATTCCCATGAAAGTTTTGGTTTTTATGAAAATACCTTATTTTTCTAGAAAACTCTTTCCCACTGGTAGAAACTGCTTGGAAAGTATGCCAGCATGGTGCACATGCTCATCAAGGCACCCAACGTTATAGTTTCCTGGGGTGGGCTGGGACTCTGTCCTCTCAAACAGCCATGGAACAATCTTTGAAGGTCTTTGAGAAGAGATTGCCTCAAAGTCCTAACCCACAAAAAGTGAGGGTCACTTTTCACAAGAGAGAGAGTAAGAGGGTAAAATTACACAGCAGGGAAAACTAATCTTATATTGAAAAACTGGGCAACAAATCAGGTGAATATTTTGGTAGCTTTCAGGAGAGGCTGTCGTAACCCTATGGCATTACAGAATGCTTTGGGAGAGACAGCACACTTCTTCTAAGGTGTCTGATATTATGCTTCTCCTGCCCTGTCTGACAACCCAATGAAATATGCTTTCTTTGCAGATTCATTAATGGTTTGAGCCAAGATGTCAACCTCAGCATTGACAGCAAACGGTTCATTGCTGTTCAGAAAAACTACAGCGCTTCTGAGTACTCACTGCTAGAGAGGGACAAGTAAGTTTCCCTTGCTGTGCTGAAGGTTCTTGCTGAGGTCTTTCTTTGGATACAGTGGGGCTTTTCTTGGGCAAATAGCAAAACCTTCCTTGCTGTTGTCTTGGCATTTGGTTGTGGGGGCAGATGTTTGTAAAAAAGCAGAATTACCGGCTCTGCACAGAGCAGGTGCTCCAGGCCACTCGTATGTGCAGAAGCGCCACACATTTAGTCTGCAAAGTGTCCAAGCCAAAGGACAGCAAATCAGTATCTCTGTGTGTAATATGCAGTTGAGTAGATTCAGCCTCCAGACAGTGTCTGGGATAGCTCCCTTCCCATAGCTGTTACTGTTTTGGTAAGATGAAATCAGTAGGGACAAAGCTTGGTAACTTTATTCCCATGACATGAATATAATGAGATCCTAATTTAGGCCATAATCCGCGTTTTCTCAGTGTCAGGTCAGGGGAATTTTGGAAACCCAAAAAGCCTTTTGAAGAAGTCCAGATACAGCACTTACTTAACTTTCTCTGAGCTTTTATTCACATTATATGGGGGCCTGAAGGGAAGAGACTGGCCATTCCTGTGCATCTGTCAGCAGACCTAGGTGGGGCATGGTGAAGTCCCCTCTGCCATTTGATGCCTGCTCTATTTTGATATTCTCTCAGGCCCAAGCAAGTAGTGTTAGGGTGCTCTCAGGGAAAGGCCAATTCATATTCCACACTACAAAGCATTGGTATGTGGGCTGGTAACATCAAGTAACATTAAATGGCTTTGCAGGCTGGGCTTGTTAGACAGGGGCTCCATATGGCCTTGGTTTGGCAGCATTGGAGTTGGCTCTTGTAGGGTATTTCTGGCATTTGCAATGTTTCAAAACTAGCTTCGTGGCTTTTCTCTGCATCAGCTCCATCCAAAATATTTATTGCTGCAATTTAGTAGGATGCAGCAGCCATTGTGGCAATGCTGCTGAGCCTCTGTGCCGTCTCACACATCCAAAATCAGAAGAACAAATATGAAGCCTAATTTGCTCTACTGAAAGGAAACAAAGTGTCTTGTGGGTGCATAATTCTGATTTCCTGAAGGCTGCTTGAGCCTGGCTAACTTGTTTGGCCCACAGTTCCTGAAGGAGTGGAGAAAAGTTTGGAAGGAAAATAAATGGGGGGGTGGGTGGGGGCGGCGAAATCAATGCTAGGAAGAAGCAGAAACCATTAAAAAATGTTAGCAATAGCCCAGGTCATTAGGTGAACTCCAGTCAGTGCCTAAGTGTTTCTGGAAGGAAAAGATGACAGGAACTCTAGTGACTGTCTGACATAAACATTACTGCAGCTTTACGTCATACACCCTCCCTACTCTATTGAAGGGGCATGTTTGATAGCTCTGCTCTGCGCTCTTTGTCTGTGGGACTAACTGGGAAATACTGTACTTCATCATTGTATCTAGATATAATAATGGAAAATGCATAACTGAAATGGGAGAATTCACCCTGGAGCTAGGGCTGCTCGACTTCGGTGCGTCATACACCATTGTGATAACTAACGTAAGTGTCCCTGTGATGGTAACGAGCTCCTTCTGTTCTAGTCTTTGGCAGTGCTTTTGTTCTTATGTTTGTGACTCTCACTTGCTTTCTCCACCCTGCAAGACCCGGGCAGTAGCCGTCTGAAGGCAGTCCTTTACAAAAGGGTTAGCAAAAAGTTTTGGCGCCTACATAAGCAAGGTAGGTGGGTACTCATTCCACCTTACACTGTGATCTTGTCAGATCTCATGGGTTAAACAAGAAGATCTTTTCCTCGATGCAAGTCCTCCATGGATGTGATCTGAGGTTCGTGCTGGTCTCATGCCATCCTTGTTCAGTTAACATTGACCCAGCGCACTGCAAAGAGCTATTACAGTCTGCCAAGAGCTGACTCTGCTTGTGTTCTTTAAAATACTGGACCTGGTGGTACACACACCTGAAAAACTCTGCAGAAACAGTCTGCTGTATCCTCATGTTTAACTTACTGATCTAAAGGCTGATCTTCCAAGACCTGTGGATTATGCATGGGGGGAAGAGGGACGGTGTTGAGGGAGGAGGTTGGTGAGATGATTGTGCATCTGTTTTTCCTCCTCTCACTGTCTGTACAGCTTGTTTAGAGCCTAGTGTAAACTCAAGGCATGGTTCTCCGAACAACCTAGCCCTGATGCGGCATGAGCGCTGCTGAGAGGGTGGATTCCTTTCCCTGCCTGCCAGCCTCTTAGGCACGCTGCTCCAACCCTGGTCCAGCTGGCAGGAGCCACGGAGATGAACGTGATCAGCTTAGTTCCCATTTTAACCTTTCCACTGCACAGGCACACAGACAAACCAGGTCTGACAGGACACACTTCTAAGCTTCCCTCTGAGACTTTGACTACTGTGTTGTGATGAGCAGAGCAAAGTGCTGTCAGCTACTCCCTGGCAGTAACATCTCCCTGTTGGGCAATTAATGGGAGCTGTTCACGTCTGCAGAGTCCAAATGCGTAGGGGGAAAAATATAGCTGCAAAGCACCTGGCATTTTTTTTTAACTCCGGTAGCTGGAGTGGGATGCACAGTCCTGGAGGGAATGGGCAGATGCTGCCATCTGTGAATGCAGAGATTTATGTACATAAAACACATAGACACTTGAAGTAATGTTGGCCAGACCCATCCTCCATGGCTGCAAGCCTCTTTCACCAGATGAGAAACCAAATAGAGAAGTTGCATGAAGAATATTACGCTAAGAATATTGCCCCAGAGCCTCTGGTAATGCAACTGCGTCAGGGCCAGTTGAGATAGATATGTCCCACATCCCTGTGGGCAAGGATTCCAGTTTGTGGTCCCATCTGCAAAAGTCCCTGCTGTAGCCATGGCTGCTTGGGGGTGGCTCTGTGCCTCAGCCCCTCAGCCCTTCTGGACCCTGTGCTAGTCTTTTAATCTTTTTAACCCTCTGTTTTTCCATCTCTCTCCCTGTGGTTTCCTCCTTCTGTAGAGAGTTAGTTTGCTCCAGGCCAAGATAATTTTTAATTATTGCAGTGATTTGTACTGAGCCCTGCTCCTTTGCCAGGAGTGCTATATAGAAGAACCAAGAATGCAATATATTAGTCTGCTAATGTGGCTGAACTGTGATACTTAAATCAAGGGGATGCTGCCTTCTACCCAGCCTTCCTCAGTGTGCAGTTATAGTATGGTGCTTGTGACATTTCTTTATGGGCTAAAGAGCAATGCACAGCTCTCCTCTTGCCCTTTTAGCCTGCTAAAATACAGTCTCTTGATTTGCCTCCCTGTATGGTGATTAAGTACATCTCGTAAACATCCCTTGTATTTTCCCAAGTACTCTCCTTAAACACGGGGTTTTCTGCCTGAAGTCATTTCAGCCTAGTGTTTTCCTAGCTACTTAGTCAAATCTCTCTCTGCCTCTGAGCATCTGTGCATCAGAGACAGTATTAATTACACCTGGGAAAGCAAACAAAAAGAATGAGGAATACAGCTACCATAACTATCTGAATACATCTGATATGAGGCAGTCTCTGCTACTCTTGGTGTTCCTGAACTGGATTTGTTTGGGTATCACTGTTATAGTAGGGGATTTGTACAGTGCTGATGAAATGGGAGCAGTGGCCACATGGCTGCAATGAGCATTTATTCTCTTGTCCTGTTCTGGCCCTGGGGACAGCAGCAGGTCACAGGCCCTGCACAAGTACCACACAGGCTTTTCCCAGCCCCACTACAGAAGGCAACTTGCTGGTTTGCAATAACTCATGTGACTCTTGCAGCACATTGAATGAGCTGGGATGTTTTCATCCTCTACCCTGTGCAGTAGGAGTCAGCCCATTCCCAACAGGCTTGGAAGTGGCAGGGGTCAGACCCAGAGTTTTGCTTCCAGGGCAGAGCTTTGCTTCCACCTTTACTTAAAACTTCATTTTCGTAAAGTTGGTATTGGAGTCCAGGCTAAGAAGGATCTGATCTTTGAGCAGCTAATCAATGTGCCTTTATTTTCCTGCTAGGTTTCTGGAGGTGATGTTAAGACATGGAAGTCAGAAGACATCAAAGCCAACAATGTCCATATGGCTTGGCAGTTACCACAATACTTATTAATATCTGCTGGGGAGGTGATGTTCTCCATTACAGGTCTGGCCTTCTCCTATTCTCAGGTACTCCACTTAAAGATTAGACTTTAGATTAGGTTTACAATTAGACTTCAGGATGTATTTCTGCATCTGTCATTGACTTGTAATACGTCCTCTGGCATGATGCTTACTGACAATATTATCTGTGGTTCAGCTAGAAGTGGGATTATAACACAGCTTGCTGGGTGCCCTCAAGCTAAATTAATTCATACTCTGAAGATACCTGTGCTCAATTATATTTAGGAAACTCCTTTTCTGGTAAAGCTGAGAACATAGAACAGAACTGGATAGAAGCTTATTTTAATGTGAAAGCTCTGAATACAGTAATACCAGGTTTTTCTCCCAGTGAAATAGTTTGTGGTACATATTTTCCAGTGATAAAAAGACAAATCTCAAGGACTACAGGGTGGCATGGGGGCTTGGAACCTGCTTTAAGCTGAGAGACTGAAGGGGTCTAAGCCTACACGAGTCTGTAACAAGGGAGCAAGAGGTAACGAGTGTGCAAGGGATGATTTGATTGTTGTCCGGGGAGAAGGTTTATGGAAAGAGGGGACTGAGACATTACAAGATCAAAAAGCTGAAGCTACTCAGATTTATCCTTGGAGTAAAGTGCAGATGTTTATTAGTATAAACCAGTGGGACGATCTATCATGGGATCTGGAAAATTTGTCATCAACGGGAAGTTTAACATCAAGATCCAGTCTCTTTTCCAAAGGTGTACAGCCACATGGCACCAGACTGCAAGCTGCAGGGCTTTTTGTGTGGCTCCCTGAAGTTCCTGATCGTACAATTTCAGACGATGCAGGTTGGGGATGATCAGGATCCAGCTCTGCAATCACAGCATCTCCTCTTTCTTCATGTGTCCTCCTGGAGGACATGTTTTGAAAACTCCTTGTACGCAGCTGTTGAAATTAACCACAGAGGAGACTGTGCAGAGG
This sequence comes from Aquila chrysaetos chrysaetos, assembly GCF_900496995.4. Lineage (NCBI taxonomy): Eukaryota > Metazoa > Chordata > Aves > Accipitriformes > Accipitridae > Aquila > Aquila chrysaetos. The sequence goes on from NC_044009.1 coordinate 40,875,507, forward strand.
AAATTCCACCATCTCCTCCTAGGCTGAGCCTGGTGACACCTACACCGGGCAGGACATCACAGGGTGAACCAGGGCAGAAGGGCACAGCGTGATACCTACTGACCAGGCCCTTCTCTTTTCAGTCTCCAGCCAGCATGAAGTCGGTGCTACAGGCAGGCTGGCTGCTCACAGTGGCTGTTGGGAATACCCTTGTGCTCGTTGTTGCACAGGCTGCACCAATGGCACAGGTATGGTTCGGCTCTTAAAACGGAGGTATTGCTTTAAAACAGGCCTGGATGGTGCTTCTGAATGTCTGTGTCCTGGAGCCACAGCTTCTCTGCACAGCCCCAGGCTCCTGCAATGGCGTGATGGCAGCCTGCACCGAGCTGCCTCCCAGCCAGGGCTCTGCTTTGCCCTCAGCAGCGTTGCCCTCTGGAGCAATGGCTCTCCCTAAGCCTCCCAGTGACAATAAATAATAGTGACCTGCACTGCAATAATGTTGCTGGAGCTCAGCTCTAGCCAAGCAGGCTGTGTTTGGGCCTGGAGCCTGGACACAATGCCAGCCGCATGTTGCAGTTGCTTAATGAAAGCAGCTTGCCTTCATCCAGCTAGCCCAGTGGGCAGGTAGCATCCTCAAGCGTCTAGTTTGGGACTCCTTCAGGGCCAGCTGCCTCTGGCACCCCTGAGATGTCAGGCTTGCATGGGGAGGTTGTGGCGCAGAGCTTGTTTAATTCAAGCTATCAGACTTCTGGGCTGATGGCATGAAGGTGTGAAATGGGTCTCATTTCTGGCTGACATGAAACTGCCTCTCCCAAAGGCATCCTGTGGGCAAAAAGCCCAGGCAGGTATGTTCCAGTCAGGACAGATTTCTAAGAAAAGATTTAATGAAACTAGCCCAATCTAAAACTGGTTTGTTTCAACGTATATCACATATTCACAATTACATAATGTGTACATGAGTTTACCAGAAAACAGGATGAGAAGGTTTCTATCTTGTGAGCAATTTCTGAAGCTAAAAAGTAATTTTCACCCAGCTCTTCAAAAAGCTCTTGGAAGTGCAGAGAAATCCTCTGGACTGAAAGTCTGGGGTCCCCTGACCTGCTGTTCTTTTTTCTTTCCTAGTGGGCTGAATTTGTCTTGTTCACTGTTCTCCTCTTTGCTGTGTGCGTTATTTTCTCCATCATGGGATATTTCTATGTCAGTGTGGATCCAGAGGACCTAGAAGAAAAGGAAGAGAAGAGAGAGACCTCAAGCAGAGGAAACATGATTAGTCTCGTTACTCAGAAAACAAAGCTCTAACACATGGGTTGGGATTTTTTTTTTTTTAAACACAGTAGATGGGAGGGTAAAAGAAGGGTGGGGACAATGTTATTATATTTTATAGCATTGCAGTCTTTTTTACTCAAAATGTAGCCACCTTCTAAATGGGACCAAATAGCCCTCTATATAAACAATAGGGGTCCTGAAATCAGAGCAAAACTCCCTGGGAAAGCTCCCCTGGTATTAAAAGCCCTTATAAGTAAATACAGTGTAATTTAAAACCTGCCCATCATTTTAAGCATGGAATGCTTTCCTATGATTTTGTTTTAAACATATATTTAGGGCAGCAGGGAGGAAGGGTGGAAGGAATGCTGTATGACAGCAAAATTTGGAGATGTTGGAAGAAAAAAATGAAAACCCAGTATAGGAATTAGGGAAGAATAGATGTTACTGACAGAATTTTTAATGCTATCATCAAGGACTGGAAGTGTTACACAGAATCCCAAAGGATTTCATCATGTAACTCTCCTTATGAGTATTTCACCCTATTATTGCATGTTATGAATGGTCCTGATTTATGACTTTCACCTCCAGGCTCAGAAGTAATAACAGGGAATTAAATTCTGCAGGCTAAAATATTCCCAAAACACTACTGAAGAAGATATGCATGCTACCATCTCTCTGATACCCATTTTTCCTAGAAGTTTTTAGCAACTGATGGTGTTCTTTGATTAGACATGATTAAAGAATTGGTTTACACTTTCTTATTTCAGAAATCCAGGCAGTTATTTGCCATCTTCCTATATATTAAGCCTTTATTGGGCATTTCCTTTTACAGCACCTGCCACTGCAAGTTAGGATATGGCTGATTTCTTATCTCATGCTTCAATTATTCCCCACTGGGAGACATGTTGCAGCAGTTTCTATAAAATTCCAGGCATCCTGCAGTGAGTTAAACAAGGATGCACTTTATCATTTTTTTCAGTCTGCAAGAGGATACCATGGCATAGGAGATTTTTCTTTTTCCTCCCTGTTTTGTGTCTCTCTACCAAACTTTGGATATAGCTATTTTATCGGAATTGTGATATAATTGTCTGATTTTCCCTGCTTGCGTGAAGCTGTGATTTCATGTTCTGCATAGAAGTAATTCAACCATTGCTGATCTAGTAAAACTCTTGAGAGAGTCCCTGCGTTCCTCTGTTGCTCCAAGGCTGCAGTTGTAACAGGTATGGCCTAATTTACCACAAGGTTGTCAATAGGATCTTCAGGTTCACAGAGAACAGATTCTAAATGATGCTTTCCTCTTCCATCTTGGCATTGGCCATAGGTGGTCGCTGATGCTTTGATTCAGGAGATCATGAAATACATGTTTAATTTAATTCCTGTTCAGGACAGTGCTAGGGAATACGTTTAGCTTGACACCTCTGCTACTTTAATGTGCTGCCTTGTGTGTGTGTGTCTTTTTGAGTAAGAGTGAGAAAACCCCACTTTTTGGTTTATAACTGGAAGAATCATAGCCTCAGATTGTTTCCTTTGCTTCCTGTTGTAAATGGTCACGAAATTCCATCGCTAGTTCTGCATAAGCTCCTGCCTGCTGTGAAATAGCATCTGGGTCTTGTGCCAGAGGGGGACCATGGCCTCACGTAAGTGACAACAGGCTGCGGGTGTGCACACAGAAACACTTAATGTGGTTCAGTCAATGCAGAGCCATTTATTAAGCTGTGGTGGCTGGATCCAGACAGCTGAACCCTGCGACTCAGCAGGGAATGAAGGGCATTGAAAGCCATCTATTAGGTCATCCAACCTGCTCCTCAGACGCCAAGTGAGGATTATTCCCTCTGCTCCTTTCTGGTATTGTTCTCCTGCCGCAATTCTTTGTGTGGGTTCTTTCTCCTCCAGGCATTGTTGTTTTCCTAATCCTGTTTTATGATACACTGTGAATGAGCTCAGAGGCTGCTGAATCATTCTGCTATGATGCTGTTTGACCAGCTTCCAATTTGAAGCACTAATAGAAAGCATTTCTTCCTCCCCCCCCCCGCAAACAAAACAAAAATCCCCAAACTGAAGGAATGGACAGGCTCCAGTAGCACTGAACAAACACAATTTAGAATTATTGGAGCATTTAATTTTTTATAAGCCTTGAATTTGGAAGTGTGTTGGGCTTCGAGGGCATATGTGGTGAAGAGACAATTGAAAATTATTGGAGCACTTTCCTTGGGAAGCACTTGGTACATCGCAGCTCAAAGTGGTATAAGGGAAAGCAAGGTGTCCAGAGGACACAATCTTTAAGACTACATATGCTCAAGAACCTTTTGATTTTTATGTTTTATTTCCTTACTGGCGGCACTACCAGAAGCTGTCACACACTCTGAGCTTAATTTAAAGGAATCATTCCAAACTCATAAAAGCTACATTTAGGATGTCATCTGTATCTGCTTTTTAAACTCCTGATGCCAAATTGTCCCTTTCCAAACATCTCCATGTTCCAAACCATCACCATAATGCTGGGGGGAGAAAAATTGCAATTCACAGTTGGGAAGGTTATGAACAGGAAGGCAATGCTATAAATGAAGTGCTAACATGAGGCTGGGGGCTGCTCCTGCGGCCCCTCCGGGGAATTGCTTGCCCGAGGGAGTGTAAGGCTCTGTTCACATTTCTCTTCCAGCTGACACAGTTACTTCTTCCCACTCGCTCGTCATCACCTATTGGAAGTTTTGTCCTCCTCCGATCTGCCTGCTTGGTTGCTGGTATGATCCTTCCCCACCGTTTCAGCTGCAGTTGTAAAGCTTTGCTAATTGGACCCGTTTATTTGAAATGCACCAGCAGTTTGGAGGGATTTCCACTGGGCATGCTGACAACCAGCCAGGAGCAGGCTGGGGGCTGTAATGAAGAGCCGCCCCTGCTGTAGCTGGAGAAGGTGGCAAAATAGCACATTCAGCATAGCACTTCTCCAATTTTAGAGCCACAACTGCATCCTCAGAGCCCTTTCATCACCTTCAAATGCACTCAAGACTGGATCAAAGATTTAGGACCTGATTCTGTGGAGTATTGAGGTCTCTGGGTTTTCTTCCATACAGTCAGCTCAGAGATGGGGCCATGCACAGCTCTTAACACCCAATTTTAGAACAATATTCCTTATTCTTCCCGATTCTTTAATTTAGGATCAGAGGGAGAAGCCAAAATAGTGATAGTATATGTAAAGTTATGTACACCTCTGTAGAGAAATAGCAGCCTGCTGCCTGTCCAGCTTTGTCTGTCACTGAAGGGAGTCTCAGCTGTTGGTGGAGTTTGCCCTGGAGCAGATTAGGGAAAGCTCACACCAGCCGTTTTGGAGGCTGACCTACAGAAATTATCATCTCCAGCTAAGGGACGGTAATGAGCTGGTGGGGGTCTATAAGTATGTTGCTGCACAAGCCTTCATGGAGATTGCAGGGGTTTGGCTTCACTGTGGAAGTATGTGTATTTATCTGTTTTTCTGAAGGATGCTTTCTGATAAAGATTTTTTGTGCAGCAAATTTCCCTTCACTTGCACTGGCTGTTACTCAACACATTTTTCCCCTTAGCAGGGTGTAAGCGTGGCTAGTTTTATTTCCAGCTTTGCATGAGATAAGCATGAAAACGAGATTTCAAACTCAGCAAAACAACTTACTGGCTGTGGGTTCCTTAAATTTACCTCTTCTTTCTGAGGCAGTTGAACACCTTTAGGTAGCAAGCTGCTCTGTGCAGCTGAAAGGGCTTGCATCTCTCTTTTCTTCCCTTTCCCTTTCCCCACAGCCCCACAATTCCAGAAGATGAGTTTTGGAGGATTCCAGAAGATAAGCCCTGGGAGGGCTGCGTGGGACTGGCTCGGATGCAGCTGGTGTGTGCTGTCAGCGCTGGCTGGGAGGCAGGAGCCTGGCCAGACACAGGAGCTGGTTCCTTTCTAGAGACCTAAAAGGGGCTGGGCAAGGTAGCCTGGGGCAGGTCTTGCCCTGGTGGAAGACGTAGTTTTCCTGAGCAGTGATCTGGATGTGAGTTCTACTGTGAAAGTGAAATGGGGGCGAGTGAAAGGAAAAGTTTTCACTGCCCTTGGCTTTGGCCTGAGGCACTGTGCAAGGAGGCTGGAGACTGACAGGCAGGGAGGAAAGAAAGGGCTATTTGGTCAAGATCTTCCCAACTCCTCAATGAACAGCTGGAATTCCTCACATGGAGTTAATTGGAGAGAAAATGAGATGGGACAAGTGCAAAGCTCAGATGATTAAATAGTGGATGACTTCAGACCTTTCAGAAAAGCACTCTCCTAACTGGTGGTGAAGGGCCATCAGGGGAGTTAGTCACCCATGGCTTGAAAACTGGTTCATCATTCCAGAGTACTGCAAAAACCGGCATACAGACCTGCGTCGGGGGGCCTGCAGTGACAGGAGGAGGAGGTGGCTGTGCTCCTGGCGATGCCCCCGCCACCCATGGTAGCCACCACCTTGGCTTCTCCTTGGGACAGAAAAAAACAGCTGAAGGTGCATTACAGATGGGAGTAGCACAGGAGGGAGAGCTACAGTTAGCGGTGGTTAATGGGCAGTTTTAGCCAGGGTCATACACAGAGGAATAATCTCTTCTCTCTGTGTTGAATTTGTTTGCCTAGCTACAAGAAACACTTTCTAGCACCAACAGCTTAAACCTGGGAGTTCAGCTCCATGGCAGATACCACAGCTGCTGAATTTTGGATGGTACCAGACTCTGCATTTCATTATCGCTACATTTGTTATTGTGATAAAATTTTAAAACAGCATTTAAGAGATGTTTCTGGTCCCAGATGTTGACAGATCTGGCCAGGGTTTTGCATGTTGATAGCTGGATTTACGCTAGTCTTTCATGTTAACATGTGCGATAAACCTGTCATACAAGTAGATGTTGTGGGGCCTTTGGATTTTCCACAGCAATTTAGAAAAAAAACAAAATTCCCAGCGAAGCTGGCTAAGCATGAACTTTGGCGTTGCTTCCTTGTCGGAGCTGCCCACGTGCTTTGTAAAGCAGGGACCTTCATTCATCCCTTGCAGAGTGCTTCCCAGAAAGACAAAAATGGGGGACATTATTATACATTTTGGCTTGAGAAGGGCTCATGCTGCAATACAGAAATTGCGTGAAGGAAGATAATTACTTTGCTTAAAACCCCTCTTTTCCTCACCATCTCAGGTGGTGCACAAGGAACGAAACAAGTTATTTCTTAGTGAGCTTTGAATCAAGGAGCTGCTGCATCTTCTCAAGGTCTTTCCATGCTGTGTTTTATCAGCAGATCAACATTAACCTGCCTCTAGTACCTGTAGATCAGAAGATTGCCAGGTTGCAGAGCAGCCACACTGCAGGCTCCCGCTGTCAGCTGATCAACTCTGATCTCTTCATTTTTAATGAATCATTTCAGCAGTGATCCTGCAGGGCTCAGTCAGAATTGGTCTAAATTTAGGCCAAAACTAAGGACCTGAGAGAACTGTAATCAACAAGATAAATAGCAAAACTCTCAAAAAACCTGCTAAAACACTGGTTTAGTGCTTAATTAAAATTTTAGTATGCTTACAGAAAGTCAAAACCTAAACCAGAATGTAGCAATTCAGTCAGAGCAATGAGGAGCTGCAGTTGGAATCCAGCAGCGTGGCAACTGGCAGCCAAGCTGAAGACACAAAAATTAAGCAAACATCACTTTTTAGATTATTTTTTGTCATTGCATATGTTGTTCAGTCTGCTTGGCCTGTCCTGTTCAATCTACCCATGTGTGTAAGGAAAAGAAGCTGAACTGACTTGTGGAAGACACGTCCCCTTCCCAAGCTGCAGCTCGGTTTTCGTCTTGTTGCAGACTCCCAAGTTAGCTCCAAATGACTCCCTTTGCTAGCTGTCAGCCCCCTCAGTCCCACATGCTGGTCCTCCCTCCCCAGAAGTCACTCAGACTTCTCCCCTGTGACTTTGCCAGCCCTCAGCACCTTGCTTATTCCTCCTCGCATGCAGCCTCTCTGCTGCCAGCAACAGTGTGTCTTCTTGGGGGTTGTCCTGGGTAATGCTGCCCACTTTCCTGCAGCTAGAAAAGCTTCTCACCCACAGGACTACCATGTCTGGGCAGAAATCACACAGAGCCAAATATCTGGGTGGTAACAGGGCATCTGTTCTGTCTTGCTTTGGCTCTGGCTTCTTGTCACAGCCTCATATGGCTCAATGCATCTTCTGTAGGCAAATCAGCTCAGAAGCACTGGAGTAACCCAGCATCTCCATGTGTCCCTCCGGTCTATCCTGTGCCCAGTTAGCTGCCCACAGTTAGCCCTTGTGTTATGCCATGTCAAGCTGCAGGGACTTTGGGGCCACAACACTACTGTTGCCAGTCATGGAGAGTCCATTTGTGCTGCCTGTGGCCCCAGCCTGCTTTAGCTGGCCTTTGTTTATGCATTATTTATGGTCAGGCTGCTCCTTCCAGCCTCCCACTTGTGCTGGAGGCTCTGGAGCCCTCCCCTGCCAGTCACTCTGCGGGTCTTCCTCTTGTAGAGAAGTAGGAGAAAGCCACTCAGGTTGTGTTCATCACAGCACTAGTGTGTGGTCGGTGGGCTGCATCTGCAACCACAGATCTCCCATCAGTGTGGACACGGCAGCCAGTGAAATGGGGCCAGCTCCTCTGCCAGCAGTGCCAGCACAGGGACTGCTGGTGTCGGTGGCACTGGGTCTGTGGCCTTCCCAGGCTTGACTGGGATATTTTAAAAGCCTGAGTCAATGTTTTGCTGGGAGACCTGTGTTATTACTGTGGTGCTGCCAGGCTTCAGCTTCTGAATCTGCTGGGCAAGGAGCAGAGCTGCTCCTCCCGACCCAGGGACCTGTGCCACTGCTGCTTGCCCATGGCAGGGCACTTTCTGCTCCTTTTTCATCTACGTGCCCAGCCCCAGTGACCACGTCTTGGGTAACTGGCATTTCCCAGACCTTGCTGTGTTATGTGCCCACCCACAAGGGAAGTTTATTCAAGTGGAAGTGAATTTGGTTGCTTTGAGCTCTGACTCTACCCAGATTTGCTTGGACCTGCTTGGAGCTTTTGTTCGGGCTCTTTCTCTGTTTAACCTGTGCATCAAAATGCTCTCCAAGTAGGCCTTCATGCTGTCCTCACCAAAGACAGAAACCTCTCAAAGGCGCTATGCCAATATGGATTTTTCCTGCCCAAGTTAGAGGTGAAACAGGCCAGCAGGAATTCAGCAGGCACCAGGAGCTGCTGCTGTTCAAAAAGGCGAGCTGCTGTCAATCACAGCGGCTCCCCACATGTGAGGCCATGCAGTCCAGCTCTTGCTGTGCCCTGAGCTCAGCAGAGGCCAGTGGATGCTCAGATGCCTCTCTGGGGGCTGCAGCTCCCAGGTCCCAGCACTGGCCAGCCCACCTGTGTGCCATTCATGGTCTGTCAGCGCCAGCTTTCCTTCCTGACACTATACAGTCCAAAATGTGCCGAGCAAAGAAAGTTCCCTCTTCCCATAGAGTGTATTTAATTTGCTTTTTCTCCCTCCCTTCTCATTCACAGCCAATGTCATTAGCTGCCTTGTTATTTCAGGGCTGGCCAAGGGGGCTGCGCAGTCTCCCCATCTCATCACTGCCTTGGGGTAAGGGGAGGTCAGGGATTTCTCACCCTGCCCACCCACAAGCACCTTCCTGGAAGCTCTCCTCAAATTCAGGTCCCCCACTCCTCCAAAGAGCACATCGCTCATGAGACCAAGGATTTGACATGTTTTTAACCAGCCAGTCCCTTTGTGGGGATTAGCCAGCCTGGGTAATGTTTGCATTTCACCCTTTGCTGTCTGCTGGCTGTGGCTTTACTTTTGGAGCTAATGGCACAGTTTTTCTTTCCCTTTTCCCCCCAAAGGTTGTCCTTAGCACCTGCACTCTCTGCATAAAATAAATAAATGGCCTTGCCTGTTTGCAGGCAGATGGTCCATCCATCTTCTACCGAAACTTTGATAGTGCCATGAAGAATCCCTCTGCACTAACGGTGCCAGTACAGTCCTTTACATCTCTACTGGAGGACTTAGGCCCTTCTTTGTGCCATCCTTTTGTACATGCTGGTTAAAACCAAAGGGCTTGTGCTTCATTTCTCACAGCCTGCAGCACTCCTCAAGCTTCTGTAATGCAGGCTCTGAGTTCCCTCTTCTGTATGAGTTGAAAACTATTAAAAGCCATTCAGTCCTTCAGAACCAGCTGGTTTTTGTCTAGTAAAGTTCTTTTTTTGCATTTTTTTACTGTGTTCACATCCATCAATTACAGCTGTGGAGTGAAACACTGCTCCAGTCTTCTCCTCTCAAGCCTCACTTTTCTGGAGAAGGTTGGGCTTTTAGCTTTTCCATAAAAACCTTATCCTGAGTGCCTTTAGTCCTAATGCTGTTCATTGTTCAGCATCCCTTGAAGCCAGGGATTTGGGCTCCTTCCTTTGTGTTTTCACTTCCATCCACTCAGCATTTCTTAGCTGGTGTCACTGTATTACACCTCCTGGGGCCCACTGACCTACCGGGCTGAAAAGGAGCAGAGGAGTCATCCCAGTGGTTTTAAAAGATGCACATAGACTGCATCTGCTCAACTCTGAAAGTTTTGAGCCCTTTTTCAGCTTGTTAGAGGAAGAGCAGGCACTTTTCCACATAAAGGTGTGCTCTTATGCCTACTGCATCCTGCTCTGGCTGGAAGGGGACACTGCCGGGTCAGAACAGCTCTGCCGTCCCCAGCACTTTGCTCCTGCTTTCCTCTGGCTCTGCATTTCCTGGCTTGGATTCATCTGCTCTGGTCTTCTCCTTGGTGGGTCTCTTGCAGTAGTGATACTCCCACCAAAGGAGCCATTACCTCCAAAAATTTATTTGACCAGTCTCATGCTGTTACTTGTGGTGACACCCATCATGGGGTTTATTTTGCCTTTTCAATCTCCACTGTTGTTCCACGTTTCTGCTGTGGTTTCTCTTGATTCAGACTGTCACGCTCTTGCCAATTTTTTCTTCCTCGTCATGGCTCCCCATTATCAATGCTGTGCTTGGAGTCTAAGTGCCCTTCACGCCACAGATCTGCAAGCTAAGTAAACTTAGCAAATCATTAGGGCAGACTTTGACCGCTCCTGTCTCCATCAAAAACTGGGATTAAATTAGGTCCCTTTGATAAACTGAGCTGATGGGCCAATTTGGATTGCACATGTGGTATTATGAGCCTCACGGGTCATATGATTAAAAGACATAAGAAAATGCAATTATTTAGAGAGCTACCAGGAGATTGCTGTAACTCAGTAGTCACTTCTTTATCAGAACAAAAGAACCCAATTCTGCAGGGCGGCAGGCAGCTCCTGGGAAGTGTCTGCGAGCCTCTAATTGCTGGGGAAGGCGAGAGTCACGCCTTGTCTCCTGCAGGTTTTGATGTGTGTGATAACACTGAGGGGGGTGGAATGTCACTCCGACCATTTCTGTCCCCAAGGCACTTGCTGCAGGAGTGAAACCTTTCACACAGGTGGCTTCTTTATCTCTTTTTGCAGTTGCTTGGATTTTTTTCCCCCATAAACTACAGTTGTCTTTGCAGCAAGATAGAGCTCAGCTGGGTTTCTTTGCTGGACTCTAATCAAATCCTGACCTGCACAGGGAGCTCAGTGCAATCTAGGCCGACTCCCTGCATCAAATCCTCAAGCCTGGGGCTGGATCCTGACCCAGTAGGAAAAGCTCTGTTAGCTTAGGCTCTGCATCAAGCCCTGAAGATGAGAAATGTCTGACTGGACACAAATACAATTTTGCCTGTTTTTTTCTCTCAGGTTACTGAGTCAACGCTGGATGGGGTATGTAATTGTAGTAGGGCTATTCTTCTCTCTTTTTTTCTCTTTTTTTTTTTTTTTTTTTGAGTAACATTCATGCTGCATTTTAATTACAACATTTAGAATACGTCCAAATAGCTTGAGCTCAAATTGATCTTGTTTTTCAGCCAGGAAGCTTGTTTTTCATCTATTATAATAATAAATGTGCTATTGATAATAGTTTAGGTGCAATACAGCAAAGCTTTGTGTTATGCATCAGCTCTGGAGGGCCAAAATTTTCTTATTATCCATTATTGATATGACAGTTTGCAAATATTTAACAAACAAATTACCAGGTTTTCCTTGTTCCCCTCTTAGTTTGCAATCTCAGTCTTTTTGACAGCTGAATTCAGGATTAATGATGATCTTGTTTAAGACAATTGTTTGCTAGCAGCTTTATTCTCTAAACCTACAAGTGCAGTAGGAGAACTAGCACTGGCACTCTGAATTAAATCTCATCCTTGAAGCAAATTTTTTAGCTTTACTCCCTCCAATTCTCCCAAGTAGAAATTGGATTTGCCTGGTAAAGTGCTTAGACTTGTTATTAATTTCTTAGTTTCTGTAGTCATTTTAAATATAAAAGCTTAACATGAAGGGCTGGCAAAAGGAGCTGTTTTTCTCTCCCAACCCTGAGCTTGCTGGGTCTGTTCAGATTGTACGTGCTTTAAGAAACAGGTCCTCTCTGAGCACAAGCATGGGAGCAAGGAGACCACCTTGAGCCTCCATAGAAAAGAGATCCAGAAGGACATGCTGGATTTGGTCCTCGGTGAAGCACTGGAGGCAGCACTGGGAAACACTCAGTCCAGGCCTGAGCACAGGGTGAAGGGTACAGAAAGGGCTGAAGCACCAACACCTGGGAAGGTTGTTTCTGGTGTAGATGGCTGCAGGTGAAGCAAGGAGGGTGCTGCACCCCATGGGAAAGCCTGCTGTGTCCCTCAGGGGGATCAGGGGCATCTTCTGGGGGAAAACACAGCACCAGAATAGACATTCAAAGAAAGCATGAAGCACCCCCTTTGGAGCACATGCTGGGCACTGAGCCATTTCTATCCGGTTTCTGACCGTGGGCCTTGCGTACACAATATAGGAATTCACTAGTGTGCGAGCCAGGCTTTGGAGATAAGAAGTGAATTTGTTCTCAACTAAAATCACCTTTTGTTAGCAGAAAATCTGTGAGTTGGGTTCCCCAAGGGAATAGTGTTTGAAAATCACAGATGATTAAAAGATAACACATTTGAGGTGTTTTGGGTTTTTTGGGAGGGGTGGGTTGTTTGGTTTTTATGGAGTTTTTTTTGTTTGTTTGCCTTTTGGGCTTGGGAAGCTGGATGCCTCACGTAAGTTTCTCCACAACTGACCTGGCTACAAATTTTTTGTTTTAATGCAAGAAAATCTGAGATTCTCCTTAAAAGAGGAGCCCCCAGGGGTTCTGAAATACCAAATGTTACACCAGCAAAAATGACTAAAGTTGGCAACTCCGAGTGTAGTGTATCACATTGGTCTCAAGCAAAAATAAGCCAAATCAAACAAGACTCAATGGAACAGAATAAAAGCAGGAAGGACCACAGCATGGCTTGAAATAATGTGTTAAAAGAGAGTGTTTCTTCATTACTTTTTATTTGATAAGCAGTAAAACCACAGACGTACACTGAATACAGTTTGTATGTGCCCTCTGCTAATTGCCCATCCCCGTTTGCAATGTAAGCCCTCATTACTCACTTCTCTTGGAACTAGCGGTGGCCAGCAAGGAACAGCAGGGAGAGGGGCACAGCTGTGTATTTCAGCATGTCTGCACATAGAATCACAGAATCATAGAATGGTTTGGGTTGGAAGGGACCTTAAAGATCATCTAGTTCCAACCCCCTTGCCATGGGCAGGGACACCTTCCACTAGACCAGGTTGCTCAAAGCCCCATTCAACCTGGCCTTGAACACTGCCAGGGATGGGGCATCCACAACTTCTCTGGGCAACCTTTTCCACTGCCTCACCACCCTCACAGTAAAGAATTTCTTCCTAATCTAAATCTACCCTCTTTCAGTTTAAAGCCATTAACCCTTGCCCTACCACTACATGCTCTTGTAAAAAGTCCCTCTCCAGCTTTCCTGTAGGCCCCCTTTGCGTACTGGAAGGCTGCTATTAGGTCTCCCCAGAGCCTTCTCTTCCCCAGGCTGAACAACCCCAACTCTCCCAGCCTGACTTCATAGGGGAGGTGCTCCAGCCCTCTGATCATCTTCACAGTCCTCCTCTGGACTCGCTCAAGCGGGTCCATGTCCTTCTTATGTTGGGGGCCCCAGAGCTGAAGGCAGTACTCCAGGTGGGGTCTCACGAGAGCAGAGCAGAGGGGGAGAATCACCTCCCTCAACCTGCTGGCCATGATTCTTTTGATGCAGCCCAGGATACGGTTGGCTTTCTGGGGTGCAAGCACACATTGCCTGGTCATGTTATGTGTTTTCAATGCTGGAATAATCCTCATTATATGGACATCTTAGCCTGGTATTTAAGCCTTCATCTCACTTCTTTTTAAGGCTTGCTTAACACTTTTCCAGTTGATTGATGCAGCATCAATCACAGTAATATGCCAGCTGTGATGTTCCTGTTAATAACTACAGAGGAGCTGCGTGGCTCAGGGCCCTGAGCTGAGCATGGGCATTTTCTCTGCGAATGCCAGGGGGGATTTGCTGACCACAGCAACTTGCAGATATGTGGGGCAGCAGCAAGAAACTGCCCGTCATTCAGTCCCCAAGCATCTCCCAGCTTGGGAATATGGCATCAATAGATGCGGTTACATTTTCAGCCCTCTTCTGCTGTTGGGGGTTAAGGCTTTGAGAAAAAAACATCCTTACATGCAAGTTCGTGAAGTGCAGCTACCAGCTGGACACACCAAGGGTAAACTGGCTCCAGTTACCTCCTTTGCTTACACCAACTGCCATGTATTACAAATCAAACCAGCCACAAGGAACCAAACTATTAAGCTGCTTTCTCATAATCATTAATTACGAAGATACCATCACTCATGTTTGCAATCTATGAACTGTCCCCCGATAACTGATTTATTTTTTTTAGTTCAATGAATCGTGATGGTGAGGCTGCAAAGAGTGTTGGCAAGCAATTCCCGCAGGGACCCAATCCTGCAGGTCTGAGCTGGTGAAACCCCCTTTTCGTGACACAAAGCCAGCACAGTGACCTCGCAGGTACAGATTTACATTCCCCCCATCCTCCTGGCCACCCTGCCCAGTCTCTGGGAAAAACCCAACCCAAATCTGTCCTGCTCAGTTGGTCTGACAGGAGAAGATTAGGCAAATATTTGATACCCTGACAGTCAATTTAAGGAGAAGCTTTCAGGCCAAAGCATGTCACCCCAAAGACTTCTTTGGCATGCTGGACACCCCAAAACTTTGCTGGGATCCATCAATCTGGGTACTAATTTCCCCTCTCCTGCTTTGCCATCTCTAATGTGTTTATTCTCAGTGTGGCAGTGCACCAAGAGGGGCTTTTATCCCCCTCCCAGGGCAAAGGCAGCAGGTATGAGGCAAACCCCATACTTCTTCAGGCCTCCATCAATTCATCCTGCTGGCATTTGGCCCTCCTCACACATCTCTGCCCGTTCCTGTTGTTGGGAAGGGCAGCAAATGGGTCAGAAGAGGAAAAGCCCTCCAAAGTTGCTTATCCCACCAGGGTCACTTGCTGCCCAGGTTGGCCATGGTCTGGAGACTGAATTACCAACAAGACTTGCTAGCAGAACATCTGGGACAGTCTTGCACTATTTTCTCTCATAACTGCTTTCTGGACAGATGTCTCCCAGCTGGTCGGTCTCCTCAGATGTGCACGAGACCATGCGTGTGATTGGATCACTGATAGATGCTCTGCAGCCATCTGGATGTAGGGAAGAAATGACAAATCTCCCTCCCGCCAACCACACCTTCCATGAGATATTGATGAATGAGATCTTTATTGGCTGCTGGGCTAATTAAATAGAAGTTGCATCAGCTTCTAGATGACAGGCTCTAATTGCTCCTGAGCAGATTTTGAGAGGACCAGATGAATAGGAAAATGAAAGGAAAGACTGTGGATTGGATCTAAGGACGTATCTGACTGCGTCATGCTTCAGACGAGCTGGAAGTTTGTCCCACCTTTCCCTGGGCAGCAGGGACAGGGCAGGGGGCTCCTGTGCTGCGAGAGCACACAGGGAGGTGCTGTCAGAAAAGCCAGAATTAACACAGGTAACAAAAAGGAGAAAGTAGTATCCTGGTTTTAGATAAGAATTTCTGAACTCTTATCTTTGCCCCAGTCTCTAGCTTCGGCCTCGAGCAACCGGTACCCATTGCTCTGTGCTCCTGTTTCCCGTCTGTCACACAGGACTAACAACGCCTGCTGCTGAGGGCTGAACTGTCTTGGATGCTCTGGCACCGCATGAATCCCTGAGCCTGGGGCTCTTTTTCATTCTGTTGCCTCGAAGTCCAAAGACTGCAAAAGGGGTGTCAGGCGCCCAGCAGCCCCTGCAGCCGAGCCCAGCGCTGTGCAGCCCTGCTGAGGGCTTAGGAGAAGGGTGCTCCCTTCCAGCAGCAAGGATGTTGGGACTTTGAGCCTGGCCCTTCCTGGCGCACGGTCCTTTGAAGACGCGAGGTGCTGCGTGTGTGCGACACTGTGTTCTAGCTGCCAGCAAGGGGTGCAAAGCCCTCTCGGCCTCGTGCTGCCATTCCCCCATGCAGGAGCAGGGCCGGGGTCTGATTTGCTTCTCTCCTCCACGCTCCTGCCTAAAACTCCAAGTGGGGAGTGTGGATGGTTCCACGGGAGAGTCACTAACAGAGGAAGTTGCTGGGTACCCAAGTTTTGGGTTGGTCCAGGACAGAGCTGAACTGGTACACAGTAGATCCTGGCATTGGAAAAATTAACTGAAATTAATGGCCAAGCCCTCAGTGACTTCAGTGGTGTCATGTTTTCCCCAGTGGACTCTATGGGCTATATCTGGGCACATCCAGCCTAAGAGGCTTGTCCCATCTTTAATTTATGGGGTGATAAATGAGTTCTTAGCATACAATGCATTTAATTCCATTTTGGCCTGATTTATGATGTGATGTGAACTGCATGTGAAGTTTTAATTCAGTAGGTGGTGACTCTGATTCAGTATATGGAGTGTGACGGCAGAGGTGATAAATTTGATTCCAAAGGTGATGCATCAATTTCAGTGTGAAGTGCATCCACTTTATCACATGGCACGTTGGTTTCACACCCCAGCGACGGCAGTGCCAGGCCAGTTAAGTGGGATAACTTCACTGCATCACCAGTGGTCCCCATGTCCACCACCTCCCCAGAGGGAAACAGCCTTTGCTGTTGGTCTTTTATTTGACCTTGCAGGACTTGAAGAAAAATGGTAAAGTGGCCCATCAGGTGCTGGTCAAAATATTTGTCTTCATTTTAATACATGCCCCAGGTAAGGGCTTCTGATATCCCACTTAATTTCAGGTCCCAGGAAGATGCTGCTGCTCCTGGGAATCTCAGCACCAACCAGAAAATTGGCCTTATTTTGGGTTCATTTCATGACTCAATATCTTTTTGCTTTTAACTCAATGTCTGACTAATCCACATTGCTGAATGAGGATGTGAAGTTTGAGTCCTCTCCGGGAGACAGAGACTTTAACATTGGGCTCTCTCACATCTGTAACCTTAAAAAAAAAAAAACACCCAGAGAAGACACCTCCTCTTCTCCCTCACTCCACACTGGGGATGCTTTTGGGGTAAGACCTCCTGGCTGAAATAAACCCACATCTTGATTAGGGGATCCTAATGGGATTCGAGCAGCAGCCGTTTGGGCTGATGGGACTTGGTGCACGCAAGCAGGACAGCCCGGGGCGTGCTGGGTGCCGAGGGGGCTCTCAGTGCCTGCGGTACCCAACCCCTTCCCCATCCTCATGCCCCATTAACACCAGCACTGCTGAATCCAGCTCTGGCGCGGCAGAGCATGGCGAGTCGCTAACGCTGCCGAGAAAGACATGAGAGGGCTGATGAAGGGATTTGGTAACAAGCTGAGCGGGAAGTAATTACTTTTCTCCTTCTCTCCTGCTCTTGCTGCCACAGCCTCTGCAGCAGCGAGGATAAATGCAGTATATTAGCAGCAGTGAGTGGCAGATTCACTGAGCTGCAATTTATAACACTGTCCTCCCCAAAGCCTCATTGTAGGGCATTACGAAGTTAGCTTTGTAAGAGGGGATAAAATGATGAGAGGGTCACTCTGGAAAAGCATTTGGAAACCCTTAGAAAAGGAGCTATTTTCTTCTCTCCAAGCCAGGTATGTCTCATTGAGCCGACCCCAGCGTTGCTCCAAGGGAGGGTTAGCGCTCATACACCAGATATTAAATTTAATCCAGTGAGAAGGAGCAGATGTTGATGTGCCAGGCCTGTCTGCCACCACGTCTAATGCATAAGGAATGCTGAAAAATCTTCCATCAAAATGTTTTGATTTTTCTTGAAGAAAAAGTAGAAAACTTCTACTGGGAAAAAAAAAAAAAAAGAAGAACCCCCAAGGCAGAAAACTTACGGCTGAGAAAACTTTGTCTTCAGACTGTTGATAAAGGGTTGCTGCTGTCAGAGGGGATAAAGAGGAGGATGTTTTTCATCAGACATGTTTATCTGATCTATCCCTCCATGCAGGCTTGTGCAGGCAGATAAAATAAAACAGATCCCGATATGCTGATGAGCCAAACTCTATCGCAGTTTCCAACAAGGAACTCTGAGCTGTCTGGATGAAGAGGCAGGGGAGGGCTTCCCTTATAATATACCCCCCTGGTGAAGGGTGTCAAGCATCAGGGACATGCACTGGGCTAATGTGCCTCTGGTCTGCCTGGCAAGAGCTGTTTACAGGCTTGGTCTGTGCTCTGGGCTCCCAAAACCTCTACAGCAAACGGGTCACACTGCTTCTGCTGCTAACGGCCTGGTTCCCGCAGGGAGGGAAGCTTTAACCCCAGTCCTCCACTCTCCAAAAGGGTTAAAAAAGCCCATCTAGGCATACTTTAAATGGTTTAAAAAGTACAAGGGAGAGGAAATGCTAAACCCCACCCTTTCAACAGCAAAAATGCTCATAAATCTGAACTTCTGTTTCAGCACCACCTTGAGAACAACTTTGTTCATGACCAGGGTAAGAACTGTCGGGTCTGGGAAGTTGCTGTGCCTGCTCCTCTGTCCCCCCAAGCACCCCGCTGAGGGGAGGTATGTGCCCTGCTCTACCCTGGCGTGGGGGGCCAGGTGGACTCAGGGATGCTCCCACCACTGCCCTGCGCAGTGAATCTCAGCGGCTGAGCCTGCCGGCAGCCGGGACCGGGAGGTGGGCAGCGAGGGGCATCCCAGCCGAACAGCACGGATTCTGCTCCTGCATCCCAGCTGTGGGGCAGCTCGCTGAGCCGCCGGCGTAGACCCTCCCGCAGCACCACGCAGCCATCCTGTGGAGCTTTCCGGCTGCAGAACATCTCTTGGTTGTGGAGAGAAGCACATAATTTATTTCTTCATTTATTTGTTTTGCATGGGAGACAAGGCTGCTGGTTTATAATGTTAAACAACCATTTCAGCTGAGTGCAGTAGGTCTTATAAATCAATTGCCCTCTCCAGAGCATTAACCAGTCTCCAGGAACCAGCAGTTTTACGATACCTTTTCATGTTATTCTAGGGGGACTCTGGGGCCAGAGTCTCAGCTGGTGTAACTTGGCCTCACTCTCCAAATCCAGGTGATTTACATTAGCTACCTGATGGTGGTATGAGCTACTGCAAGTATTCTCATATAAATAGTTTAAAATTTTTATTTGGCCTAATTTTTACCCTCGTTCATACACTGCTTCATGGTGTTTTAAAATATATTTGACAGAGCACTTATTTGCCACAGGTCAAACTGTATGTCCTAAACCAATGCATCTGTCACTCCAAAAGAAGTCCGGGCCGAAGCACTAGCAGAAAGGAGGTCCCTCTCTAGGAGCACGTACTCCAAAGGCTACTGGTCCCAGTTAGCCAGGCCTCCTAGAGGCTCACTTTCCTCCTGCTTGCATTGCCGAGGCTCTCAGCAGGCATCACGGTTTTCCTTCAAACCCTTCGTCTATCATCAGCTTAACAGTGGTGAGGCTGCCAGCGTTGCAACCTGTTGGGATGGCTTGTATCTCCTCCTTGGATCACTCTTCTCCACTATCTCCATCTGTCCATCCATCCATCCATCCATCCCCTTTTATTTAGAGGGCAAGATCCTGGGGCAGGGACTGTCTGTCTTTTCTCTCTTTTATCCCATTCCTTAAGTGGCAGGTTTTTATTGACTTGCAAAGACACACAAAGCGGATTGCTGTCCACGATCAAAAGGACGTGGTTGAGCTAATGTTTTCCAAACTGCTTAAGGGTGAGCCCTTATTTTTATTTTAAACTGCAGTTTCTAATTTCTGCTGACTAAAATGAGGGGGTTTTGCCTTGTGAACCACAGTGGGCACCGACGTGGCCTCTCAACCCGGTGGACATCACCGATGGGGATTCCTGTACCCTCCTGCCCTGCAGAACCCCTCACACCTCTAATGATCAGCTGGTCATTCTGTGCTGTTGGATTTCCTGGAGATGTTTGAGACCCAGGTGATTTGCACCATTTTGTCTCACTCAATTTTCCCACACTGCTCTGCTGTTAAGTTTTTCACATCCAGAAGAGGAAAAGGAGATCTGAGGCCTCTGGGTAAAATCCATCCTCTGCAAACGGAGTGAAATGCACACTCAGCTGGACATGGGCCTGTCCTGGCTTTTGGCTTATTTTCTGTGCAGATAGAGCTAAACTTAGTTTCATCTGTAAAATTTCCCATTCACATCAGAGGATGTTTCAGTTAACCGGTGATCCACGATGATGAGTTTTCTATGAACTATATATAGGACCCGGGAGGCTTGAAGAGAGTATCTGAATACGTCTCTCCCTTTGGCATGGGGCATTTGGGAATAGCTGGGGTCCAGGCTGATATCAGTATCTCTGCTTTAAAAGGATTTAAGTTATAAAATCTGGGCAGTTCCTTTTCTGTTTTGAATCAGCTTTCCGCGATTTCCACCACCAGCATCTGGCTTGGCATGATTTTAATGTACAGCTTCAGGTTCCAAACAGAACTGAAATTTTCAGACATACGGTGCTAGCTTTGTAAGTGGTAATTGCATCAACTTAGGATCAATGGAGCAGAATAATATCTGCCCACTAATAATGGCTTAATAAAATTAATAGCACTGGCCCTGCCATGAATTACTTTAAAATAGGGATTGTAGGATAGTAATGTAAACAATCATTGATTTTTCTTGGGAGAGTACTGTAAATTAGATATGACTCTCGTCTGTGTGTAGTTGATACCAGACAATGCAGAAAATGTATCAGATTACCTTCAAAGTGGCCGGGGAAGGAAAAAGTGAAGGGGGCCCCTGTGGCATCGGGGAGGCGATTAGATAAATGAAATGAGCCTGGACCAGAAGATGAAATCCTAGAGCCGCATGGCACTCAATATTGCTGCCATCCAACCTGACCCAATTAATAACATATTAGCGCAGGACAGGTCTGTTCAACAGTTCAGGTCCGTTAATTGAAATAGTGTGATTAATGGCATTGAAGGAGACGAGAAATACTTAGAAAAACGATGGGAATCTGCAGCTCCGTGCCACGGCCGGTGCATCGCCCGGGGGCGAGGGAGGCGGAGGGCAGCCATGCTCCTCACAACGCCCAGCCTTCGTGTTTTGGCACCCTGTGGCACCCTTGAGATGTCACCAGCACCCTGGTGCTGAGCTCAGTGTCAACGCTGGGGTTGGAGAGGCGGCAGCTGGAAGGATCAAACCCATCCTCAGTCTTTCCCACGGGCACAGGGGAAACACGTGTGCTCGGTGGCACTGACGCCCGTGGGATTTCCACCCCGGTGTCTGGGCTGCGTCTGGCTGCTGGGGCGAAGGCAGCTGGGCTTGGGCTGGACATGGAGCCGCCGCTCTCGTGGGTGCTGGCACCCACTGCTGCTGTGCAAGGGGACACCAGGGCCCCAGCAGCAGCGCGGCTCCATTCCCGCTAGCTCACATACACCCAGCATCCATGTTTCTCCTTCCGGAGGCCAATTTTCTGTCGATTCCAATTAACCCCAGCACTGACATCTCAAGGACAGCTCTGAAGGTGGGTTCGCAGAAGAGCAGCAACTCGGAAACGTGTCGTGGGGCTGCGATGGCACCTCGGAGCCCAGCCTTAATTACAGCAAATGGCCAGAAAGAGCTCTACAATGATTTGAGCCATTGCCATTTGCAGAACGATTTGGCTGCAACATTACCTTTAGTCCCACTCCTGGCTTGCCATCCTTCCCTTACATCAGTGCCTCTTCTTGAACGTAGGGCTCAGCACAGGGACAGGTGCGTGCAATGCACACCCTGGGTGTTTTCCTGGCAAAAACAAGTCTTCCCTTTCTTCTCTCTGTTAAATATGCACCCTGCAGCTGGTGCATGAGTGTGCCGGGGGGGGGGGGGGGGGGGCTTTGCTTCCAGGGAGCCAGGGCGAGCAAGCAGCTCATCCCAAATCATTGCCCCTCAGCCACAAGGAATGGAGCATCATTGTTTCAAGATCTTCTCTGCTTTGGGCCTTTCTGGCATTTCCATTGTCCCCATGAAAGCTGGGGGTGAGCTCGTCCCCCTGTGCCTTGGGGCCAGCCGTGCGCCCGTGCCTCCCTCCCGGCATGGAGCCTGCCCGTGCGACCCTGGGAATTCACACTGGGTTTGAAATGCCCAAATCCACAAGGTTTTGGAGGATGGTGTGGCTAATGGAGATGGTCCGGGAGCCTTCGCTTCTGGCAGAGGCTGCATGAGTCACAGCGGCTGTATTTGGGCCGTCAGAGGCAAAGGGACAGAACTATAAAAGCAGCAGCAACACCAGGGAGAAGTGGGTTTGGAAGGACAAGTCAAAGCACAGCTTTTAACATGGGGAATAATAGATGAAGAGAAAGACCCACAGTGCCGCAATGAAATATCCCTTAATTCCTTTGTTTTCATTTTGGATCATAAGGGAAAATCATTAGGGCTCAATTAGTCATGAAAGACAGGGGTCCTTCTGCATTGCACTGGCTTGAGAATGCGACTCCTGCTCAAGAGCACATCTTCCCCATCCAGTGTGGGATCATTAAATATCAAACACTGTATTTGTGCTATTTGCATTGCCTATTGCACCCTCGTGCAGGGTAAAAACCCCGCGGCGATAATTGATGTACGTGGTTTTAAAGGCGCTCGGCTCTCTGCCTCGCAGATCTTAAAACTCGCAGAGAAATGAAGGAGAAGCTCTGAACAGCAGCGGCTGCCGGTGCCGCTTCAGCAGCGCAGCAGGATAAAAGAGAAAAGAAAAAGGGGAAGGAGCGACAGATGAGTTTAGGTGACCCTGCCATGGGGAGATAAGGGCCTTGGGCGCTTTGCCTTTCCCTTGGGGACAGAGAGGAGGGGACAGGGCGGGCGACAGCTGCCGCCAGACCCGTGGTCAGACACAGCTGTGCTGCCGGTCCCAGAATGTCACTGGGATGAACTGGTGTCTCCTCCCTGCCGTGCTGGGGGGAGACTTTGCTGCAGGAGGCTGTGCACGTGTACATGAGGCCTTTAAATATTCATAAATCAGTAACTGATGTTGAGACAATGGGTGAGAGAGACTCAGAACCGAGAAGGTTTGCACCGAAGCCGTTTGCACGCTGGCCGCGCCACAAGCCCTCCCTAAGTGACCGGCGGGACCCTTGGTGGTGCCGGCACGGGGCTGTGGTTCAGGCTGAGCAGACAGGAGACATCCCAAGAGGAAATAAACAGTCCATAAAAAGAGAGGAGCCGCTGCCGGTGCAGGGCACGGAGGAGAGATGAGCACTCTGGTCTTTGCCGTGTTTTGGCACGTGAAAGCCTGTGTGATGGGGCAGTGCGAGCATCTCCAAGCAGTCACCTCGGGGACAGGTCACACAGTGGGGACAGGCTCTGGCACAGGGTTTCGGCAGGAGCGGGTCAGGCATGGGATGGGGTCGGGTACCGGCTCATCTGCTGACGGGGAAGAAAGATGCTTGTGCTGCCGCAGGAGCCTCGACAGCTTTGGGAGGAAAAGCCTGGCTGAGCCTGCCCAGACTAAAGCCGAAAGGACCTGCCATGGTTCTGGGACTCGGGGATTTCATTCCTTCCTCTCCGTGCAATTTTTTCCTTCCTGCAAGCAGGGACCGCAGCAGGCTAAACAAATAAAGGGCTGTAATGTAGTTTTAGATATATGCTCTTGAATTCACATTTAGAGCGTAAGCAGTAATATTTTGGTTTATTATTTAATTACAGAGTTTGTAAATGTCAATGGATTTAGACCCTTAATTTTAGGAGGCTTGAATTACCTTCCATTTCTTGTTTAATATTCAGGTGGAAAAGCTCCCATGTCTGGCTGCAGCACGTTTGGGGTGCACAACGCAGCTGTGTGAGCTGGGCATTTTCACCGCTCCGTCTTCTCATTTGTAGAAGTTTGGCCAAATTGTGTTTTACTGTAAAGTGCTTAAAATTAATTAAGTGGCAGAGCAGAAGGAGCTGGTTTCAGTCCTTCTTCCCCCAGCAGCACTTTGCAAACTACGACAACGTCCCCAGTGAAAACCGGGAGAAAATTGAGCCCCCGCTCGCCAGCTTTTCTTTTGTACCTGAAAATTTAAATCCTGTCTTTCTGGGAACATTACCCTATTAGAAATTGTTTGCCTAATATTAACCGTGTCAGACAAACCCCCGACGGTACAAGGCCTCCCTGGCTTGAAATTTGAGCTCCGTTCCTGCATGGTACTGGGAGCACGTGTCTCATTTTAATCAAATTTGTCAAAAGGCTTGAGCACTTGCATGGGACTGATGCTGGAGTATCCTGAGGAACTGCCCCCGTTCAAGGTGACTGAGGCCCTAAAACACGGCAAGCTGAGCAGAAACTGCTTCCGAGAACTCATGTCCGAGCCCCCCGATCACCGGGGGTTTGATCTTCATGTTTTTCTTCTTGGGTGAATGCTACGCTCCCAAAACAGCTGGTTTTCTGGGAGGTTTTTTCCATTGCTTTTCTTCTAGTGAAGTTTTTTTCAGGGGAGCTGCCCCCCGTTTCATTGTGAGGGGCTTGTCCCCGGCCGAAGCTCCCGGCGTGCCCGCGGATGGTGCCGGCTCTTGCGTCGGAACCCCGCAGAGGAGCTGCACGCCCGGCCGCGCGGGGATGCTCCCCGTGGGGGCTGGCGGGGTAACCCCCCCCAGCAGCGGGCTCCCGCGCCACGTGCCTCCCGGACGTGCCACCGACCAACCAACGGGGCTGTTCATTAGGGGAATCGATTCGTTGCCCGGGCAAGGTGCCAGCAGCAGCGTTGCCGCTCGGGAGTGAAGTGTTCATTTAGGGAAAACCCGTCGCTGGGTGTTTGCGTCCCCCTCCCCGCCGAGCTGTTCAAGTCAGATATCACCACGCGCCCGGTGAGGTGCGGGTGCTCGGCCCGGGAGGCACAGCAGTGGTGTGGGGGTGTGGGATGCGGTCCTGGGGGTCCTTCCCTGCCGCCCTCCCTGGTGACCCCCCCCCAGACTCCATGATGGGGCCGAGGCTGGTTTGGGGGTGCCTCGCTTGTCCCCCATGAGAAGGGGACCAAGCCATTTTCATTGCTCAGATAAAGCCCCAAATAGAGTTAAAACCTCACCGATGGCAAGCCTGAGGCTGTAGGCTGTCCTGGCCGGCGTGACAGTCCCGAAACCAAGCTGCAGCTTTTCTCACTACAACCAGAGAAAAAAAAAATCTTTCATTTTCTTTATCTATTTTGAACTGTGTTTAACTCAGGCTGCTCATCCCCTGCAGTTCCCATCTCCTCACGCTTCCTCCCATCATCAGTGATGTCTGCAGGCAGCTGGCCAAGGCTGGGAGCTACTCCGCAGAGATGCTGCGCGCATACGCGTTTAAAACCCTTATTTACCATGCAGGGAGACCCTGGCCAAAATCAGGGAGGGGGTCTGCAATCGCTTCGATACCTTATCAGGCATGTACATGTACAGGCTCCTACCCAGCTTTTGAGCAGCAAGTTATGGACAACATAACCTCTAGGTCAGCTCTCGTAAACAGAACTCCTGCTTGTTCAATGCTGAGTAAATAATTTCTCTGTGAGAAGAGTCTGTGGAGGGTCATGCCAAGATTGGTAACATATTCTTTGGATGTACACTAAGGAATAACTTTTCTCCCTCCTGCATATCGTGTTTTAACAACAGGCTGGTTTGTTTCGGTTTTTTTTCTTTTTAATGTTGTATGATTTTAAACCACTGCACTCAAGCAGATGTACATTTGGCGTCTGGATAGACGATGCAACATAAAGTAACGACCATCTAATTCCTATCCATCTGGATTCACCATATAAATAATTAGAGTGAAACACCTTTAGAAAGGAGGCTGAGGGGGCTGAGCCCATCAGCAACAATGTGCAATAAACAGCAAAAGAAGACATCAGAGTTTGCACGACGTGTCCGTCTTAATCCCTCGCTGCAATTCAAGAACGCTAAAAATAAAACCCCTTCGAGTTTTGGCTGTTTACACAGCTGTAGCATAAATATTTAGATTTGCAAGAGAAATGCTTGCTCAGCCAAAATTGTTCTGAGATCTCTGGAGTCAGCAGCGTGGGGTTTAGAGAGGCCCAACATTTCCTTGGAAAAATGAAAATCGATAATAATTAAACCAGGGAGCGCTGTTTCCGCAGCAAAGCTCGGCACTTATGTAAAACTAACTCGGCTCATGTTCTTCAGGGGGTGCGTGAAAAACTCCCCGCGAGGGCTGGTAAACACCATTACAAGCTGCAGAACAAGTGCCGCATACTGGGACCTTATTTATGCAGCTGGTTTGGATGTGGGGAGGGTGCAGCCGTCGCTCCGAGGACTGGGGGTCCCGGGAGCACCTCCACGGAGCGAGCCCAGCCTCTGGGACAGCGAGGGGTCGGTCTGGTGCGTTTTCTGGCTATCGGGTGCTCCGTGGGGGACACGTCTGCCCTTGCCCTGGCCAGGAACCACCATATTTCCATACGTCGTGTTTTCCTCCTTGCATTTTGCGGCCACAAAGTTGGCTGTGGACCCCAGATCATCTTTTGACCTGCTCCTGCCAGGGGAAAGGAAGGCGTTTACTGCTCTCTAGTATTACACAGACAGGTATGGCGTCCCCCATCCCAGGGAGGGGATGGAGAACGAAGCTGGCTCCTTCCTGCTGAACGACTGCAGTCTCCCTTCTAGATAAAAATCTTTAAGTGGATTTTCCATCTGGTAAACTGTCGCTTTAGGAAAACCATAAGGTATAGCAATTATTAAAAAGAGGATTTTTACTAATGCACCTACTGTGTCTTCATTATGTCAGGGCACCTCTATGAAGAGATTTGCA
Source organism: Aquila chrysaetos chrysaetos (assembly GCF_900496995.4). Taxonomy (NCBI): domain Eukaryota; kingdom Metazoa; phylum Chordata; class Aves; order Accipitriformes; family Accipitridae; genus Aquila; species Aquila chrysaetos. The sequence continues at coordinate 40,901,897 of NC_044009.1, forward strand.
GAAGAATCCATCCATTCATTTCCAAACATAATTCCTCAATAGCCCATTTGCTTCAAAGATTTTTATCGACTTTTACTACTACATGAATCCTCAGATATTTATTTTTTAGGCCCCAGGGGACCCATTGAAAAAGAAATTCATTTTCTGAAGTTTTATGACAAAGGTTTTGCTCTGGATAAAAGCTTCCTGTTATTTCCAAACTTCTGTTCTCCACAAAGACGACTTTGGCAGGTCTGCTCCTAAGGCTGCCACAGGGCGTGAGGCACGGGTAAAATTTTAGGTCCCAGAAATAAATAAGGGTATAGTTCTGTTGGAAAAGGCTCCTTCCTTACCACCATCACTTTCAGTAGTGCGGTTGTCTCTCCGCAGATATCCAAATGCACACAGATGCCTGGGAATGGGAACTCTGCTTGCTCCCACGTTGTTCCCGTCACCATCATTTGCCTCCGCGCCTGACCCATCCCTGCGCAGGCCAGCCCCACCGCGGACGGCCACAAATGCCCTTATAGATCCCCTACGTGCCCCCCGAGCCCTGCTTGCGTGGTGGTGCTGGGGAAACAGCAGTGGGGCAGCTGGCCGGTGGAAACCCTTTGAAATCACTCCTGACGGACCCGCAATGGAGGCCAGCTCTCTCCCGGTGAAAGGTTTTGCTGCACATGAATATCCCGTATCCCAGGAGATGCTTTCCATGCTGATTTGCGCTCTGCCAGAGGAGCTCATCAGGTTTTCTGCCGGACGGCAGCCCGGAGGGTACCTGGGACATTAACCCCTTGCCAGCAGGATCCCATCTGGCCAGAAAGGCCATGGAGAGGGAAAAACTTAACGAGAAACAGGCAAAACTAGTAATGATAAAAGCCTTTCTTCCCATTTCCATGATCCTCGTGCAATTTTTAAGCCGCGCAAGGGCAAGGCAAACTCGGAGCGCTCAGGGAACATTTTATATATCAACTGTGCTTTTTTTTGGGTAGGAGCCAAGTCTCTTCTCCTTTTGCTTTCCTGAGGATTGGGAGTTTCCGAAAGCAAATCAGACGCCTTGAAAAATAGGCTGACGCGACTGTGGGGTCATCACACACATCCACTGGCAAAACAGGCATTCGAGGCAGCCCAGCAATCCAGGTGCTCCTGGTCGGTGTAGCTCCAGGATGACGGTGACCCACGGAGGCTGGAGGAGTAGATGTGCCTTGCTGCTTAATAAATATATAAGCTGTCTGGGTGCAATCCTGCTTCTGCTGAGGTCTGTCAAGATGAGATTTCACTGCCTCAGTCTTCAATGAGATACTGAGTGAAGCGGGTTGATGGAGATGAGGCCAATAGAGAAGGTGGGAGAGGAGGATTAGAGGAGAGCAAACGTGACCACGTCCATCCGCAGCTGTCAGGCAGGCACAAGAGGGAAGGCCAGACGGTTACACTGCGACAGCATTGACACAGCTAAAGGAAATATTTAACTGGACTCATTTGCCACGAGGTGCCATTGGAATTAAGAGCCAACATGTCCGTGAAAGGATGAGGTGCTATGGGGACGATGATCGTAGCAAGCACTGTGTTTAATGAGGGACATAAACTGCCACACTTCAGGGATCGAGCCAGCCACGTCGGAGGGAGAGGAGAAGGAAGGATGCTGCGGGCAGACCGGCACTTTCTGGTTTTCCCCATGGGGAAATGCGCTGGCAAGAAACATGGCTGGATTTGCTGTTTGCCCACGCGGTGCCGTGGCAGTGCACCAAGGATCACGGCTAGTAACTGTCCCCATATGGCACTTCCACAGCAAACCGAGCTGCTTCTTCCATCTCTCACATCCCGCTCCTGTGGCTGGATCTGTCAGGACAATGTCCCTGTCCCTTTGCCTGCCCTGCCCCGTGCATACCGGCGGGGCTTCATGAGCAGTAGTGGGATGACAGGGAGTCCCATGGGCAACTGGGCAGCCTGCACCAGGTGGCCCACCCCGCCGTCACTGCGAGCACCTGAGGGACATCCCCAGACCTTCACAGCCCAACAGTTCTGCCTCGGAAACTGCAACTGGCAGTAAAACACAGCAATTAGCCCTAATCATCCTGAATTATCATGAGTCCTCCTCCATCCCTGTTTTTCTGCCTCTCCTTCCCCCACGACTTTGCTCTCTCATTAATCGAAACAGAAACTTTGTGTCACCACTGATTGCATCGTCCAATGCCAGCTGCCTGGAAGGATAAAAATAAAAGGTGGAAAGCATGTGCTTTTGGTACAAATAAAAAGGTGCCAGAACAGGTAATCTAATTTTGCAGTCATTGAATTAAGTGAAAGAAACTGCATTATGCCTACAAAATATCTGCCCTGACAATCGATTTGAGGCACGGTCCCTGTTCGGCCAAGTGATGGGGTTTGGCTGGGAGGGCTGTGGAGCAGCTCCCGCCCGGTGCCATGGGAATTGTTGTGGATACCTGGGCTCATCCCCCCTTGTCTTGGCGAATTTGGCTGCTGGCAGAGGGAGGCCGGCATTAAAATGCTCTCATTGTCTGCTACAAATTTTCCGTGCAAGAAAAAATTACTTCAGAGCAGATGAGCCTTATGGCTGGGCTGTGTCCTTCCACTGCTGTACCTCCTGTGGGATTAAATGGGACAAAGTGGAGCAGTTAAGGGACAAAAAGGAAAAGTTCGCCATGGATGTGTGTTACTCAAAAGTAAAAGCTATGAGGTGTTTATATGGGAGGGAAGAAAATATGGATTTACAGCTGATAAAGGGTTTCAGGCAGGTCCCAGAGCTGAGCGCCCTGACGAACATGCCGCAGCCCAAGCACACCTCTAATTAGGATGAATTTCCCCGCTGCTGGAGTTAATGCATTATATATTGAAACCATTTGTGTTCATTTGTAGCAAATAATTACTTTAAAATGTTATCATTCATTTGGGTTATTTGACTTCTCTATTAATTCTATAAATAATTGTTTAAAAGATTGTGTTGAAGCCAGCGAAAAGCATCAGTATTATTCCATTATTGGTTGATAAACGTGGCGGAGTGGCTCCCCACAGTTGGGACAGCTGGTAGCTGAACTGTCGGCATCACCAGAGACCCAGCCTGAGCCCTCCACCCCCGACAGCTTCCCACAGCCCCTCGGTCACACGGGGCACGCGGTGCATCGATGCTGAAAATCACCTTGTGCCTCAAACGTTGCGTCTCCCTCTTAATTGTTAGGAAACGCTCCAGTTTCGATGTAAAGCTGCTCCCATGTCCTTTCCTGCTTCCCCTTGCTGTAAATTTTCTGTCCTGCGACACTTAAAAGAAAAAGCAATCTTCTTAATCACACCATTTGATAATACAAACAGAGGTACAAGGTAAAAGGCAGCAGGGCAATAAGCTCCTCCATTGTGTGTCCTTCAATCTGGCTTGATAAATGGAGATTTTGCCAGAAGATTTTTCATGCATTAACATTAAAAGGGGAGCAAGGCTATTTTCTTTCCTTGTGAAGTGAGACAAAGGAGCCATGCTTTTGGATTCGGCAACATTAGTCTTTATTTCAAGGAGGGAAATTAAATAAATGAATCTGAAAGCTGGAAGGAGGGAAAAGGCTTCAGTACAGAATTTAAAAAAATTATTTCTGGGGCTCTCCACGTCCTCCCGATGTTTCAGCCAAGTCCATAAAGCATTAGGGAAACACGTGGACCCCATAAGCATCCCACCAGCCATCCCTGGCTGGGCACAGGGATAGCAGCTCCCTTGGTGCTCCAACCCAGGAAGCTGCCAAAATTTTTTAAAAGTAACCCATCAATTAGCTGATTCTCTCAGAAGAATTTATTCTGGATAAATCCAAAGGGAGAACTTAAAAGCTCTCTATGTTCAATTTGATCGAGGCTTTAATAACATCTGGCTGGATTAGTATGCAGGTGCTGCTGCGCTCCCAGGAGCGGGGCTGGAAACGGCCTCCCGGCACGCCGCGTTTGCTGTGCTTGAGTGATTTCCCCACCGAGTTTGCGCCGTTTGCAAGTCAAAAGGATGCTGCGGGGTTACTGCTCCTGCAGGGACCCTCTGGGAGCCGGGGGTCCCGCCAGCGCCCATCCCCTCCACCGGCGCTGTGAGGCTGCAGGGTGCGAGGAAGGCGCAGGAGCCGGCCCTGGCAGAGCCGCCGTCGTGAACTGGGGCGGGAGGTGCTCTGTGGGGTGGCTGGGGGGGTCCGGTGGGGTCAGGAGGGCGAAGGGGCAGAGGGGATGGGGGCTCGGCCCCTCTCGCGCCTCGTGCCGTCACGTCGCCGTTCTGCGGTGGGCCTTCTCCTGGGAAGGCGTGACGGCAGCTGGCACCAGAGAGGGATTTTTGTCTCCCCTTAAATCATGGGAGGATGATTTAAGGGACTGAAAGCTTCAAGCCAGGACTTCTAACCGAAAAGATGCATCGATTTTCTGTAGCTGATGGAAAAGAAGAATTACCATGGTGCAAAAAAAAAAAAAAAAGACGAAAACTTTGTTCAAAAAGCCACCTTGGCACGTGCTGTGCATCGGTGGGGCTGGTGCTCCTGGGTGCTGGAGACGACCCTCCTGCAGCCCCCACCTGCACCGCCATGCGAGCATGTTTTTGGGTGCTCAGTGGTGGGAGCAGGCAGAGCCCAACACCCAGACGGATGCTGGGGGAGCAGCCGTGCTCCCCCCGTGCTGCTGGGAGACCGGGGCTCCCTCCCTCCAGCTCCCTCCTTTTGGGGGTGCAGAGTCTCGGCCCCACTCTGGGGTTTGGGGACCAAATTGCATCCCTTGCAAAAGGGGTACACACGCCAGTGGGATGAGGATGAGGAAGCAGCGAGCAGGGGTTTCTCTTGCCCCCGGGGGGGTTTCCAGCCGCTGGCAGTGAGGTGCTCGGAGGCTTTGCTCTCCCTGCTATCGAAGCTGCTCCGCTGGGTATGAATAATTGAGCTCCCCCTCGCCCGTGCCCTAATCGCTGGGCCACGGAGTCAATCGCTCGCTTTCTCACTCACTTTTCCTGATGAATATTTCATACCTCCCTGGGGCAGCAGCGCAGCCGCGGCAGCCCGCGTGGCCGAGGCTTGCCGGGGTTTAGGGGAGCACCCATCACCCGTGGGGAGAGGACGGGAAAGGGCAGCACGCTACGCAGAAAACGCCTTGAAATGTGTCACCAAGTCGTCCCTGGTGCTCGCAGCCAGTCCGGTTTGGTGACCGCATCTCTCAGAGAAGGGGCAAAGGGTGTGAGGGCTGCAGCCACGGGGAAAAGCAAATGGGGGTCGCTTTCAGGATCAGCGGGCATCCTGACCTTCCTCAATGCTGGATTCAGGCGCTGCCCGGGGGGAGCAGCTGCCCGCGCTGGTGGCAGCCTCTCACCCCCACACCCATCTCCCTGGCACTTTGCTTTCCCACTAGTGCCCAGGAAAATCCCCCAAATGCCACCCGCCCAGTGGTGGTGAGGAGCTGGCAGCGTTCCTCTGGCCCTCCGTGAAGGCACTTGTTAATTCTGTATTTCTTCCTTAATTACGCAAAAGCAATGATGGTTCTATCATCGCTTTACAATGCCGCAGCTTAAATCCACTATTAAGGCAGGAGTGTTGCAGCTCAGACATTTTAATTAACATGAATGATTTCACCTTTGTCCATAGCATCTTTTTACATGTTATTATATCGGGTAATTGTTAAACTACTTACTGGTTTAGAGAGGTCTGTACTTTCATTAAAATGTCCTGCTTTTTCTGACCTGGCATATTACCCATCTTTTTAAGCCTAGTATTTTCAGGTGATTTGAATTAAATCAATCTGCAAGAAACCAGATGAATTCTTTAAAGCACTGGTTGTCTCGAGCTAGGAAATGGAGTTTGGTCAACATTTTTCCAAATTTTAGGAGTTTCAAGGTGTTCCTGGACCTGGCTGGGAAATCAACTCCCTATTGACCAAAGCTATCAAAAGAAAGAACTGAATAGTTTACATTCATTTGAAAACTTTCAGCATTTCAATTTCAGGGGGGGGGGAAGCACTCATTAATTTTTAATGTCCCCTTTCTTGTGTTCTCTCTCACCAGAATAAAGGCTAGGAGAGAAATCACGGGCTCTTCCCTCAGGAGAGAAAAGCCCTTCCAAGTTTTTAGAAATACTGCCTGTGGTTTTTTGATGTGATGTTTCATTGCAAATGAAAGGGAGGAGGGGGAAATGAAAAAACCCAGCCCAAAAACCCAGCCCAGAAAGCCTTTCAGGGCACACTCAGATGTGGGTGAAACTGCTGCTTCTGACTGATTTTGACCACTTGAAAACATCAGTTCACCTCTCAAATCAGGGAAAATTGAAATAATTTTGTGCAATATATTAGGACTGGCTAAAGCATCTTGCTTGCACCCACCCTTCAGCCCCGAAGGCCGGCAGTGATCCCACTGTGCCGCTAAAACGTGGCCAGTGGGCTGCAAGAGGCTCAATTCTCTCCTGCCCAAGGGCAGCTCCTGCTCCTGCCTCCCGGGCTTGGAGAGCGATCAGGTGAGAGGGAGATGGAGATGCAGGCACGGGATGAGACTTTTGCCTGGGCTCAGCAAGGACCAAAGCACTGAGAAAACCCCTGAACTTTGGTCTGAACACCTCAACCTTCATCTCCTCCTCTTCTTCTTCACCCCAGGCTGCTGCCTGAGAAGCAGCAGGGAGGGAATCCCACAGCTGCTGCCCTTCTCCATCAGCACCGGGAGCATCACCTGTCCTCAACCCACAGCAAGCACAGGCTGTGTCATGTAAAACTTTGATGGTTGCTCACTGCTCTGTTACCACCTGAAGGTCCTAATGGCCCTGCCCAGCCTCATGTGGGACCCACAGGTGCCCACAGGCTCCGGAGCCCCATTTCAGCTCAGCCCTGGCTTGAGCCCTGCCCTCAGAAGGGACTTTAGACCCTTGTTATATGGTGTCTCTCCAGCCCTGTCTCCTTTTGCTCTCAGCTGCTGGGCTTTGGTGGGACTCTCTAGACCTGGTTCATGGCTTGCTGTGTGTGGAGGTGTCAGTGGACCTGGGTACCAGCCCCTGTAGGACTGCACCTCATCGGTGAGGGTCACCCTTAGCTCCCGGATTGTCCTGCAGCTCCCCAACAGTAAGTTGTTGCACTTTGGATAGTGGTGAAGGTGATGCTGTGTGCTTACCATGTCGTTATGCAGGGTGTGAATCTGGAAAAAAGAGCTGGAGGACACTTTGGGTTACAGGACTGTCTTAATTTTTTCCATGTGTTTAACTGACCTGTGTGTGCCTTTTCCAGGACTGGGGTGGGTCTGCTGCAGTGTTACCTGTCCCATGGGAAAGGTGCGTTTGAATCACGTGAACTGTGTGGGGTAAGGGTTGTTGTGTTGTCCTGCCTCTGAGAAGAGCCTTTGCTGCTGCTGGGTTGTGGGTCATGTCTGTAACTCCTGAACCCACCACGAGAGGAGGGGGAATGGGGCCCAGCTCTGACCTGCAGCCCTATGGACGTGCCGCCTGGGCATGGGGCTTGGCAAGGCTCTTCTGCCAGCACGGGCAGCTTGGTGCAGCGGTGACGAGAGCCATGGTTAACTGGGTTAATTATATTCATGTTGCTAGGAACACTGTGAATTATGTTAATAGCAGCATCTGGGGAAATTACATCTTCATTAATTGGTCCTGATTGCTTTTTGGCGGATGTGAGATGTTTTTTACTTTAACATGCAGGACAAAATTTATTGTAATCAGCGCATGCAGTAAATGCACAAATGCTATTACCTTGCCTTGCTAATTAACTCTCCGAAGAGGAAAAGATGGGAAAGACCTGCTTGGCCATCTCTTCCTTCCTCTCTCGCCCCAGCCAGGGCAGGCTTGTTTTCTACTAGTCCATGCTCTAGTGCTTCCTCTAATAGAGTTTTAAACATTATTTTGAAGTTAAAAATGGTAATAATAAGGCTGCAGACACAGGAAAGCAGCCAAAGGGCTGGGGACGCTTCTGATAGCACGTGTTGTATCTTGGAGTTGGTCTTGTTGCTCTCTGGCCTTGATCTACCCATAAGGCTCCTCCTCATGGATGTAACTTGGTGGCAATCAGGTTTATTCACGTGCTTAGAGTCAAGTATGTTGGTGATTCAGAGACCTTTGATCCCATCATGTCCCTGGCTGGAAGAAGAGGCGGCTCACCCAGGCTGGGTTATCCCGACGGGACTGCCGCTGGTTGGAAGATGGGGCTGTTGGGTTATCAGAAGAAGACAGAAGGCAGTCATGGCTGAAGTGGTGATGATCGATGTGCAGTGTGTGGCATCAATCTTTGGAATCCTTTAGCTTCCAGTCAAGGTAGCAGCAAACAAGGAATTAAACCACACTTCAATAAACTATCACTATGTAGCAGAAAGCTCCATTTTTAACTGCGGCAGAGATCCTAATCTCTTTAGATAAAAACCCAAAGCCCTGAGTGAATGCAGAGCGTGGGGTGGAGGTAATGCATTACCTCCCCAGGGAAAAACATGCTAAAACTCAGGCAAGGCATTGAGCTCCTTCTAAGTTATGAGGCTGTTCATCTGGGGATGGCAGTAAGTTGTATTATGGCCCTGCTTGCTCTGCCTTCTTTTTACACAACACCGTTTTTCATTTTAATGGTGGCTTTTCAGCCAGCTTTGTTAGGGCTGCTGCTAATTGGACTAGATTCATGTGCCCTGCCAGGGCAGGACAAGGCTGGTGCTGGTTAAGTGGGATGGGCAAGTTTTACTGCCTGGTGTTTTGGATGAGCATCCCCAGGCTGTGGAAAGCAGGAGGAGGGGGCGTGGCAGGGGTGAGAGAGGAATTTAGGAACAAATTTAACCCTCTGGCTGCCATGGAAGCTCAGAGGTGCCCTCCCCGTGGCAGTGATAGGGCAGAGAGTGGCTCCACATGAGTCAGATAGCCCTGAGGGAGATGAAAACCCTTTTTGCAAGTGACTTTTCTGACCTGGAAAGATGCAGGTCCACCTCCTTTGCTGGGAAATTGGGTTTAAAAGTACTTTGGTGATTGAAGTGTCAGCTTCAGACCTTCGTGAAGTGGTTTTCAGGGGTCATCACAAGGAATCAGAACTCATTGCTGGGACAATCTCACCAGAGCTTTGGAAGGAGCAAAGTTTGCGCCCTCAAAACCTAGAGCTAGATTTTACTGAGAAACTGTTAACACGTGCTGAGCAGGGAGCTAGCCATGTCTTCTCCATCACACTGCCCCTGTAAATAGGTAAGTAATAACACAAGGACCGGGACAGTTGTAATGCATGTGAGATTTGGCTGCAAAGCAACGCTTCTGGCTTTACCCGCTGCAGGGCTCCCCAGGTCCCTCAGCACAGGGGCCCGGGGAGGTCAGAGCTCCTGGGTTTCTGCTTGTGTTCCCAGGGCCTCTGGGAATTTCACAAAAATCCTCCCCCCATCCCTGACCCACAACACCTGCCACCTTTGGTCCCCACTGCCTTATGGTCCTCCCCAGAGCCCTGGATGCCATGGTCCTGCCAAGCTGACTGTCCCAAGGTGACCAGAGCTTCTAGCTCCCAGTCATCCCATTAAGATGGATAAACCCCACCAATTAGATAGAGAAATTAATGTCTAGCAGAGCATCCACTTGGGACAGCTCCAAAATGTGCAGCTCTTTATGCAGAGGTGCCATCCTTCCACTGCCCCTTCAGCTGATGTGGCAACATCTGTCCCCATCTCACTATGGGATCAGACCTCTTTGCCTGCAGGACAGAAAAGCATGGTGTGGAGGACCTAGGCTCCTTTTCCTCACCTGTTCAGATGAACTGGGTGGTAAACCCAGCCTGCCCATTTGCAAAAGTCTTTCCCTATCAGCCACTGATGTAGTAACACCAGAAATGTCAGGAAACTCCCTCAGAGAGGAAGCCTGCCCGCGCCGTACACCTAAACAGTTCACACTTGTAGCCAAGAAACACAGCAAGGAGCTTACTAGTTGGCAAAAGGACTAATATGTAGCACTGCCTTTATTTTTAAAGGGCAATTAGTACTGTGGAAGGATTCTCTCTGCCTCTTCAATATGCCATGTTTGTTAGTTAAAACTTCAACTTATAGTTAACACCCATATCGTAACATATGTCACAGCTCTGCAATTGAGCTGCTCTGTGGCATCAAGCAAACAGTGCCAGAGCAGAAGTCCTGAGATGTGAACGTGGCGGGGAAATAGTGCTGTGAAACAAAATGGTACCCAGTGAAATGTAGTGGGGAGGTTTTCGGTGAAAGACTAAAACTCTGGAAGATGTAACTCTTTGGGTTTTTCCCTTCCTGCTGTCTTGAGAGGTGAGACTTTTTGATTTGGGTATGGTTTTTTTTTTTCTTTGCAGACAAGCAAAATGCAAATCCCTTTAGGTGAGGGCTATGCTCAGGAACAGCGAGTAGCAATGTCAAGACAGTCCAGGAGAGGTGAACCAGGCTGGCCCTTGAACCGCTCTGTAAACCTGGTTTTTGGGCAAGGAAAGACCCAGGGTTTCCATCGGGCAAGGAGGATGGCCTGGACATGCGTGGGGAGATGAACACGCTGGCCCAGCCCACTGCTTGGTCTGGCCCCTGGGCTGGAGCACGGCTTGAACTTCATCACTGAGCTGTGCAGTGGTAGTCTCTTATTGTCACCCTGCTAAAGCAGAGAGGAAGAGCATGTCACTACTGTGACCTCCCTGGTGGTGGCTCCAGGCCACGATCTCGACTGTTGCCATGTCCGCTGCTGACAGTGAGTAGGAAATACTCTTTCTTGGGGGAGGAAAGAAAGTTTTCTATTAGTGGTTGCAGAGGGCTAGGTGTTGGGTTCCCGCTCTTCGTTGAGCCAGGCTGTCACCAGAGGGGTCAGAAATCATTTATTTTTAATGCTATGAATATGTAGAAACTTGTCCGAGCTTCTCCATGCAGTGGCCATGAATTTAGAAACGGCATCAGAAACCAAGGCATTCAGTACCCTGCGAATCAGGTCAGAGCTATAAATTTCTCTTATTGGTGTGTGAGCCATTTGCCATACGTGACTTTCTGAATTTGTGGTCGTTTCTCTCTCTACCCCTGTGTGCCAAGTGTATGACTGAGATTTTATATTGCGCCTGTGAGACATGAAGTCCTTCTGCTGCTTTTGCCTAGCATCCTAAACAGGCTTGCTACCTCTCCTCCCTGTCCCCTTTGCTAATGGCTTCTGGCCACAGCCTGGCCTTTAAATCACAGGCTGCACCTGGACAGGCATAAACTGCAACTCTCCCCAGAGAGAGGGTTTTTGTTCAGAGCAGTGAGTGATGCGGCTCAGCCTTGTGAGAACGGCTGCTCCTGTGCCAGGTCTGAGATGGGTCCTTCGATGTGGACGCCGGAGCCTCTGCCCATGGGGGCAAGTCCTGCAAAGACCTCTGAAACATTCAGCAAGCCTTTTCAAGGACAGTTATTCTGAATACAAAGGGAGGAAATGTTTGGTGTAGATATTGTCGGGGGGTATGTTAAGATGATCTCTGCGTTGGGAAGAAAGCTTAAGCCAAGGAAGTTAATTCACATTGTGGGGACTGGGAGGTGGTGTTACCATCCACCTCCTCCACTTTACTGCCTGTGCTTTTCCTCCCCCACCTATACCTGTTCTAGATATAAAAGCTTTTTTATTGCAAGACTATTAAAATGAAGCACTTGCAACCCCTCCTCCCCAGCACAAGTGCTCCCAGCAGCGGTGCTCTCTGGCTGGTCCCAGCCCCTCTGCTCAGCCTGGGAAAGGAGACAAGGGCAGCAGCAGGAGCCAAGTGGGCTGTCACTTAAAGCCCAGCTTTGCTGAGATAAGCCCGTGTACGGAAGCGGGGCTGCCTTCTTCCACAGATCTGCTCCCTAGGAGCCTGGTGAATCACTAAAGGCAGCAGATGTGATTAAGATGTTTCCTAACTAATTTTTAATACTTTTGGCACAGCAGTGCCAACACACAAATGTGAACTGTATCAATGGGACTGTTTATTAAATTCTGGTCTTGTTGCAGTGGTGCAACCCCATCAAGATGCTTTGGTGTATTAACATAAAACAAGAAAAGTGGATTTTCTTGTGTGCTGCTGAGAATTGCATCTTGCCTGCAGGTTGCTGCTGAAGATGATGTATAGGTGTCATCGGGGTCTGAGCCCAATTACAAGGGTAGAGCAGGATATTTGAAACTGCACATTTCTGGGTCAAAGACAGAGCTGGTACAGCCCCTACTACTAACTCACAGTCATTTTTCGAAGCCAAGGTCTCCAGCAAACTACATGTACAACTTTTGTTTCCTCTTTCCTCTGGCTGCCTAGGAAGGAATGAGAGCTAAATCCCGCCCCACTCCATAGCTGAAGTAACCACACTCAAAAGGGCCCATCAAGATAAGGTTTCTGTGCTTGTTAAATGTGAACCTTCAAGGCTTTTAAATTTAATCCTCTTCCAAGTGTATTAGGTTTTGGGGGGGATTTTTTAAATGGCGAAGTTTCCTGGATTTCTGACCTGTTGACATAGACCACTCAGCATTGTCCATCAGGGCCCTGCCAGCATGCCACCTGTGTAAAAGCAGAGAGAAAGCACCTCAGCCATCATGATTTTTCAACTATAATTTGCTGGAAGGTGATCTTTGTAAAAACAGCACTAGCTTCATGTATTTAGCAGGGAACAGATATCGGGCAAAGGAAGTATCTGCTAGAGGGCTGGTGGTGCAGGGTTATGAATGTGTTAATGACAGAAATGGGTTTGTAGGTGCTAGTAGACATGAGCAAAGGTTTCACAGGAGTTGTCCCAGAACCCCTCTGAAGCTATGACTAGGGCAAACGCCATTCTCTGTTGCCACCACAAACAGAAAGCAGAGGAGGTGAGAGCATCCCAGAAGATGTCAGCAGCTTTCTTTCCATTTTTTTTTTTTTTTTTTTTCAAGCCTCCATGCAGAGGTTCAGTGTTAACCCACCTGCTTGCCTATATTTCAAGTTCCATAACCTTTTAATCAAAGGACTACCCAGCCTTCAAAAACAAATCCAAGGACCACTCTACTTTGAAGAAAGGATGGTCTTGTACAGCAACCACTTACAACCAAAAGAAAAAAAAAAATCATTACATTTTGATTGTTATGGTAAAGAGTAGGACAGAGGTAGAAAGTTGTAACTGCTTTGTTTTGTTCCTTAGAGATAGGGAACTGTGTGCAACTAGCCTTAAATAAATCCTAACAATAACTTCCCAATGGCCTTTTGTCTCCCAGCTTCAAGTGTTTCTGAATGAGCTGAAGGCCACTTTCTTGCTAAAGGGCTCTTGTCTCACTCCATCCTGGAGCTTTGTGACAAAACTGAAGCTATTTTGTGGAAGGGAGGAAGTAGATGCATTAGTGAGCGCATTGCCTCTTGGCTGAGGTTAGGTTTATTTGAGCTTAATATTTCTAATGTGATCAACTGATCACTTATTGACCATTTCACTTCAAATGTGGTCAAGGGCTGCAGCCTACAGTAAGTCAGTCTATGTTCTCCCACTCTCAGTCCTCCTCTGCTATGTAACCACGTCCCAGCACCCACTCCCATTGTCAAGCCATACTTGTTTCACAGCTCAGAGCCGTAGAACACTTTAAAGATCCCATCCACACATCATGGTGGGAGTATAACTGTGTATGCTCTGTTTTGTTTGTAACACTGAGGAGCTCTCTGACTCAGAGACACATGTTTCTCTTCCCAGCCATCATTAACCAGTTATTCTTCTTTCAGCTCAACTTAAATCTGCCACTTAACCATTAACTCTGTCTGTCTGTACCTAAAAATTATTTGAAATAAAACATTCAATTATTACAGACCTTAAACACCCAAAACAAGGCTGCCATTTGATTTCTCTATTTCAGAAATGATAAAGCACTCCAGCATTAAACTCTTGTTCTCTCTAACAGCAGCCGAGCCACTAAATTGATGACATGCGGATTAACCAAACAGTCTAGCAAATCATTGGTAGAAAGGGCTGTTTCTGAGGCATTTGGACTGCCGTCTGAATCTATTTGATGTGCAGGTGTTTCACAGTCATTACTCATTACCAATTGCTTCCTGGTGCAGTGTAATTTTCCAAAATGTCCTCCTTCATTTTCATGGAGAAGATCTCTACTGTCACTTTCAACTGCAACTGCACCCATTGAGCTTGTTTCTTGAGGCTGTGGTAAAACTTGAATAAGATGAGGCCCAAAAGGTATTTTCTGCAGCTTTTCTGCTTTAAATGATGAAAAGCCAAATTCATGGGTTAGTAATCTGTAGCCCTCTGGTTCACAGCCAACTTCCCTTTTCTTCCTCTTGCGTGAGGCACTTGTCCTTTGCTCTGTGCCAGTGCTGCTGGAACACGCCTGCTCTGACACACTTGCCTTTTGACACTTGAAATATGCAGACACTGCTTTATTCAGGTACTGAAGATTGATTTCATGGGATGTTGCCTCAACCTAAGAAAACACCCAGGATACACTCAGTTAAAAGGAGATATGTTTCAATTCAACGTTGCATGATTATCTTCCATGAATTACTTTTGCTACGTGAAGGGAAGGAATTTAAAATTCTTTTTCTCAGGCAGCAGAAAGACTCAGGAGGAGCTAAGCAAAATGTCAGTAATTCTCTGTTATCACTGTTATAATGGGAGCAAGAGAGGGCTTACCTCTGTGGGATTTAGCCACACGTCTCCAGCACTGGGATTTTCTGCTGATTTTATGGCACATACTAGCATTCGAGTTATTGCTTCTTCTACACGGGCTTCATGATCTGCATCCTGCCTCAGGGGAACAGAAAGTGTTTGGAGATAGGTTAGCACTTGGGTCTCTGCAGAAAGCTGGAAGATTTTGGGAAGAACTGAATGGATGGTCTTAGTTTGAAAGCCATACTCATGTATGCGAAGTCAGTGAAAGGCTTCAGAGTTTTGATGCTCCTACTCATGCATACAGCCCCCACATGAGTAACAGCACAGGCTCTGGTGTGACTACTCATCTGAATAAGGATTTGCAAAAGTAGATTCTAGTGTGTGTATATAATCTCTTCCCTTATTAGTGTTCTGTTAATTGAATCTGGTCCTTGAAATTACAATGCAATGTTAGCGTTTAATTAATGTATGCGTTTATATATAGCTCTTTAGGACTAGAAGGACCATGGAAGTACATAGCAAATTTTATATATCTACATATTATGTCTAGTTTAAGTACTTAAAACACAGGATGTTACAGCAAGGCAGCAGCTATCTGGGGGCAACAGAGGCACAAAAGTGAGTCAAGGAAATTCAGGAAATATTTTATCATGTAACAGCAGCTGACATACTGCTGCAGTTTTAAACATCAGCAGAAGGAAAAAAATGTTTCCTCTGAAAGCTCTCCTGCAAAACTAAGTTAGTAACTGACTCTTTGTTTCAGGCCTTCACTTCCTGCATCATCCCCTTGGGCAGCTGGATACTAGCTAGTTTAGGATAGCAGAAAAAAACTTTATAGGATCTTTTTTACTTTTCTTTCCCACTTAACTGAGTTTCTTGTATATGGAAGGGAAGGGTATGTGGAAGGAGACAGTAAGACTCTCCAAACAAGATGGGTGGTTTAGTTATTTCCATGACAAGCGCCTAGGAGTGGATACATAAATTTGCTTTCATTGAGATGCTTAGACATATAAGTTTTGGAGGAAAGATGTAACCTAGTCAACCCATAGTCCTGAACTGCCTAATTGAGGCTTTGGGGAACATGTCAAGCAAACCATGCATCTTTCTAGTGCGAGTGTTGAAGGCAGTAATTCATCCAGGAACCCTGAGCAGAATTTGGGATAGAAGCAGGGAGAAGTGCTCTTAGCATTCTGTGGTTTTGGATGCTTGGCTTATTAATGGCCTCGTGTAACAAGCCCCCAAAACACAGAGTTTGGTATCTACATGTGGAAATTATTTAAGGTGTTGCACTCTTGGTATTCATCCTTGTCTGCTGAATAACAGGGTTGTACAGATTGCATGAGAGTATGTTAGGAAGCATGGAATACTTTGAGTAGCTCACATCCAGCTGAAAACAAATTAAACTTCTAAAGTCCTGCCAATATAATTAATGGTTTCACTAGGACTGTAAATGTTGGCATGATTCACATCTGTCAATATGAAGGCAGCTGGTAACAGCTGCAAACAAGAACTGCTTGATTTGGTAATGGAAATGTTCTCAGTATTGTCTTTTAGCATCCATGTCAGAATTTATTTTTATATATGGATTGCCCAACACCTACCAGTGCTGCCATCATCAGCTGTAGGGATAATTTCTGTAAGGAACTTTCACCTGGGTTGCAATAGCTGTACTTGTTTATGGCAGCTTTTGATATTTGGGGAGGGGGAGTATGTGTGTCATTCATCAGCAAGATCCAGCAAACACGCCTCTGTTTATGATGCCACACAACTACCTGCTCTTGCTGTCACGAAACAGGATCTTGGTGACTTCTGCAAGACCTCTATGACCAGAAAGGCCATGGAGTTTAGCTCCACTTCTTTTTTTTTTTTTTTCTTTTTTTTTTTTTTTTTTTTTTTTTTTTTCTCCAGCACATAAAAACAGCTAGAAATACTACAGCTGATGTACCACCCAGCCACTTGGGAGTTAACAGCCTAGCACAACTGATCCAATCTGGACCTGCTCCTCCGGAGGGGAACAATTTGTGAGGCACAGCTTAGGGTACAAGTATGTGTGTGTTGACATCAGGGTCTTTCCAAGCACAGGGCACACAGCCAGCTCCTCTGAATTACCACAAAGGCTGCTCAAATTTAAGGAAGGCTTAAATGGTTTCTCTGCAGTATTGGTGCTTTCTCTGGCACTGGACACAGCCTGACTGTACTTGGGGCTATATAAGAGCTTGGTGTGGGCTGTGGGCCTGCTGTCCTTTCTAAATACATAGTCTCATCTAGAAAATTTTTCCGTGAGGGAAACACCCAAGTGAGTTCCTCTGCTCTGCAAATGCTTGGTTTGATGTTGGTATAAGAAATGTATTGTGTGGTCTCTGAACAGCAGCTGAATGCATGTGTTCATCCCCCTGCAGACTTCCAGCCTAATAAAGGTTTAAAAGAAAAAAAAAAAAAAGCAATAAGTATTTTAGTGAGGCAGCTTTCACAGGCCATTTCAAAGGGTCTTTTTTATACTAAGCTAGGATTAATGATAAAGTAATTTGAATCAGAAAACCTTCTGGAGCATAGAGATGATCTAGTTGAAGATGTCCCTGCTCATTGCAGGGGGGTTGGACTAGACAACCTTTTAAAGGTCCATTCCAACCCAAACTATGATATCCCTGGAACCATCCCATACATACTGGTTAACATAAGCAAGAAAAATCAAAGCCTGGGGAAAAGAAAATTAATTAAATACTTGAGCAAATCCAACTCCAGGCAAATCAAAACTATCACAGAGAAATGAAAATTCAAAAATCCTCTGCCACCCCCTTCCTATCACATTAATCTGATTTAAATTCTAATTTAGCTTTGCATGTAAGCATGGGCTTGTGGTAAAGTTGCTGTTCTGTTGTCCCCTATTCAATACAAAGCTAGTTAGCCCACAAGAAATTGGACATGAAAAGTTTAGCTTGTGTTTAATTGTTTGCCTGATTGAGGTAAACTTGAGTGTGATTTCTGCTGAACTGGGGCTTCAGATCTGGAACCTTGGAAAGTTCTTCAGCAAAAACTGTATCCATAAGGGCTTTTCCCTCCCCAACCTCTAAATACAGCACACCCAATAGGGCTGAACCTGGCTGGTAAGGGACAAAAGTCCATGCAGACATGGAAGTGCTACAGTACCATGACATAAAATGGAAAATACCAGTTCAATCCAAGAGTTTATGCTGACAGTGATGGGATCAATGGATTCCACGTAGTGCCACCAGTGCCTTGGAACGAGCAGAACCTGGAATTGGAGATATCGCATTAGGGTACTAGCAGAAGCCTGAAGAAAGATAAGGTGTTTTAATTAAGGTGCTGTGGGATTCAGAGGCAGAATGAGGCAAGGAATAGGGGTAGGCAGTCATTGTTATCACTTCCTTCTGAAGAGCCTTTTCTCAAGACTTAAATGCCCACTCTCTCCTCCCTTTGTATCAATACTATCATGTAAGAAGTGGACAGGATCCAGAACTACCTCTCATCCAAACTACTTCCAATGTGAAGCAGGATTGTAACCTTTTAACTGCTCTAGGTAAGAAAGGTCTGGCTGTACAAAGGGAGTGCAGTTGGTGTAGCAGTAAAGCAGGGCTTTACAGAAAGTCTCAGCCAAGCAAGAACTCTTTTGTAGACTCTGCAACTGAGCAGACTTCCCAGTTCCTTTAGAAGGACTGCCAGCTGGCTTTCCCAAAAAGCAGGTATCCTAATGCTCATCTAGGTGATTTAACAGTATGTAGCTTTAATTCTGGTAAATAATCACCAGAATTAAACTCGTCACTTTCAGTAGATAGGCTTTTAAAAGAAGGTGTCCCAGAAATCACAACAATCTAGTTTAGATCAGAGCTTTACAACTATATCAGGATGATAGCTGTGACATAAAATTGATTCCAACCCATGGCTTTTATGGTACAAATACATTAATGTTGTTTTGATGATACAGGACAAGCTTTACAGATTACTGAACATTAGATTATCACAGGGCTATCAAGAAAAGCATAAAAGATGGTTTTTGACAAGGAATAAAAATGGTCAGAGACAGATAAAAATATACACTTCAGAATGGGGAAAGTGAAGCAATGATCTGTATCTGAATTGCAGACAATTCTTTTTCTTGGTAGACACAAATTACTTAAAAGAACATTCTGCTACCTAGATAGCCCTGTGCTTCATTATATCAAAACATGGCTAATGAGAAAATGTCTATGTAGGGAACAATGACTGTGGCCCTAGTCCTGCAAACACTTACAGGACAGTCAGAGCAGAATCATTTTTGGGCCAGAGGACAAAATGTTCTCCACAAGTTTCAATTTAAGTCAAACAAAAAAATCATTGGCTCTCTAAAGGTCAAAAACATTTGGAAATTGTACTTTAATCCAGTACAGCATACAAAACAGAAGTCAGTCAGTCTGTGGAGGGCCATTATTCAAAAAATATCACCAATTAGTTATTCCTGACACCTACAAGCGTACAAAACCCTACACAGACTGAAGCCAAAACACACTTTCTACACTGAGCAAGTTTCTGAGTGGTGCTTTTATCACAGAAACCTACACTTCAAATGAAAAGTGCAGTTGCATTAGCTGCAATGGGTCTATCCGTTAGCAAGTGTTTGCCTACACTTCACTGACTGCAGTATCACACCAAAAACCCAAACACTCATCTGCCCTATAGGGGATCTTATACTGGACTCTGTTAAAGAATCTGGGTGCACTCCAAATGATAGGATATAATGATGAAGCCTCAAAAACTTTGTTTTACAGCAGAAGGCGGCATGGTGAGCTTGCAACATGCTGGAGAAGTGGATGAAGACACTAGGGAATTGGGGTATGGTGCAGAGGGACTATGTAGCAAGGGAACAAAAGCAAGAGGCAAATTAAGGGAAGTGTATGAATGTTTCAGTAAGAGGGGCTGCCTGGAAAAACAAGATGGAAATTAGGAATGGAATGTGCTGGTTCAACGCGACTCATGCAAAGCAGAGACAGAATTGCTTTGGAAAGAGGAGGTATAAGTAGGAGGAAAATACAATCCCCCAACTAGTCCAGTCTTTTCAAACCAGAGAGGAGGAACTTGGTCTTTGGCGAGACTAAGCAGATTTTACTTGCCAGCAGGTTAAGGCTAGTAACTGCAAAGTTGTGTATTTCCACAGCTGATGCCATTTATAGAGGAGCTACAGAGCTGTGACTCCAAGAGGCAAAACAGGTACCATAAAGACAGTTGCTCTCCTTCTTTTATTTTTGGGCAAGCTTATGCTTGTTAAAATAAGGATTTATAGCAGCAAGAAAATTGAAATTATCAAAAAGCAAAAGGACTAAAACTTTAAGGAAGACGAAGAAATGGAAAAAATTAAAAACAAAAAATCCAGCTGGCAAGGGAGCAGGAGAACTAACAAGACAAAAAAAAAAATCATTAGAGAGAGAAGCAGAGTAGGATTCTTCTACCTTTACAAACTAGTATTCTTTGAGGTTTGCAAACTAGCAGCAACCCCCCCCCCATCCCCAACTATCAATTCCACAATAAAATAAAGATGACTTCTATATGTTTATGAATATGGGAAACAGATTTAACTACATTTGAAACTACATTTCAATAGGAAATGTGAAAGTAAACCACAGTGAAATACACACACACAAAAATGCAGCAAATGTTTTACAGGGAAAACCTAAAGTGCCAAAGCAAGACAGAACTATTCCAAGCTAAGAGATAATCTTGTGTTAGCCTGCTTTCTACAGAATCTATCTAGCTTTGTGGGCTGGGAAGGTACTGATCTAAACAGCAACCAATCAGATAATATTTAGGCTAGTGACAGGCAAATATGGTAGATGAAGTCAAAGTAGGACAGAAATCCCAGGAAAGATAAAATGAAATTCTGGTCTGTAATGTGAGGAAAGAAACCAAGAGAACAGTTGGGAGAGCAAGTGGAGCAATGCTGAAGACTTGTACAGCACACAGAACAGAAGAGGTTTAAATTCTCAATGGACATGATTAACTCGATATAGTGCAAAGGTAGGGCAAAGGTGGAATTGCTTCAAAAAGAGAGCATACCCTGAAGTGAAATATTATACCAAGAAATTCCTGCTCTTTAGAAAAAGATATTTGGGTAAATGTGCAAGAAAAAGAAGCACCAAAGAACGCCAGCGTGATGGGAAGAAAAAGATGGGGGGCTGCGGGGGGACCCAAGTAAATCCCACAGCTGCTTGCAACCCTGGCAATGAAAAATAAAATAAATAAATGCATAGTCAACCCCATGGGCGCACCATGTGAGGACTCTGTCAGGGTGCTGCCACCCCAGCCTATGGCCTGTCACAGCTGGTGCCTGGCTGCCCTGCTGCTAGGAAAGTGCTGCTTATCCTGCCTCCCTCCTCCCTCCTTCCCGAGCTGGTGTCTTCCCACCTGCTGAAACAGAGCAACAAGGGCCACTGATGCCAGAAACGCAGGCACAACCCTGGGGAAAAGCACTGCGAACAGGAAGGGAATGGGGCTGTTACCATGCTGTGTCCATAGGGACACAGGCGAGGGATTGAGGGAAGCTCAGGGAAGAGGTGGAAAAGTAGAGTTAGGAACTGGCAGCCTTCACCTTTGGTTTGCTTGACTTTTTGGGCATTCGTGGGGTTCTCCACATGTGTTGCAGGCTGAGTGGTGTTTTCATCGCCAATATGAGTGTAAATTCAGCTCCTGGACTTTTCTGCCTCTCTCTGATGGAGACAATAGTTCTGGTGTCTAGAGGCTGAGCTGGGCTGTTCTGCCTTCTCTGTGGGGTGACTTGGGGCCAGCTCTGCAGCCTCACACGTGAAAATTCTTTCTTCCTTCCTCACAACAGAATTATCGACCATCTACTATGCATAATGCTGTGGACAACTCTGAATTCTCCTTTACTCAAATCACTTAAACTTTTCTCCAACAAAAGTAGGTTTTCACTGCAACCCCTTTTAAAAAGTATTTCGTATACTTTGAGCTGGAACATTTATTTCATTGCCTTTTAAAAAGTTTGAATTACTGCATTTCCTGACTTACAACAACACTTTTATTTTTTTTTGGTATCAATTATATTTTTCTTGGTTATTCAGACTGTCTGTTCTGCTGCTGCCCACTTTAAACCCAATCTGAAGCTCTCACCCCTTTTCTTTAAAGGTGGCATATAGGGAAATCCCTCCCTGACTTCATGCAGATTTCTGCTTGCTCAGGGTTGGGTTAGATGTCAGGGGTCTGCCTGTGCTGTTGAGAGCTCTGGCTGCTGAGCAGGATCCCATGGTGTGTTAGATACTGCAGCAGGAGCACAGAAAGAGAAAACCTGGCAGCTTTACACAGGAACTTAGTGATAACTGTAGCTGTGGACACAGACCGAGTTTCAGATGTGTTCAGAAAGCAGGCAAGCAAAAGCAGGGGAGGAGAGCTTCTGAGCAGCAGACCGCAGTGAGAGACAGCAAGCAGTAACGTTGATCTTTTTTTAAAGAAATTTTTTCCCCACTGTGACGATGTTTTTCAAGGCTGGAAGGGAGCATCCTTCTCGGACTCAATGTGCCTCTAAGACTAGCTCAGCTAGGCCTTTTCTTGCACCTCTGGTATCTAGAGCTGTACTGCAACTCCTCTGCGCCTGGGACACAAGGAGGCAGGAGAGCAGGCAGCAGGGCAGCTGAGTGCTGCCTGTAACACCATGGGTCCTGGTGTCCACTACCCCTCCGCTCTGGGGTAGCAAGAGAGGGAATGGCATTGCTCATGGGAGCCCAGTGCACAAGGTGCTTGCTCTCCATTAGGAGGGCAGATGTGTGGAGCCTCATGTGTCTACCTTCAGACAAGCCAAGATGCGTTTTTTTGTCTTTTTACCATTGTCTAGTTATATGGATATGGATTAAGAGGAAGATGGATTAAGAAAATTACATTAGTGAGCAGGAAGGAAGCAAGAAGCTGGTAAGAAGTGGGGCAGAGGAAAGAATGATCAGTGATTTTGTATTTGTACAGCATCTCATTTTTTTGTAGCCTTTTCAGGTGGGATTCTTCTCTCCTATTTTTAATCATCAAAAAAGTTAAGCATCTATGCGTGTAGGCTTCTTTTATAGACTGTGCTGAAGGACAAGATGGGATGAATGATTCTGTAGGACTGTAATTGTATAAGACAAGGAGGATGAATCACCTTGAGAGGTGCCAGGTTCTTCCCACTGATGGCAGACAGGACATCTGCCCTGGAAGCGTTTAAGTTGAGGGTAGCAGATCTTGCCCTAACTCTCTTAACACTTGTCCCAGAGTGTGGGGTGGAATATACTAGAACAGACATGTTTTGCCCCATGTGCAGTCTTTTAAGCAGTATTTGTGTATTTGTGAAAACAATCAAGGCATTTTTAGAAATACTGCAGAATTTATGAACAAATAAAATACTAATGCTTTGGGTGAAAAATCACTAGTTCAGTGAGCACAAATCCACCAGCAGTCAACCTGCTGCTCCGTACTTACCAGTCAGCCTTGCAACCATCGCATAGGTGACCAGGTCCAAATATTTATAAGAAGCCCCTAAATTTGTGTGATACAACTTGAGCTTGTAACTTCATGGATATAGTCAGGTACCGCTGCAAACCCTAAAACTACTCAGCTGCCTATTTAAATAAATTAGAGATCTAAATGTTATCATAATTTGTTATTGAAAACAGATCACTAACGTATAACCAGAGGCCGTGTTAAGACCTCTGTGGAAATTCAGCCCACAGTCACTGGTCAAGTACAGGATGAAACCTTATAAAAAAGTCTCAGCCAACTACCTAAATTCATAACAGATATTCACCTCTGAACAATACGGTGAAAGGGCACAAAGGATGCAATTGAAGTACGTATTGTGCATTGGTACAATGTTATAG
This sequence comes from Aquila chrysaetos chrysaetos, assembly GCF_900496995.4. NCBI lineage: Eukaryota > Metazoa > Chordata > Aves > Accipitriformes > Accipitridae > Aquila > Aquila chrysaetos. The sequence continues at coordinate 40,925,228 of NC_044009.1, forward strand.
GTAGGAATTCTGCTTTAAAGCCTTAAATGGGTGTAGAAAAATGGCTTGTAGCAAACGACGACCAGAAGGTGGCATTTTACACATGAAGTTTTTGATATTCAAAGCTGCACTCAGCCTACATGCAGTTGCTCTCTTGAATACCTAAGAACACCTTTGTCTTTATTTTTCAACCCTTTATTGCTACAATATCTAATCCAAAATATTCTGTGTACCCTCTGGGAAGGAGTGGAGATGCTATATATTATTACAAAATAAAGCCGGCTGCAAATTCTGCAGTAATTGTATTAATTCCACATGAAAACCACTGCTAAGTATGTATCAAGATTGTTATTATTTAGAGATCCTCTCCCTTGTTAACAAAGAAGTTCTTCTAGGTCATTTCTTTCCTCTCCATCAAGCAGCAGCAGTCCCCAGTCACCTGCCCCATAAGCTTCTGGATGAGATGCAGGAAAGCACCACCCAAAAGGTGCTGATAAAATGGATGAAGGCAATACCTCATGGCTCCATCATTGCCTCTACATTACCTTCTCCACAGACATCTAAACAGTATCTCCTTCATGGCAATGCAGACAACTTGTATTACTGAGCTGGCTCAAGATCTTTATTCCTAGCAAGATTAACTTGTAATTGCTTTAAGCCTAATTAAAATGAAGATCATATTAAAGGTTTACTACCATACTTGATCATTCCAAAGGAGATTATAAATTGAATTAGTGTTGGGGATCATGGATAATACAGTGCTGAATGGATGTGGCATTTTTATCAATAGTAAAAATTTGTTCTTTGTGCTTTAAATTATTGAACACTGCAACCTCACAAAGTGTAGAATGTGAAACTAATAATTTACTTTAGGAGTATGACTAGGAGCTAATGTAGTGCAAACAATGAAGGTTGATCACGGATTCCCCATTTGCAACTGTACCAGCAGAATAGCATACTCTTCCCAGTCAATAGACACCATCCTCTTGTTGGAAAAAACTATCCTGCTCCAGCCTGCGATCTCACCAGTTCACAGGAGCGCTCCTCACTCTGCCTCCTCAAAATTAGCTAGATTAGCAAAAATCAGTTCTTCCAATTGTTGAAGGCAGGTGGGTTTGCCAGCTAGGGGCAAAGGAGAACTAGCACAGGTTGCTCAGCTGACAGGTCAAAAGAGGGGACAACATCTGGTAGGAGAAGGGTGAAAAGGCACTACAAGCAGCCACTCCACCGTCTTAAGCAGTCAGAGCAATGAACATTGCAGAATCCCTTTGGAAAGTCCTGACAGTTTGAGATGTGCAGGGGTGCTTTACAAGGACATGCACTGCTGAACAAATGAAAAAGGGTAATTCAGACTCCAAATACAGACCATGTTGATTAAATAAAGAAGGACGCTATTTACGGCAGAAGACTAGGAATTAAGAGTCCTGAGCCCTACTCTCATACTGCTGCTGACTGCCTGTGTGGCTGTAAGGCAGGCACTTATAACTGAACTTTCTCAGTAAAACAGGGTTAATAATATCCTCACGTCCTTGTAAAGCACTGTGAAACCTCTGGATGGTGTGTGCTCTAAATGCAAGTATCATCATTATAATACCCTGCTACTAAAGCAACAAGTTGGGCCAATGTTCCCTGGTGAAGGTTATTCACTATCAAAACATGAGTTCCTTTGTTGGCTCTACACGCTCATTAATCAAACACATTTTATGGAACATACTGGTTTCAGAGTAGACAGGTTAGAGTACTGTTCAAGAAACTTTTAAAGCAGACAAATTGGAGGTGATGGCAAGAACTGTGATGGAATTGGGCAGCTGATTGAACTAACTCTCCAAATGTTTGCGGGTTTTGTACAAAAAGGGCTAGTAAAGTAACTGTGAGCAAAGGAAGTTCCTGTGCTGAGAGAAATGTATCAAGCCTGAGTGCAGCCTGTAGGTAGAGGGAAGTTCCACAGTCAATTTGTTAAGATTTCCTAGCCCCTAATTAGCCAGTTAAACAATTTACTAGAATCTTTAAAGTAATGCAAAGCTCGTATGTGAATGGTACCTGTCCTGGATTGAGTGTAACCACATGGGCTGTTGTGTTCCTAAACTCAGGAAAGCGTTTCAGGTCAGGGTTGGCAACGTTGACTTTGCTGAATATGCTGGATTCTTCATAAGGGATCCTGGTGGGATAAAGGAAACTGGTGTCACCAGGTGGGAAGAGGTGCCATCTCTTCCTGAAAATAGAGAGAAGATAAAAATGTATTCAGTGCATGTCAGTTACAGCAAAGAACTAAAGGCAGTAGCAAGGTTTTCAATAAAACATAAATCTGCCTTGCTGTGTGAATCTCCTACGCAGTGAGAACACAGGCAGTGCTTACAGGCTGTCTCCTGAAAGTGTTTTTAAAATATTCCACTTTTTAATTTTTAACTGAAAAGATTTACAGCTTCTCACAAATTATTTTTAAAAGGCAGATAAAATAAAATTTTTAAAAAAAGCTCTTCCATCTGGTTCCTCTTTCCTCGCTTTTACAGAACAACATGCAGCATTTACAGATGCTCAGAGCATTAAAAATTGCTCTATAAACCAGGGGAAACAGTTTTGTTACAGACAACGTACTTTCATTCATGGAATGAATAGCTGCTGCACCCATGTTTTAAAAGGAGGGCATTGTGTGTTTACAATGGTAATCGTAAAGGGGTATGGACATGATCTTCTGTCTCCTATCTTCACCTACAATACCTACTTGGCTGTTAGTCGCAAACCCCTCATTCTTAGTAAAACTCACCTTGATGCTTCTATACGACAGATGGCATAAATAAAAACCAGAGACATTCGCAGACATAAGCATCCTGAAACACCTGTATTTTTTTGTGTTATTAGTACCACATGATGAGAATGTGGCTTGTGTGGGCCACTGGGGTTAAGAACTCACTGGTGTGACTAAATGCCCAGATGGAGCAGGACAGGGTCGTTCTGCTCATCAGGGCACTCGTGTTCCAGGTTGCTCTCTATGCGCCCAGAGAATTGGGTCAACACACCACAGTGCAGGGCCAAGCAGAGCTGAGACACGGACCTCGTCCTTAGGAGCTAATGTTTCTTTTTCAGTTACATAGACCAGATCAAGGAGAGAAAAAAGAATATGCCAGAACTGGTGGTGCCAGTTTTATGGGTACTATAAATGAAATATCTTAGCAGGTACATATGTTATTTAGAAAGAGGAGTTTTACTCGGCAGTACTTTAGGTGATGGAAATAACCAGAAAGGAATACACAAAGAGAGAATTTATTACATTGAAAAGGTGCCAGACAATCAGTACAACAGTGACCCATGCACTAAGCAATGGAAAAGTTTTACAGCACAGTTGGACAATTTGTGCAGCTCTTCTCTTTGTTTCAGACTCTAGCGAGATCTTTTCTTTTTGTCCCTTTCCTCGGTACTCACTTCCTGCTTTTTGCCTACTGCTTCTAATTGTCAGTTCTAAGTCACAGATCTGAAAATGGAAGAAAAGCAACCAAATGGCACAAAACCAGAAGACCCAGGAATAGCAGGATAGCCAGAACTGCAGAGACTGGCACAGATGGAAGTCCCATAGGCTGCTGACATTTCTTGGTAATTACCAAAGCTACTGCTGGGTGCAAGCACAAAAAAATAGTTCTCCTGAAACTCAAGCCCTATTGCAACTTGACTTTGCCCTCCAAGATAGACCCTCTGAAGGGGCAGAGAATAACTAGGTTAGGAGGCTCATGGGTTAATCTTGCAGGCTCATGACAAAGCAATATCATGAAGCAAAAAATTAAGAAGCCTGAGGGATGCAAGGAAGACATTCAAGATAGCAACAAAGGGCTAAGGAGTCATCCCTGGCTTTTCTGCAAAGGCAAATCTATTTAAGTTTAGCATAAGCTTATATTCTGTTACAAAGCCTGTCTTGTTTGTGAGTCTCAAAAGGGAATCTTTCTGCTCTGAAAAAGCACAGGATTCACAAGCTTGTGGAAGTTTGCAATCTATTTATAGGCTTTGCTCTGAAAGGAAAACAACTTTGTCTTTTCAGGCCATGCAAAGGCTTTTGGCTGCTTCTTTCCCTGAGAGGAACAAGGATTTTGTTCTACCAGAGGAGGAGGAAGTGTCTTGGGAAGGCAGGCAAAATTGCTACGTGATGCTGGAACTCTGGCTCAAGTTCAACACCTGAAGGTAGAGATCAAAGAGGCAGGGCAGGTATCATGTCTGCTAGATTACTGTACTTATTTGGTACCCAGTATTTAGGTGGATCCTTAGAAGATATTTAGGCATGTAAGTCTCATGGTTTTCAATGAGATTTCTGGCTCCTAAATACACTTAAGTGTCTGGACTTCAATGCATAATGTTTACTGATGAGATCTGAAGTCTACAGGACTGACTGCAGCAAAGCACAGTGCTGAGGGCTGCTTCCAGAGTGTCTCTGCTGCACATTCACCCAAGGATCTCAAGGCTATTTGTAAACATGAATGAAAACCCACCTGAGAGCTAAACAGAGTTACCCTTCTTACAGATCAGATAATTTGCCTTGGGCCTTAAGGCCAGTCAACCTGTGGCACTGCCCAGCATAGAAGCCAGCATGCCTGACTTCCAGTCCTGCACCTTAATCACAAGACCACCATAATTTTACTGTTCTATAAAATGTTAGAGTAATTAACCACATTAAAATTCTGCTGGCAAATTACTCCTTCCACTCTATACACTCAAACCTAAAAAATGCATGCAACTTCTTTTGTTACTCTAGCATTACTCTAGCAATAATAGATAACAAAAAAACCCTGAGGCCAATATGCAAGGAAAGAAGAAGAAGGGGGGGGGGGGGGGGGGGGGGGGGGCGGGAAGACAGCATGCAAACAGGCAGAAAGATACAGCAACAAAGCTACATGCTCCAAAATTAGTTTGGAGCCTTAAATGTCTCTTTCAACTTTGCTCACAGCTGGCTGCTCCCATCCTGATGTTCCCCTTTTAAATTTATTCTAGCAGGCTATTAGAGGCTGTTGCACAGAGAATATTGTAAAAGTCTAAAGTAGTTTATTTCTATTTTGTTTCTGGGCTTTTTGTTTTTAACTCTTTATCTCCCACTTCCAAATTCCTGAATTTGTAACTACTAGGAAGACTAAAACGTTTATTATTGGACCACATAACACACAGATCAGCAAAGATCTTCCTCAAACAGAATAAAATTGTTACCTCCATGACCCAGTCAAACTCCAACCCCCCGAAGTTCTGCCATTTCCTATAAAATAGTTCTGATGCTCTTCAATCGCTGAGAGCTCAGAAAACTTACATAATCAGGACCTAGAATTAATGCTCAAGAGTCCAAAACGAACTTTATAGCACAGTGTAACTTCCCCTGTATTTGTTGTATGTATATGTACTTGTTACCTTCCTTGTACTTGCAACACTAAGTTGCAGCCGTAGGAGTCCAAATGGCAGGGGGTGTTTGCTCCTTCAGAACCAATCCACAGCGTGCTCTCTTTTCCACTTCTTCCAGGAAAACCAAAGTCAGACCACCTTATATCCTACAGCAATGAAAAGGTTATTTATGTAAGCTGTTGAACTGATTCACATCCTACCCTCAGTTCTCTGAGTCTCTTGTCTTCCCCTCCACTGTTCAGTCGCTCTTTATCCACTGCAGCTGTTGCTCTTTGATGGGGTTCTTGCATGCATGGCCTGTGCTCCTTCCTCCAAAATTCTCTCTAGTAGCATTTCTTCTGCTGTTTTTTTTCTTTTTCTGACTACACAGCCTCCCAGAGCTCTGTCTCCAGTTCTCATGTTGGTCTTTCATATCACTCAAGTCGCCCATTTGCTATACAGAAGGACTGCCCAACTGCTCATTGCCACACGTGGCTTCTCTTCCTTCTTTTCACTCTTTTTTCCTTTCTCCACTCTTAACCATTCACCCAAGCTCAGGATTGCTTTTAGAAAAATTCTGATATAGAGCATTTAAAAAAAGAATGGAAGGAAGGAAAAATCCCTATTCCCTTTTCAAACTGATTTGATAATCCATGTGGCATATTTGCTCTCTCTTTGCTCCTGTCTCAGCTTTCTCCATGTATTCTGGAAATGCAGACTTTAACCCATCTCTGACCCAGTGGTATGCTGTTTTTTTAAAGTTTTTTATTATTTAATGGACATATTCTTCTCCTGCCTTTGCAACTGTGGAGGCAGTGAACTTAAAACAATTTGATTACTGGGTGAGAAAGGGCAGAACAGGTATGCATGTGTTATGAACGTGATCCTGGAGCTTTCCAGTCCATTGATCCTCCCACAAGTAATCCCCTGGGGATGACAGCTGGAACAAGAGGGACAGTGAGGTATTTTTCAGATAGTTCAAGGGTTTTGCAGGATGGCTCTGTATAGCTTGGATAAAGCTTTCCCATGTTTCTGTAGCTCACCCTGCCACCTGCAGGGCCTGATCATTTGTTTACTGGAAAGCGCTTGAAGTATACTGGCCAGAGGTACTGCTTCCTTTTGGCTGGAGCCCCGGACTGAGCCTTAGGAAACAGAAACTCAATTCCTGGCTTCCTGATGGTCTCAGGCAAATCAGTTCATCTCTGAGCTTTATTTTTCCCATCTTGAAAGGAAGATAACAGTATTTGTTCCGTTTCAGTAAAGCACTCTGGGGTCATTCACATCACCTAACTTTAGGAACCTAATTTAAGCTTGGCTCCTGCTCTTGTCAAAGCACTCTCAATCACGCCTTGGAAAAGCCTCTCTCTTTCTGCTGTCTATAAAGAGAAAATAGGAGTCTAGCCTCCTAATTTAAGTATGTAAGCTAGCTGCTTGCAGACAGGTGGATGACTATCCTTTTTTAAGATCTATGGATGAGGAAAACTACAGCTAGACATTATTATAAGGATGACTTCACCATGACTCTGTATCAGGAAACCCTCAAAATGAGCGATACCCTTCCCCAAAATTAGGTGTTGCTCAAGATTTTGAATTTCAGAGTTATTGATTTTAAAGATATCATTTGAAAAAAATGGAGAAGTGTAATATAAACATTTGTCAAAGGCAGCAAAAAATCAAAAAGAAAAAGTTGCTCCTATAGATTTCAGCAGCCATAAAATTTAAAATCCAATACAACTATTTCAGTGATAAAGTTAAGCGTAACACCATCTCTACACTTTAATCTCACACCTAAATAGTTTTTGTATTTTGTTACAATTTAAGTGGAAAGAAAGCACACATAATCAATATTAGATTTAAAAGAACTTTCTGAAAATGCTGCAGCTGTAGTAAATAGTTGAAGTGATTATGGGTAAAATAGTTTTTAACCAATGAACTGAAAAGGAACTGGTAGGATTACTGAAATCTTGTCACAGTGGGTTCCTTTTCTACAATAAAAAGCCACAGTAAGAAGAAACGCACTAAAAGGTGTTCCAACCATAACAGATGGCACATTACTTGTGAATTATATTTATTTCATTTGCTGCTTATAATGAAGTTAATCTGTACCCGTATGTCACTTTAAAAGGTCTCATTTCTATTTAAACTTCACGCATATATCTTGCTTCTGATTTATATCTCAAATTCTGTAATGAAATATCAACTGAACAAAAAATGTAAGATGCTAGATACTGCTCATAGATTAGAATAATGGAATCATTACCTTAGCCCACACAACTGTAAATGATAAACAGTGCAATCTAAATTTCAAACAACTTCTAAATGGCCCTATTAATCACTATAAATAACAGTGCAGTTGGCCTTCTTTTCCCCTTCAAATCACCTTACGTAAATCTAAATAAAATCTAAAAAGAAAAAAGGGGTTATCATCAAATTCACACAAGAATGGAAGAGAATTTCTACAAAGAACTCTTCTGGCTGGTATAAATTGTGTAGCAGTGTTTCAAAAGCCATATGAGTCTGGAACTGACGGATGCATTTCACTCCCATGCCTGTGAAACCGGCAGATGACATACACCATATTTGCTTGCATAACACCATTGATTTTTTCCTTCCCAGATTCTGCTTTAAAAAAAATCCACAGCATAACCATTACATGTGTCTATTCTAAAACTGCGGTACAATCTGTTGCTTGTTATAGGTCAGGTGATGAGGTTGTGGCGTGACACCTGCACAGAAATGCAATTCCTGGAGCCTCAATTTTGTTCTTGAATGGGAACAAGGGGAAGAAGGAGGGAGGAAAATGGTCGTTTCCTTCAAGTGTGTTTTTATTGACTGAATAAAGCAGCAGGCTGTTCAGGTCTTCCGAGCTGCTATTACCTTGTGGCATAAAACACAGGAAAATGCTGTCTGTTGAGGCAGAAAGAGAGAAGACCACAGCAGGACCACAGAGAGAGGAAGTCACTCAAAAATCTGGGGAAGCCTGAAACATCCCCAGAGCTCCCAACTTAGTTCAAACAACATGACCCAGTATCAGAGTTGTGCAGCCCAAGTTTATGTGATCCTGGCTGTGTTTCAGTGTGTTTAGGAAGGGAGGGGAGAAAGAAAGGTAAGATGGTCTTTGTGCCCAAACCTTACCTTCTGACCCACAGAACAGGGGTCAGGAAAGGAGACAGTCTGCAAAAAGACTGCGCACTGAAAAATACTAATTTTACTGGTATAAAAGAATAAAATACATATAAGGAGCATGGGAAATGCTTTCTGAGGAAATAATTAATTTCAGGGGGCTTATCAGTTCGTACTGTCTGTCATCCCACTGATACGGTGTTTGCAGGGAATTATGATTCCACCTTCACATTTGAAAGTATAGAAATGAATAAGGCTTCATTTACTATTCTTTCTTTACATCTTTTGAAAAAATACACCTTTTGTATAGCTATCCTTAATTTTGCCCTCTGACAATTTGCAAGGAGAAGTAGCAGGAATGTAGATGAACCGATACATTGAAATCGCAGATAGACATGAAGAAAGTAAAAGAAAATATCCCAGGTAGGTGTCCTAATACCTGCATTTGGAAATTACTATAGATTATGTACTTCCATGGACAGGTTACTTCAGGTATTTTACTGCCTCCACAGACAATCAAGTTATAATAATCCCACAGACTCAGAATCTCTCCTCCTCACAAACAGTTAATCTAAATATATTAAGGGAAGGAACTGTACTACTCGAGAAAAGGAGCCACAAGGCAAAACGGGGAGTGAAACCATGTTACAGCCTTGTTGCTACAAGTGAATCCATGCCATCTAATCCTCTCTCCTGAGTGGAGCTGTGAATGTGGGTACTGTTCAGGTGTAAGGTGGGTCTGGGGCAGCAGCAGGGTCTCAAGTTTGCAACATGCCAGACCTGCCGGCTGTCTGTCATATCCACACCCTATTCCCACCTCAATTCCATACCTTCAGCAGAGGTGTAGGGAAGGTGTTTAGCTGCAGAGGTCACACATGGAACTCAGTGCTCCCCAAGCCTGCCCAGCCACAAAATGATGCTGGGCTAAATGGGAAGGGGAGTGCTGCCAATGTGGTAGTTGTTTTTGTCACTTGTGGTGATGTTTTTAAGCATATAAGGAGACCCAGAATTTTAGATGGCTGCCAGTTGGTACTAGTTCTCCATTAGCCTGAGAGCCAATAGCTTTTATTTCAAAATTTTAAAATAAATGGCCAAAGGAGCAGAGAGGGGATAGCATTAGAGGCTTCAAAAGCTACACTAGATAATTTGCAATGATTAAACTAGGAAGAGATAATATTAATGCTTTACCTGGAAAATTTCTGGCTTGTCTTCAAATATCCTGGCAATGTATTTGTAGTCAGCATAAGCCCAATATTTGGAGTACTCGTAACAACTGAATGGTCCAGAGAGACAAGACAGCTGCCCACAACTCCACGCCAAAAACTCTTCAAGTGTAGCCTTCACGTAGTTACACCTGGTTTCAAACTGGGGAACTAGAGCAACAAAAGAAAAGCCAAATACTACATAAGCATTAAGCACAGAACCAGTAAAAATAATACGCAGTTTCTCTCCCAGCTCTGGTTAAATGCAACATGAGATATGAAGTGGGACTAGGTGGCTTGACTCTGGTCAATAAAATGGTTCTCACCACCTAACTCGTAATTAAAGTCTGAGACTATTGCTTTTTCATTAAGGGTTAAGTGAATGGCTGTTACCATGCACTTGCTGTGAGGTAAAAGCACACCAATAGTTACTGTTGTTCATGTGTAAGGCACCCTTCAGCACAGTAACTCAATAATTCGCCTAAGTTCCCTGAACAGCTGAGAGCCTGTCCTTTGCTTCATCTCCCTTCTTAAGTGTGAGCTGCAAATGTGCACACAAGTATTTGTGTACCCTTTATTTTGTCTCCATGGATTTATGTAGATGGACATGTTCATCTTTTCCCTTTCCCACCTAAAGGATAACCAAATCAGCACAGTAATGCATAGGAAGCAAATTATAGAATCATAGAATCATAGAATCATTTAGGTTGGAAAAGACCTTCAAGATCATCAAGTCCAACCATTAACCATGCCCGCTAAACCATGTCCTGAAGTACCCTGTCCACTCGCTTTTTGAATACCTCCAGGGATGGTGACTCAACCACTTCCCTGGGCAGCCTATTCCAATGTCTGACAGCCCTCTCAGTAAAAAAATTTTTCCTAATATCTAACCTAAATCTCCCTTGCCTCAACTTGAGGCCATTTCTTCTCGTCCTATCTCCAGCCACCTGACAGAAGAGACCAGCACCCACCTCACTACAACCTCCTTTCAGGTAGTTGTAGAGAGCGATAAGGTCTCCCCTCAGCCTCCTTTTCTCCAGACTGAACAGCCCCAGCTCCCTCAGCCGCTCCTCATAAGACTTGTGCTCCAGGCCCCTCACCAACCTGGTTGCCCTTCTCTGGACACGCTCCAGCACCTCAATGTCTTTCCTGTAGTGAGGGGCCCAAAAACGAACACAGGACTCGAGGTGCGGCCTCACCAGTGACGAGTACAGGGGAACAACCACCTCCCTGCTCCTGCCGGCCACACTATTTCTGATACAGGCCAGGATGCCGTCGGCCGCCTTGGCCACCTGGGCACACTGCCGGCTCATATTCAGCCGGCTGTCGACCAGCACCCCCAGGTCTTTCTCTGCCGGGCAGCTTTCCAGCCACTCTTCCCCAAGCCTGTAGCGCTGCATGGGGTTGTTGTGACCCAAGTGCAGGACCCAGCACTTGGCCTTGTTGAACTTCATACGACTGGCCTCAGCCCATCGATCCAGCCTGTCCAGATCTCTCAGTAGAGCCTCCCTACCCTCAAGCAGATCGACCCTGCCTCCCAACTTGGTATCGTCTGCAAACTTGCTGAGGGTGCCCTCGATCCCCTCATCCAAATCATCGATAAAGATATTAAACAGAACGGGGCCCAACACCGAGCCCTGGGGAACACCACTTGTGACCCGCCGCCAACTGGATTTCACCCCATTCACCACAACCCTCTGGGCTCGGCCATCCAGCCAGTTTTTCACCCAGCGAAGAGTACACTTATCCAGGCCACGAGACGCCAGTTTCTCAAGGAGTATGCCATGAGAGACAGTGTCAAAGGCCTTGCTGAAGTCAAGGAAGATAACATCCACAGCCTTGCCCTCATCCACTAGGCGGGTCACCTGGTCATAGAAGGAGATCAGGTTGGTCAAGCAGGACCTGCCTTTAGTAAACCCATGCTGGCTGGGCCTGATCCCCTTCTTATCCTGGACTTGACATGTGAGTGCTATGGAGGCACACATGTGGCAATGATCCATTTAAAATGCTGTGTGTCCTTATTTTTCATTTGGGACTGACAAAAGCATATTGTGGTGTTCCTTGGCAGACATAGAAGTATTTACCAGCAGTGTTTTGCTCCTGTCATGCTTTGGTCGGGCTGACTGATACAGCCTTTCAGCTGAAGGTCAGGTCACTTGGAAGGCCTACAAGATAACCCACATCACAGCATACTTCTGGTTAATCAGAGATCTTCATTTCCCACAGCCGCTAATTGTGCTAGCTTCAAAGAGACTTATCCGATGTTAAAAAAAAAAAATCATTCACTTTACTATAACTACTACTGGGAAAAAATTACTGCAGCCTGCCTGAATGACAATGACAGAGCTGCAATTTAACCTTGTGTAACTTGCATAGAGCTGCTCAGAAATGGGATCCTTTCAATGTTTGTGCAGCAACGGCAGTAGCTCTTCGTTCTTTACTGCTCTCATTTTGTTATCACAGCAATTCCCACAGACTCTCATACATTTGTTCTTATTCCCTTTGGGTGGGAGAAGAGCTTTTAAAACCTCTACCACTATTATTTTGCCATTTTCCATTGTAGTAGCCTAGGTAGTGGTTTTCCTTCCCCTCACTACCAAATTCATAAACTAAAAATGTCAGATAAGCCCCACTATTCCGCAATCTGTAGCCTGGGTCTGTGCAGTAGAAGGGCTCCCTACCTAAGAACTGCATACAAGACATATAAATCACCTGCAATAACCAAAAGCCCGTATATCTGATTCCCTGTCTGTGTTGCAGTCCAATGCCCTCCTGATACTGTCATTAATGCAATGCACATCATTTTACTAAAAGATGGTCTGATGGAAAAATTAGATAAAAGATACAAGCACTACTGAAGGTGGCTCGGTATCTGTATTATTTTGATGAGAACAAAGAGTGCTCAGGACACTGCCTAGTTTCCAAGATAACTCAGGAGCAAGTGTTTTAAAGGCAAGAAATATGCCCTTTCTACCTCACAGTGCATTTCACTCTGAGCTTCATTTAAAAAATTCCAACTATGAAAGGCAGGACTATCTTCCAGGACACAATCTCCTCAGGGCAGGGTTATTGGTTTAATTTATAACTTGTACAGTACCAAGGTGTGGGTGCTGATGGAAAAATAAATAGTAATAAAAAACATATTTGGGCAATCTAGACAGATTGCTTAGATGGATTTGTAGACTGCAACTAGGGTGAAAATGTTAGCAATGGGCAGCTGGAAGCAAGAACATTATTAACCAGTTTGCTAATACTTAATGACTAAAAGCTGAAGGTGTTTTGTAATTGATAAATTATAGATTAAGACACCTAAGTCTAAAGTAAGCTACCAGTGCTGTCTGATGACATGGTATCTGGAGGCATGACAGTCTTCCTCTCTCCCACCTAATGCCACAGATTGAAATCAGAGAGAGGGAGAGGGAAGAAGTGCTTTTTGGAGGAAGCAGCTCCCTTCCTTAGTTAAGGTCTGGTCCTGAGAAACGCCAAATTCCATTCTACTCAGAAAGACAGTGTTTGCAATGTATGCTAAGGGAAATGTAGAAAAAACAATAGCCTTAGAAAATACCCTAAAGCTCGAGTAAGAATGCAAGTGAAATGTCTCCTCCATTTCTTTAAAGAAAACCAAATGTCTATTCACAGCTGCCAAGGAATTAAAATTATTTAAACAAATAATCCAACAAAGAAAAACCATTTAATTCTATAACAAAGCACAAGCATACTCACAAAACAAAAAAACTGACCATCCACATCCAGCTCCAATAACTACCTCAAAACTCAGCTTTATGTGACATTTATTCAGCCTACGGTATTTGTGCTATATTTTCAGCCTCCTATTCAGCTACTGAGTCTATAGTCACCTTTGCAGTCCCTCGCTATATCAAATCTCAGAGGTTTGAATTCTTTTGCTGTCCTTAGTGGTAAAATCTTTTGGGCAGATGTCCAAGTTGCAGCCCTTTTCTATCCAACTGCGTATCTGACAGCATCAGCTCTATCCAGCATCTCTAAGAGAAATTTCCTGCAGAGATCTTGTGACTCATAACTGATCAGCATGACAACCTCTTGTTCTCTCCAGCTTCTTCACAGTAAACTCATTGTTTATTCATTTTACTACACAACCAGAGAAAACGGTCAAAATAAGTAACGTCTGCATACAGAAGTCAGGTTTGTGTAAGCTTTCTTCTTCCTTTGTAATTGCTGATGTGCTCCAGGTAGCCATCAGACAGATGGGCTATAATGCTGCATTTTCTCTGCCAGAAACTCAACTTCCGTAGCTGCTGCCCACCCTTCATCCCACCTCAGAAAAATAAATCTTTTAGCATGGCTGGAACTAGATGGGTAGGGGTTTCCTGATTAATAGCACCTTCATTGTTCTTGTAATGAGCACTGGTACTTTCTCTGGAGGTATCTTATCTCTGTCAATGCTTAATGCTCTGATGGTATTTTTTTTCCCTCTTATGGACACATACTGTTTAACTTGTGTAATCAGACAGAATACTATCAAACACACAAACTTAGGCAGGTACAAATAATTCACACAAATAATACTGCTAGCTCCCGTATTTTCCATGTTTCAAGTGAGCCTTCCACATCCATTATGCCTCAGGAAGTTCCAAACTAGCAAGAAAAGAAACATAAAATCCAAGCAACTCCCATTGCGTTGCCCCATTTGTAGTTCTCACTTTCTTATATTAAGCAATCTTCAGTTTGGGAATCCCCACCCAGGCTGCAGATGTGGCACTAAAGAAAGATGAGAAGTTGTCATAGTAAGAGGTCTCAAATAATTTCAGATCTTCCAGATGAACCCTGTGGCTTAAATAATCTCAGAAACTCTGAAGCAGCCATTTCAGAGTGACACCAAAATATACCTACAAGCAGGAGAACAGTTTCTTTCTAGCACATGTTTCTGACTCAGTGGCAGAAGCGGTCCCGTCTAGTCTTAAGGCAATTAAGCTATTGTAAACATGGGAGGAATATGCAGAGAGATCAATACCATTTTAATTTTAGTCTCCTGTTGCTTTCTCTAGACACATCACTGCCTCTGCTTCATTTGGGAAAGTTAGTGTGAACAAAGATAAAGAAGAGAGGTCCTCGCTGAAAAACAATATTAAGCATGCAAGAGTGAGATCAACCATCTTCCAAATGACAGTGGCACATGAAATGTATTACATTATTTCAGACTCTGGCTAATGGCTTCACTAATATATCCTTACAATGCAAATTTTTTATAGCATCACAGGTCTCATTCAGTTACAATATAACCCCTGAAGGCTCTACCCATCTTCTTGAAGACATTTCTAGCTCACATTAGCATATAATGGAGGTTCCTGGAGACAAACTGATTGCTGCCTAGGGATTGATTCCTTTAGGAAAAAGCAAAATACAGATAGATGCAACTTCAAGATACAAATTCCAATTTAAATCCACTCTATATCGCTAGTGACTACAAGTTACTGTTAAGTGATGACTCTTATCTACTTAGTTGGTAGCATCAATCCATCCATCACCTAGCTACATAAAACTCCATCAAAACCCATCAGAAGCTTTCCCAGTTGGCACACCTATTTGGGTCTCAAAAAGTGCCTACTAATTAATGGAGACTAGGACCAAATCTACCCTTTTACCTGGTAAGCCTTGCGTATTACAACTGAGATATGTCAACAAGGTATCAAGGAAAATGTCATATATATGCAATGTCTTCCCTATTGGCAATGGGATAATGCCTTTTACCTGTAGTGTAAGAACTGGCTGATACCTCATTGGAATATAAAGACATTGCTGTAAAAATGTGTACCAGCGTATTAATTCTACACCTCAGTTATCCCATCTGTAAAAAGTGAATAAATAACATCTGTTTTCCCAGGAATGGCATAGGAATCATTAATCCATGCTGATAAAATACTTTGAAATCCTCAAATGCCAAGCATTTTCCCTCTAACACTTCTTTCTGTTTCATCACTTCTCTTGCAAAAATTGAACATGAAATAATATGGTCATGATGCTGTGAAGAAAGCACACTTCATACAGTTGTTAAGTAAGATAATGTGATGTAATCCTACCACTTCCATAGGAACTGGCAGACCCTCAACTGGAGTCTTTGTGCAGACCCTACATTCCAAGAAAGAGATAGTCCAACTGAAGAAGGTTAGAAGAGTACAGAAAGAATAACTAGGTGGGGTCTAAAAAACCATGACTTATATTGAACATCTTTTAAGAACTGAGTTTGTCTGGCTTAGGAAAAAAAAAAAAGACTGAAGGGAGACAAGATACTTGAGGCAAAAGGGAGAAAGTGCACAGCAAAATGTATTTTGGTATGTGGTTGAGAGGGGAAAGGATGTACAGGACACGAATAAAGCAATGCATAACCTCTAAAGCAGCTAGCAGATTGCCACTTTGGAGCACATTTCCTCTATCTTCCCTCCCTGGTATGAAACTCTCTGTGTCCATGGACAGATTATGACTAGTATTGTGTGGCTACAGACAGAAATTAAGTTGTAGTATTTAAAATCAAGTGCAAAAATTGTCTTTCTCCCATGGCATGTTCCTAGATGTCTGAGTGGATCTGGAGGGTTAGAGGTGAAATTATTGTACTGGTGTCAAGTGATTTTCTTAATGCTTTATACTTCTATAGCATTTTTCATCACAGGACCTTAAAGTATTGAAAACCACTAGAGTCTTATAAAACCTCTGGAGGAAGATGAGAATTACCACCGTTTTACAGATTAAAAAAACAAGATAGACTGGTTAATTGGCTAATTCTTTAATGCACTCAGGTTTGTGGATGTGGAAGCTCAGGTCATGCGAACAACTGAATCATGTATAAGACCAGGACCAAACACAAACACTACAAAGCAAGGAAAGAAAACTGAAACACTTGATTCTTATATGTTAGTGTTACCCACCAGACTTCCTACTAAGAATAAACACACAAGAAAGAGAAAGGAGAGTTCCACTGTTGGGCAAATCCCATATCCTAAAAACAAAGCCTGCGGTGAAAAGCAATACATTAGAGAGTGAACAATGATAATGGAGAGGCAGAGGATTGCAGAACCTAAAAAAGAGAGTTGTGACATGTAACATCTGTCCACCTCAGTCTCACCTAAATCCACTGTCTTCAGACCTAGCCTAAATTGGATTGTCTTTCCATCCAACACCGCAGAAAGGTATTTCGCATTCCAGTGCAGGGCTGGCCAGTCGCCAACCATGTTACAGAAGACTGCAGGTTGCTGAAGAGACATCACAATTTCCTTGGTTTTCTCAGGAGTAAATGGTTTGACATCTTCACCTATGTAAAGAAAAAAACAGCTGTAGAGAGATGATTTATGATACATGAAGTGTTACCTACCATATCCCACAGCATAGGAAACATTAAGAACTAACACCTCCTTTGTTTATGGTTGATTGTTTGATTACATTTGTAGATTTTTTATAAGTCAAATTTCTACTGCAAACACTGAAAGAACATTCTTACACTACATTAAAGCAGTGTATTAGCACACAAAGTGTTAAAAAAAAAAAAAAAAAAAGGCATGTGCTTAGAATTTTCACTTGTAGCTTAGGCAATAAAGCACTGTAGCCAAACTGTTTAGAATTAGGCTAACAATAAAAAAACCTTACAAATAATGTACAGAGTTTAGAGAACATAAATTTTATGAGTAACAGTCTTTCTGTATAGGATTCTTTCCAAGAAGTGTAGCGCATTGTCAGATAGCACACCAGGTTCCTACGCATTTGATTTAAACCAAGGAACAGCAGCGTAACCAAAACAGCAGGTATTTTTGAAGTGTTTTAAAATTTCATCTGCAAAATTTTAGAAAAAGGAAATCGTGCCAATCCAAGAACTAAACTAACCCAAGATTTCCATTTACTCCTTTGCTGTTTAGAGATTTATATGCCCCACTGAAACTGTCAAGCTGAAATGCTGGCAACCTTGAATAAACTCAGCACTTTCAGAACAACTTTTCTTTAGGGACATATTGAGAAGGAAAACCTCATTTTTACAAAAAAATAAAATGTAACAGCTCCATAGACCTGAAGCAGTGGACTACAACTTTGGATCATAAAAAAAATCCATTCATTATTTTAACCTCTATTGAAGTTAACGCATCCAGAATTTGCATCCATATAATGCCTAAGATTTTACATACCGAATCAATATGTATGGTTCCCCATGACTCCTAACAGCTCATTTAAAACAAACAAACCAATTCAATCACACTATTTAGGGGTCAAATTATGGTCTGGCATGCACAATGGGTTAAATAAATACAGGACAAGAAAATTCCCTTTATTGCTGGGTGCTAATTTTGCCTCTCGCTCCTCCCTGTGTGTGGGTGGTGGGACAGGTTAGTGGAGAACCAGCCAGTCCCACACAGGGCAGCCCTGCGGTGCCAGCTGGGGGAAACACAAAAGACCCACTGGAACAGGGTCACCAAGGAAGGTTCTTCAGGATTGTTTCAAACATAACAGTTTAAAATAAATATATGAAAGCTGAAGTGCGAATGACAGGAATAAGAGGAGCCCTGTGCATGCTGTATGCCATGTGTCTTTGGCAACTTTTGTGAGTCCCCCTTCTTTCGACAGGATTTATACTCCAGCGTAGCTGTACTTTTTAGTTTTCTAAATTAAGCTGCTGTCTTCACACAAATTCATTGGGAAGTATCAGGGCTGGGGTTTCCTACAGTCAAGGGGTCCCTTCTCCCATGGGCTTCCAGGAAAACTGAATCCCTCTCTCCTTTCACTCATTAAAACTCCGTCTTCAAGCTTTAAAACTAAAGACCTCTGATACTTTATCTTCACGGAACATAAAATATTTAAACGGCTTCCCTTAAGGCAGATGACAGGAGGGAGTTTGGGTTTTGGTTTGTTTTCCACGTTTCCTCTCAAACGCAGAGCAACACTTGACAGGATGGTGTTGCTGTGACACAGAGATGTCTACAACACTTGGCCTTCAGTCTCGCGCTCCAGCAACTTGCACAACCAGGACATAAGGAGGCCTCACGGGGACCGTATGTCTTACCATATGGCCTTCCCTACCCCCCGAAGGAGGCTCTGGGGGTTTCTGACCAATAGGTTAGCATACCTAGAGGGAGCAGGTCCAGAGAAGGCAGAAAGACCATCTGCAGACACAACAGCCCGTGCCGGTGCAGCTACCAGGAGCTGGCTGTAGGCATGGGAAGAGGTTGAAGCTCAGCATGTTTTTTCACAGTGATGCTGTTCAAAGACTAAGGCAAGGGTTTACAAAACTTGTTCCGCCTTTAACCGGTGCAATTACAATATCGTACAGAGGCGGCTTTCATGATGCAGGAGCTGGCTGGCCTTACGTACCTTTCAGATTTTCCAACTCAAAAGTTAAATTATTCCTGCTTAGGCCAAGTTTATCGCTGCATGGTTGTCTTTTTGACTACCCAATTGTTTTTGTTTTAAGGGCAGTATATTTAATTATTTTAGAGGTTGTAAATCCAAAGAAACGCAAGAAATCGGTGGCGCTTTTTTGGATGATTTTGTAAAGCTGAGTTTTATTGCAAAAGCTTCAGGTTTATCCCGTAACTTCAGTCAACAGTTGGGATGTGCTATGAAAGCAGAAATTTTACTGGGAGAGACAGGAAGGCTCACTGAAGCCAACTGTTGATTCTGTGTGGCCTTCTAATGTGATTTCCACACGCATATTGTCCTTTTGAAAGGTGTGGTTTTTAACTGCAGCGAATATACAGTGGGAAGCTCAGAGCTCAAGCTACTGGGAGAGTTTGTATCAATGCCAGACAAAAAAACCACAGTCAGACTAAACAGCCTCTCCTCCATTAGCTGGAGGTTTGTGTCATGTCACCACAGTTTATTCAGTTGTCAACCTATTTCCCTATAAAATTTAGAAAAAATGAAAGAGGATAGTCTATCTTAGTAAAATGCTAATCACTCCTATCTTCAAACAGTATTAAAATCATTGTTAAATGAGTATGTATCTTTTCCTGATATTATCACATACAATACATATGATATAATAAGTAGTGAAGTTTGAAATGTTTTAGAAAATTTAAAGCATTAGATAAACGATCATTAGGGTTTTTTGCAAAGACAAATGGGGATTCTTGCTGATTTTGTGCGAAGAATCTTGAAGTGTCTTGATTCAGTTTTATGTATTCCTTGGTGAGAACAGCAGTCAGCTAAACATAATTCCTTCCCCATAATATTTATCATGCATATCTAAATGCCTGTTAGAGAAAAGGCACATGATAAAAGGTAAATATCATATACTACATCAAATAGATATTATCATTATTTGGAGAACTCTGCTCATGACCAACAGAGATTTCTGATGGAACTGTATGCTGTAGGAGTGGTAAAAAGTAATTAAAAGAGAGATCTGAAGATATCTCTTGAAAGAGAGATTAGCAGAAAAATTTGTAATTTAAAATAATAATAATCTTTTCCTTAGTTATCATAGCTTCATAAAAACCTCATAAGCTGGGCTCTTGCTTCTCAGTATTTCCTAACCTGAAATTGATGGTAATTGATTCCTAGGCAAAACCTGAGGTTGTATAGCATATATAAGGGCATACAGTTTGGACACAGAGGTGTGTAAGTAAAAGGTGTATAACTAAAAGGTATTGCAAAGAAACAAAATGACCATGGCACATCTTGGGCATTAAGATACCAAATTCCTAGGGGAGATCAGGTAGCAGGAGAATAGAAATGCATATTCCCTTTGAAAAGAAAAGCTCTGTTGGGAGTCTTCATTTTCTCAGTTGTACTCTGATCCAAAAGAGAAAAGGAATACTTTAAATTAGTTCTTTCTATCAGGCTCAACAAATGATGTGGCTTCACCGCACAAAAGGAAGCAGGAATAATTCGTCTCATGTTTTGACTTTACACAAGGCATGTATAGAATCCAGCCAGGAACTGAAAAACCAAACCAAGTTTTAGCTCAAGTTTTGTAACTGTGACAGCTTATATAATTGGTGAAAAACGTAGGTGTTCTTTAGAAAGGTAACACATTGCGAAATACAGATCTTCCAATTAAAAAAACAAAGCTCTCCAGTCGTCTTTACTTGAAGTGTTGTCAAATATGAAGACTCATCCAAACTCAGCACTGAGGGCAGGTAAAAGAAAAGCGATGAATTGGCTAAGTACTTTCCAGTAGACTTTGTGCTTCTAAGAGAGAAAATAATTTAACGTTTCTGATTAGCAGTTTTTCTGAATAACTGAGTGGGGTTTGGGAATGAAGAGTTTAGCACAGCAGGCAGTCTGACGAAAAGTGGACTTGATCAAAGTTGTTCAGAAGTTAAATGTACTGTCATTAAAAAGCTAAATGTACTGTCATTCATCTAAAATAATTTAGCAAATTAGAAGAGTTCATTAGTGCCTAGTAGTTGACTTCTGCCAAAACACCCTGCTGCTTAAATATGAGATTTAATTGAGAGGTATTAAAATTATTTTCTAAAAGAGGGAGTACAAGGAAATTCTGGTAACGTATTTGGCAAAACCATTGTCAAATTGTTATTCTTGCAAATCTGTAATGCTTCATTACCTTTATTTCTTTAAAAAAGAAAATTATAGAAAGTTAAAAGAAAAAATTGGCATTTTAAAGACATTAATACAGAGCAGCCAGGTCACTCAAAAAATCAACTAACCTCCAAAATCTTAACTATCCAACAACCAGGAGTGGGAAAAGAGAAGGTGTGGGGGAGGATGGGGAAACTCCCCAAACCAAAGAGAAGTGACTTGGTTTGGAGGTCAGACTTAATGATTTCACAGTACATTAACTCTGTAAATTAAAAAACAACTTTAAATAATCTGCATGTGATTACAATGTTATGCACTATAATCAGCCTACTCTGGGCAAACAGAATGCATCTAAATATACACGAGTAGTTTTCAGGATATACCGCATGAACATCTAGGTATTACTTCCTGACTAGTTATTGTGGTTACTATTATTTTTGACTCAAGGAATGTCAATACTGCAGATGCAGCATACCCAGGGGGCATCTAACCTAGATTTGCATAGATACTTTGGCTACTGAAGGATAGTTAGCAGTTGCATGGAGCCTCTCAGGATAGACCGGTCTGCACTGGTAAGACTAGCACCTGAAGCTTACTCTGGTAGCCTGAAGTCAACACATCCTTCCTTGCCCTCCGTGTCTGCTACCACGGAAGGAGGGCATCAAAAAAAAAGAAAGAGGCCAAAAGAGGAATTTGTATTTGCACTCACTTTTCAGTCCTCCTGTGGCAGTGCTGAGCATCTTACATTTTTTTATTACAAAAAGTCTGAGTGACTCAAGACGTGAAGTAAGATAAGAGCATGGGCTATGTCCTCAAACCTCAAACTGTCCTTCTGATAAAGAAAAGGAAATAGCTGCTAGACTTCTTAGGGGTAGAGTAAGAGGTTGAGTCCAGAATACAGCACTGTGAGAGACTTCCCGCCCCTGCTCTAAATGACAGCATATAATCTCAAATATACATTTAAGAAACTCCTCCCTAAATCCCCTAGGGCTCTTCCTAGAAAGCTGTTCCTGAACCCCTGGCCAGCTTCTGCCTGTTGTCTCTTCTCCTCCCATCCTGTAGTGCACTTTTAGAATGCAGTCATGTTGGTTTTCAGCTACCTAACTGAATATTGAATGACCTCAGTTCCTCTGGTCTCCTCTAATAGAAGAAATGCCTGCCTTTCCCTCTGTGTCCTTACAGCTCCTGCCTGCATCTTCTGCCATCTGAAAAAACCCCTTCCCCTCTCACTCCCCCAAACCCACAAAAATTAGGATAGGTACAACTGACAGAAGTCATACTAAATGTATTTATTTCCAATGAACTTTGTATACTTCTTACTGGCAAAATTGCTGAAAGCATAGTGAAACACAATGAAACTCAAGCACTTGTTGGATAAATGGCATTTCATTTTCTTCTGAAGGAAAAGACTATGGTCTTTCACCAAAACCTTCCATCAGGATATGAAAGAGTTCCTCCAAAAGAGAGACTGTTCTTCCTTAAGCTAGGCTGCTATAATTCCACCTTTCTGTCTCTTTTGGGCTGTAAATTACACCCACCTGCTGCTGAGGATATTTAGTAGCAAAGCCATTTCTTCCCAATGCTCCACCAGCACTGATACACATTTCTCACCTTACAACATTTCCTAATAGATGGGAAATTTAATACAAAACTTAATACTAGTATGACATATTTGAAGGTAAGGGAACTGGCACATCAGGGAACTAACATCTATATTTCTAAGAAAAAAAGAATTTGTTCATGTTGTAAGTAAAGTTTATTTCTTTTTCTATTCCTTGTCAGTAGTAAATATGAATGCACTACTCTTAAACTGATGAATGCACTGTATAAAATTCACTGTCAGAAACTGTAACCATTTATGACTTTATTGTTGTCCTATCCTGCAAACTTGACTGACAAGAACTTCAAAATGACAGCAACAAAAGAATCTAAATCTTCTAAAATACACCATTTTCCCATAAGCAACTGTAGTAAATAGTCAACAGTATTCTAAAAATATGGTTTTTCCCCATAAGCCGTTGTAATAAATAGCCAGTAATACAACTGAGCCTTTTGAATTTGATCCACAAAGGGGTTATGATGGAAGTATACATGACTTTGTTCACTATTATACTACATAGGATACCAATTATGATGACTGAGTGAATTAGAGGTGTAATTGTCAGAATGAAATTATACTTTAAAAGAATAAAAGAAGTATTTTTGAATTACATAAATTATTAATTGAAAGAAACCAGAGAGACCCACCATGTGAGCCTCAAGAACAGTTTCTGAAGTGTACAATAACCAACATGCACAATCAGGGTATTAGATTCAGGGATTGCCATTATTATAGGACTATTAAACAAAAAGCATGGCTATTATTCCATCTGTTTACATCATTCAATTTCTTTCAGCATGGGTAAAACAAGCAGAAGTGAGCTTAAGATTTGTTTCAAGTTGCTATTTCTCTTTATAAAGGTTCTCACGCAGCAACAGGACATTTGTCTGTGAAAAACTGTTAACAGTGTATGTTTTGAATCTTGGGGTTCATATAAAGACTGTAAAATCTTGCTTTGACATAATGTAGAGCTAAGGATACATTCGACCTAATACAGCTCACCAAAATGTGAACTACCAAGCTCTTCTAATTTTATTTTCAACCTTAACATTTCATTAATGTTAGTTCTGTTTTTTAAGATAAATATTAAACATAAAAGAAACTCTGATTTTACTGAAAAAGCACAGCCTTGTTACATAGAAGCTTATCTTTCACAACTTTATAATACAACAAGCTGCTGCTAGTGGTGTCAACGTATCTTTACCATCTTCCCTCCAGAGATTTCCTTCTCTTTTCTTTTTCAAATAACAACTGCCTGCAAAGTTTCTTTATCTGTAAACACCAAGAGCTAAATATCAGAAAAGATCAAGGACTCTGCAGGCCCAAATCTCCACTCAGATGTGCATGAACTCTTGTTCTAATCAGCTGCACCTGCTTTTCTGGAGACTGAAGGTGACCTTTAATTTTAGAAGAAACCACGACAGTGCTGCTGCTTTGAATTTTGGAAGCTTCTTGCAATATGCAAAATTTACCAAAACTCAGTATTATATCTGGAAAAGTCCTTTCAGTAGAGGAGCTTCAATATTTTCAGATTACTTTTAAACATTAATGCCACTATGTCAACCATTGACTAATTCAATGTTAGTATTAGAAGGAATGTCTTCTATATCCAGTCTTCAAAAGCACATGGTACTTAGAAATTTAAGATAACTCCCTGAACATTAGCAAAGCAATAAAATTGCAAAACGTTAAAGTTTTACCAAGACACCTGAACTGCCTTACCATCGCTCTTGTTGAAATACTCTAATAGAAATCAAAATCTCGTCCTACTGTTATCTACTCGTGTCCATGAAGCATAGAATAACTTAAACTTAAATCATATATGCCCCTGTTCAGAAAAGCACAGACACAGAAATAATCAGTTTAGCCTCTATACAGAATTACATGATAGAGAGTCACATTTCCAAACAGACAAACAATGTTTTCTGAGCATTATGTCTTCAATATGCATCTGATCCCAAACACCTACCCAAATGATCAGGTCTTCAGAAGACTCATTTGGGGAGCACACAGCATACCTATTGTGTGACAGCCAAGCTTGACTAGCCAGACCAATAGAAACAAACTCCCTAATGCCTGCATCATTAATTATATCAGAGCAATAATGAAGTTGCTGCTTCGATGTAAGACAATAGCAGAACAATGACAAAGTCTGATCAGAAATGAAAAACTCGTTCACCAGAGACACAGTGGACAGACCAGTACCAGAGTGACATGACTAACTCTTCTTGCTGGCATCGGAGACAATGAGATCTACGCTGAGGCAGTCCTAGCCCAAGGAGACAGGTGGAGATTTTCACCCTGTATTGGCAACTCAAGCCTAACATTTCCGTGTGACTCAGTTCATTTCCATCATTCTCAGGTTTTTGGGAAGACAGGAAACCATCAGTCTTTGAAACGAAATTTTCCTAACACAACTTTGGGATGTAAAATACTCTACTGATGTTGTTTCCAGTTACATGGTGGCCCTGAATAAAATGGAAGAACATGGGGACCGTGGTCTGCTGAGGTTGGAGCTCCAATATAACATCCCTAAAATACCTAAAACACTGAGCCTGAAGGCTGCCTAAGTGAGGTATGGAAGTAGCCATCAAAATGAGCTTGGATGAAAGACATCATGCAGCTTCCACCTCCCCCTCAAAGAAGATGCAATCATCATCTACATGTTCATCGTTAAGCAGGTGATAAATGGCAGAACAAGCAGAAAAGTGTTACTTTTGCATATTCCTTTTGAGAGCTACAGGAATGAACCTACAGCGTGGTCTACAGGGAAGCTGGTGAGATGTCTTTCATTTGCTAACCACAAAGGTAGACTCCACAAGAAAAAGGAGCTACCTTACATGTCCCTAAAGGACCTTGCAATGGGCTCTGGCTCACCAAAAACCTAGAATCATCTCCATTACGATGGTCACTTTGTAATGTGGATATACACAGCCTGCAATCAAAAGATATAAATGAATATCCACTGGATAACATTGATATTTGCGATTAACAATAAAATCATTCAGCTTTCGAAGATGTGTCTGTATTTTCGTTTCTTGTTGATACTACAAAAAAGAAAAAGGAAGCACTGTAAAACCTTTTTCCTCCTGAAGTACAACGAAATCATTGTATGATGTTTGAGCTGGAAGTCTACCTACCTCTCAATAACAAAGGTGAGAAAAGATGCTGAAAGGTACAGAACGCACAGATTGGAAGGTGCCCAAACCAAGCCCAAAACCGAGCAGATCCTGCACAACCTGTTCCGAAGTAACTAAAAGGAAAGGCATGTCAAAACTTGATGAGGGAAGAACGGGATTTGCTCACACCTCACAGGCTCACCTTCAAAGGTGTTGTTCAAGACAGGGGGTGTGAAGAAGAGAACCATTACAGCTCCCTGCTACACTAGTGCTGTTTATGGCAGCTCTGAAACTACGTTGTCACAACTCCAGCTGAAGTTGAGGGAGATCCCTGGAAAACAGGCCTCTCTTTGGATGCTGCAAGGAATACTCGGAATTGGCTAAACGCCACTTTTGAATCTGAATGAATTCCGGGTCCTGCCCATTTTGTGCCAAAATCCTTCTAGCCTTCATAGGGTATGCAATCAAGTGCTATCTGTCAGATTGTGAGATACGAGTTGATGCGAGAAAGTACAAGATTGTACACATGATGTTAGGAGTTGCTGGGAGAGAGGTGTAAGAAACAAGGGGATGCTGAAGTTCATCGAATCTCTCTAAAGGAAGTCACATGGTGAGCAAATCTGTCAAAAACCTGATGACTGGAGAGAGCAAAAGGCACTTCCCAATGCGCTAGGAACTGGGGGCTGCACCATGGTGGGGATAATCTCCTGGACTGCTCAGCTCAACCACTACACGATAGGTGTGTTTAAGCTGAATTAGACTCTCCAAATGCCCCAAGGTTATAACAAACCACTCAAAGCCTTCAGTTTATCTTAATAAGCCAGGCTTAAATCAGCACAGTCTAGGTGCCAACTCATAAGCAGATCAGCCAGGGCTGCCTCAGGGATGGGATGAGCGTTTGGCAGCAATAACAGCTTCAGTCATATAATTTTTATCCATCACCACTAGTCTATCAGAGCTCCAGGCCACCAACTCCTCCTGAGATGAATTCCAGAGGGTTTTAGACCAGACATAAGCAGACAGACATGAATAGAGACGCAACCACCTTGAGAGCTTTTAGGTTTGAATGGAGGCACCTACCAATGGATACGCTATCATGGTTGGGCAATTAGTAACTGGATGGGCTTCTGTATCACAATTTTGAATCTAAGCGCTGTTAAGTCCATGCAAGTCCTGCTACAGGCATTAAAGTTCTGGGCCAGGAGACAAAATAACCTTTCACTTGCCTGAATATATGTGCACTTCATCTGATAATATTCAAATCTCTTTAGCTACATTATAATGAGGTTAAAGCAAGAAAAGATTTCCCCACCCCAAATACTACAAATGTCAGTAATGCGAACAGTAAAAATGTCACCACACGGAGAAAAGAGTGAAATTAGCATATTTAGAGAAGTATTATACCCATGAGTGAAATAATGCAATCAGCTAGCTGCAAGATAAAGCTAATTTGGTTTCCAACAGTTTATCAACAATGCACTGCTCCTTTACATTAACAAATTTAAATGGTACCATATCCTGCAAACAAGAATAATTCACACAGAATATTACACTGTGTTAATTAAATAGCTGGAATAGAAAAGGTCAGGCCATGACTGAAAGATGCGCATATGGGTTGTGAAGCTATGAAAAGATGGAGCGATTTCAAATCAAGCAATTAAAATAAATTATTTAAATCATGATTAAGTCAACAGTAAATACACCTAGATTTTCTGAGCCTATTTTGACAGCTCCTTTCTCTTCTCGCTGTTCCTCAGAAATTTCTCTTTCTTGCTGACCCATGCAAGAGTCAAAATATCTTTAAACCCATCATAAGATAAGGTGGCTTGGATAAGTTATCAAAGAGTTATCCTGATTATATTCAAGTTTTCATTTTACTATGCAGGTAGTCAGAGGCAAGAGGCAAGTTTTGCAGTTAAAGGACACTGCAAAGCCCCACTTGCCTGATTTCTGGATGGGTTTCCTGCCACTAGAACAACTAAGAAACCCCCACAATTACTACAGTTAATCGAAAAATGTTCAAAGAGAGAAATATTTTTTCACTTTGTTTACTTCTGCAAATGACAGCATTTTGTCTTTGGCACAATGCCACCAAATCAATTAAATTACAGTAGTAACATAGCCATTTTAGATTGAAAGAACATTTTGGCATGGGCTAAACAATGCTGAGGTGGTAATGTATGAAAAAGACCTAGTAAAACAGGGAATTAATCTTACTTGGAGCCCCAAAGTGCTACTGGAACATGCATCGGTCACAACCAAATCTGAATCTCGTCCAATACTTTTTACTGTATTTTCGTCACTACAGTTTTACACGGCAAGATCAAATTTTAGTTTGTTACTATCTGTATGTCCCCCCGTTATTTAATTGTACATGAATTTTATTTTTCCTGGGGAATTTCCTGAACTTTTCTAGACAAAATCTTATTTTCTTTTTGATCATAGTTCTGCTGATTTCAGTTGGTGTAAACTTCCTTTTTGCACCTTCAGTGCAACTTCGAATTTGAACCTCAGTCTAGCAAAGAGAGCTGTGTGGGCTAAACAAAACGCAATGTCTGTATGTTTTGGAAAGAATTTCATGGCAGTGTCTGCTTTTGGCTGCAAAACCGTGGGACAGGCACAACGCGTGAAATTCAGCTGTGTGCTGCCCAGCACATCAACAGTTATGGCACCGACACTGGATCTAAAACCAGCCCGCATGGATCCCACTGTTCAGCTCTCCCCAATTAAGCACACAGGCATTTATCAAGCCAACTTCCAGACTTTGTGACAGAATGCCTAAGCAAGCCAAACTGAGATACCTAGTTTTTTTGTGGAAGATGAAGCGTTGTGCAGCATACGAGCCATTAATTTTATGATGAGTGCAGATGGTAAATATACAGATAAATACTCATGCAACCTAATGGAATGAATATATACTTCAATCTATTTAAATGATAATAGTTTCTAACGAGCTTAGTGTAGCCCACATGATGGTATAGTCATCCGAATTTTTTTAAAATGGATTTCAGCACAGGCTGTAACTGAATCCTACTGGGTTTCTCCCCCCCAATTCGGGCCATGGCTGATTTGTACCCCGCTCAACACAAGACAATTTACTTCTCCCTTTAAAAGGACAGACACCTCCGAGAGGCTCCGCCGCAGTGTCTCCCCGCAGGCGGGTACCCCCCCCCTTGCTGAAGGGCCAACCTCGCTCAGCCCTACGCGACCGCAGCGCTAACGGGCCCACGCCCGAGAGGGACGTTTCGGAGGAGGAGCTGAAGGAGCGGCATGGAGGCCCCGCTCACGCCCCCGCTTCGCCTCCCCACCCCCCCAGGCCCGCGGCCTGGAGACGAGCCGCGCTACCGGGCCCGGGCCGCGCCGCGCAGCCGGGCCGCGCTAGGCCGCAGCGCGGCGGGCCCGGGTCGGGGCGGCGCCCTCGGCGGCTGGGCGGGCGCGGAGGGGCGAGGGGCACCTACCCGGCGCGGGAGGACGGCGGCTTTCCGCCCCGGCCATGCTCCTCCGGCGCTCCCTCCGGGGCGGCTCCGGCGGGCTTCCCTCGGCACCGCCCTCCCTAACGGAAGGGGGAGCCCGGCCCGGGAGCGAGCCCGGCCCGCGGCGCCCGGCCGCGCGGGGCGGAGCCGCGGCGGCAGCGTGACGGCCGGGGCTGGCAGCGGCCCCGAGGCGGGAGCTTCCCCCGGCCACTCCGGTGACGCCCGAGTGGCCCCTCGCCTCCAGCGGCGAGCTCCCACGGGCCGCCCCGCTCCTGCCCCGGAACCCGAGCCCTCTCTACCCCGCGGCGGCGACGACCCGGCGGCTTCCCCGCCCCCCACGCCCCCCGCAGGCCGCGGCCGTCCGCCGGCACGGCTCCCTCCCCGCGGGCGGCGGACGGCCCGGCTCTCCTCCCCGGCGCCGCTTACCCTCCTCCCCTCGCCGGCGGAGGAAGGAGGCGGCCGCCGGCCCTCCCCGACCGCGCATGCGGCTGTGCCTGGCCGGGGCCGGGCCGCCGCGCTCGGGGGCTGAAGTGTGGGTGTCCCTTCCCCCGTCCCCCTCCCCGGCGGGCCCCCGCCAGCGCCCCCGCAGATGGGCTTAGGCTGGAGCAGCGCGGAGGAGCGGCAGCCCCTCCTGCCGCCGCCGCCGCCACAGCAGCAGCAGCAGCAACGGCGGCGGCCGCAGCCGCGGGGGCCGGCGGGGGGCCCGGCCGTGCCGGCGGCGGTGCCGGTACCGGTACCGGTGCCGGTGCGGCGGCTGGCGCCGTTGGCGGGCCGCGTCTACGGGCGGCGGTGGCTGGTGCTGCTGCTCTTCTCGCTGCTGGGCTTCGCGCAGGGCCTGGTGTGGAACAGCTGGGGCCCCATCCAGAACTCGGCCCGCCTGGCCTTCGGCTTCAGCGGCTGGGACATCGCCCTGCTCGTCTTCTGGGGGCCCATCGGCTTCGCGCCCTGCTTCTTCTTCATGTGGCTCATGGACAAGAAGGGTGAGCGGGGCCGGGGGCGGCGAGGCCGGCGGGTCGGGACTCCCCGCCCCGCTCCTGCGGCTTCCCCCGGGCCAGGCGGGGACGCCGTGGCCGTGGCCGTGGCCGTGTCCCTGTCCCGCCGACGCCGCGGTGAGGGGCGGCGTGGTGGTCCCGAGGCCGGGGGAGGGGGCGCCGCCAGGCCGGGGACACCCCTTGCCCTCGGGGCTGGTGGCCTCGGTCTTGAAAGGGGATGACGAGTACTTTGAAGGAATCGTGAGTGCCATTTTCAGTACGCAGCTCAAACAAAGGCGCATCAAAGGCCATTCACAAGAAAGGTGCTTCGCTGTTCCTAAAGCTAAGAGGAATTACGGCATCCTACGTCGCGGCTGAGGTGTGGTTCTGGAGGAGACGTGCTCCAGTCTGGCATTGCCGTGCGGATGTTTGACCTGGAGATGGTCTTGTTTTCTGGTAATCGGCTGTGAAACAAACACCCGTGTTGATGTTTGGATCGAGTCAGTCTGGGCTCAGGGCGGCCCCTGCATCTTGAAAGAAATACTTTGTTTTTAAAAGCAGACTGAACACGAAGTCGGTGGTTTGCTTTTCGTTGCGCTAGGGAGATGCAAAGACAGAGAACGTAAAACAGAAGTTGCGCTTCAGGGTTTCAGAAGGCGAGCACAAGGGAGAGTTTCCTAATTTGTGTTCAGGCCGTTGCGTCGTGGTAGCAAACTTCTGGAAATGGTATTTGTCTCTGGAGAACTTCTCCAGGGCCTGCGCAGTTCGTCTGTGGTCACCCCAGGGACCGCTCCGGCGAGGTCAAGTACCTGTGTTTGCAGATTTGAGCTTTTGGGCCTAAATCCACAGAAACATTTAGTCTTTTAATTCCTGTTTACACAGGCCTCTAAACAGGAGATACGAGCCTACGTACCCTTGTGGCTTCCAATATTAAGTGCTACTCGTTCCATTTATTTAGGAATTAATAGCTCATTTGTGGGGAGGGAAGGGGGGAAGTGAAGGCAGGCAGGCAGGGAGAAGAGTTGTAGCTGAGAAGGCCTGTGTCTCAGAATTGGAATTGCCTTTCCGAAAACTGAAGAGGCGTTGGGGGAGTAAAACGTACTGGGCGGAAAAAGCGTTCCCCAAATGAGTCCATGGTGGCTGTACAGCCAGTTTCCTCTCAAGCAATTTAGACTTAAGTTGACAATGTCTGTTTAGACTGCTGTATAATAGTGTTGTTAACTATCTTAAACTAAGTTATTTTGTTTTGTACAGTGAAGACAATGATTCTGCTCATGGTATAAAGGAAATAAAGCTAAACTTGAACCTGTGCTTGTAGAACCGAGTCTGTATTTTTATTTCTTCCATTTTCTACGAAGTTGATTCTGAGCAATGCAGAAAAAAGACTGGAGAAGTTTCGAAGTATCTCATGGGAGAAGAAGCATTAGTGTTTTGTTGTTTCTTTAATGTGATTAGTAATATAGTGGCTGGATTTCTGGGTTTCACACATAGCTTGTTTTAATGAGAATATGTATACAAGTGTTTTCCACATTACCTTAACTGATTGCTTGGATGTTTTTCTTTTTCTTTTTTTTTTTTTTTTTTTTTTAATTTCCGTGTTCAGTGGAGATATTGATACTACCCCTATGTTCTTGCTTTGTTGCTTTCCCTGTTGAGAGAATTTTGGTTGATAGCCTAAATAGAGCATCTCAACTCATTGGCTTTATGCATAAGGAGTACATAAGGGCTCTGGAGCATGTTCTTTGCATAGCAGCAGATTTTGTGTGGGCCCTGTTGTGTTTCATGCTGTTTTCTGAGTCTCCCACAGAGAATGTGGTGCTGTTCACTTTGGAAGTGACGGTGGAGTCCTGCCACTTGATTTCTCATGGAGCAAAGAGGAGAGCTACTGCTGCCCAACTCTCCCATGGGGCATGTTTCCACTGGAGGCATGTTGCGGGGAGCTATCTGCTCTTTGGAATATGGATGTTCCAGGAGGAGCATGACTCTGCTGCTTTGAAGCTGTAAGGTTGGGTCTGACCTTGCAAGGGCAGTATTTCACTTGCTTAGGGGTACAAATGCTTGTTGTTACACCAAAGTTACTCTCTGTACCAAAAATACAGAGAAATGACACCATTTACTTGCTGGCTTCAATCATCTGTCATTGGAGTTAGCTAGTAAAGGAACTGTCAGGAAAAAAATGTATTTGTGAAGTGTCAACATGTAAAACCTGGCATGTATCAGAAGTATGACACTGTAGATGATGCATGTCAGAATTTGAGAGGAGATTCTGCTGTTAGATGGTCCTATACTTCACAGTCAGAAGTATATCTAACTGATATTGATAAGTAGCTGCCTGCTGTCAGTTAAGTCTGATTTTGTGTTATGATGCTTCAGACAAAGTCCAAAAGTATTTGTCTTTTTGGTTTTTAGTTGTTCATTGTAGCATATAGTTTGAAACATAGATCTGTTTCCATACTAAACTTCTGTTGTAATTCTTATGCTTTTGTTTCTTATTTCAATACTGCTTATAAGGGTGTGGTCACTTTTTTTTTTTTTTTACTTTTTAACTAATTAGAAGTTGAAAGGTTAAATATTCAGCAATAGGCATGTTAATAATCCTACTTGGAAGAAGCATTTCTTGGGCTGTGTGATTCAGTTCCATCACAGTTTCTCAGAGGAGTGTGGGGTCTTCTGAGAAGAGAGGACAGGTGTTTATTTTTAGTAAAAGGTATGCTAAATAAGCTCCAAATGATCTGTTCTTTGGTTCTGTATAGAAGGGATCTAAATGGAGAAATTACAATTATGTTTTTTTCTAACCTCAAAGGGTTTCTTGGTCTTTGTGACCATTTCCTTCCTGACCTGCCAAGTGTGTCTCCTGGATTTTTTGTGGAGGCCTGTTTGCAGTTGACACAGGCAATGCAGTTGGAGGATGGGAGGAATACCTGGGCTGGGAGAGGTGTATAGATGGTGTCACTTTTGGCTCCCTGGGGAATTTCTGCAGTATATGCTACAGGCAACTGCATGCCTCCGCCAAGGACTCTGGTGACCCAGAACGGGTGTTGGTGTCAGAAATAGCATGACAAACAGTCTTGGTTGGCTAAAGCCCATGTTCCTATGGATCTATAGGGATTTCCTGGTTTTTATGGAATTGAGGGTGAATTTTCATCAGAAGGGTAGTGATGGTCTTCACAAGGCTGTAGTTGCAAAAGAGTCTTACTTGAAGGTCTGAACAGACTCAGAACGAGTAGGCATTTTTTTTGAAGGGTGTTAACACTGTATTATAAAGGGTCTTGAGGCATTGGAGGAAGCCTGGATTTAGCTGGTGTTTCTGTAAGGCATGTCAATTGAAAGCTAGGTTGTATTTTTTGCTGAGCTCTTGTCGTTCTCAAAAATACATTTGTTTTCAGATGCTTAGCGAGGCTCATGTATCACAGTTGGAAATTCTTCTTTGGGGAGCAAGCCCCGTTCCTGTTGCTGTCTCTCCCAGCTTCCTCTGGCTGAATGGAGACTTCTGTCAGCGTGCTTTTCCTTGGGAGCCTGGGGGAGGTCTCCATGCTCCTTGGGTGGGTGCTGTAATAGGGACAGCAGTACCATGTGTAATGTGTCCTAGTCCTGTTCTGGGATGGGCGCACGTTGAAATTCAG
Organism: Aquila chrysaetos chrysaetos; assembly: GCF_900496995.4. Taxonomy (NCBI): domain Eukaryota; kingdom Metazoa; phylum Chordata; class Aves; order Accipitriformes; family Accipitridae; genus Aquila; species Aquila chrysaetos. The sequence continues at coordinate 40,959,160 of NC_044009.1, forward strand.
GAATTACATTTGCGTGCATCATTTTCGAATATGTGCCATTTTGAAGTAGGTTGGAAAACCCTTTTCTGTAAGTAGAATTACAGGTGTTGTCTTGGTTGGTTGGTTTCTTAGGGAAAAAAGGTTAAAAGATGGGGTGTGCCATGGAGCTACATGTGTCTTATCTGGTGCATTTTCTTTAGCAATAGGATTAGAGAGTCCTTGTTTAAATGATAATTACCTTTTAGAGATTCAATAAGACTGAAATGAAATGGGAAATTACTTCAGTGTGCAGTTGGATGGACCCTTGTTGTTTACATGATTAAAATTAGCTACAATTTGTCACATGATGCTTGAGTGTTTGTGGATGTTTTGTGCCTTGAGTGTTTCATTTCCTGGGAACTGTAAATATAAGCATACAGAACTGTTAGGATGTTTATATATCTAACTGCAAATCAAAAGCTTACATGCTTCTATGGATCTGGTTCACTGGTTTATTTTATTACTTAAGTTCATAGTTACAAGGTGAGACCTAGAAGCAATATATAATGTCAGTCTTCATTATGTTCCCATATAAGCAAGAAGAGGCAATGAAGAATGAAATACTTTATGATAACTTACATTAAACAAATTGAATAGAATGGTGATATTTTTCAGTAATTTTTTGAATACAGTGAACACAGTTTTATACTGAGTTTGAAGAAATGTGACACATTACTTGTAACAGTGAAATGTAGTCTATTTCTTGGTCCTTTCTTATAAAATGATATATGCTTACATGGGTTGCATAGTTCTTAGTAACTTTATTTTGCTGAAATTAAATTTACATGGCATTGTTATCCTAGTGATTAAATTATGAAGTAGAGAGAAAACTTCAATTATCAGATTTTGGTTTTTAATGGAGATTGACTTGTCTATTAAAACCATGAATGTTTTTACTTGTACAAATAGTTATTCCTTTCCTGAATATCAAACTCTTGATTTCATTGCTGTCTCCTAAATCATGCTTCTCAGTTTCCTTCTCTGAGACATTTGATAGTTCTTATCTCTTCCACCTGGGAATTTTGAGGTTAAATCCTTTAATACAGTCTGACAAAATAGTCATGAATATTGAGTATGAGTACTAAATCAGGCCTTACTAATATAAAAATGTCTTAATAACTATTCTCTATACAAAATAAATTACACATGATGGATAAAGAGAATTCTGCATAGCAGCTTTCATGTTTGAAGTTCCCAGATTGTCACTTTGTGCTGAATGCATGGAAACACTGATTTTACTTTCAGGGGACCTTTGGACTCCTCTAACTCACATCTAGGGTCACTGGGACAGAAGGGAGAAGACTTCAAGTTAACTTTTTCTCCCCCTAGATTTTCATCTAGGAAATGTTCATGAAATGCCTTTGGTTTTATTTTGAGAGATGTAAAGGTGGGTACAGAGAGCAAAGAGGAAGCAGGTGGTTGTTCAGAAGCCAGTGGAAACATGAATGATCAAGTGAAGCCAATAGATGGGGAAGACTTTCTTTCCCTTAAGTGTTTCCATTGTGGCTGTCATTTCAGGGTTCATGTCTGTCATTCAGGCTCTCAGACAACATGGTAGTAAATATAAATTGGAGCATGTTACTAATAACTTGGAAAAATTACAGCAGATCTAGTTGCTGATAGGTATTGCTGCTGGTATAGATGTATAGTGTGAAGTACTTTCCGTGGTGGCACTCACAAGAACGTGCAGAGTTTTTAATGGAAATATTTATAGTTCTGTCATGTCCCAAGCGATCATAAACACATGGGGTTTTGGTTAACAGAAGGAGGACAAAAGTAGGTGAATTATGAACCTTTAAAGTCTGAATTTTCACCTTGTGGCAAAGAAACACATTTTCAGCTCCTTTTTGTCATGATCTCAGAAATAGACTTTTCTTATCTCAGATGTATGACTGCAAGATAGGTGGCCAGTATTTCAAAATGACCAATTTGATAATTCATGGCTCAAGTTCAGGTGTGAACCTCAGCTACAGATGCCTAGGATAAGGCTCAGTGTGAGGCTGTAAAACTTTTAATATAATTTGGTGAGATCAAGCTAAACAGATTTACACACTTCAACAATAGAAAAGGTTTATACAGACATTATGGTTTTGGTAGGTTAGTAGGGCCTGCAGGAAACAAATACCTATGGGAAAACTTACAGGTATGAAAATGTGGGTAGAATGGCAAGGAGCCAGTGAGAAAGGAAAGTGTGATGTTTCTGGTGCTTGACTGAAATATGCTGGGATTACAGAAAGTAGTCTTATCATAAACAACTGATTCTACTCAGAAGCATATATTGAAATATATGCTCTCTACATTTATATCGCTCTCTACAACTACCTGAAAGGAGGTTGTAGTGAGGCAGGTACTGGTCTCTTCTATCAAGTAACTAGTGTTAGGATGAGAGGAAATGGCCTCAAGTTGCAGCAGGAGAGGTTTAGATTGGATATTAGGAAACATTTCTTTACTGAAAGGGTTGTCAGGCATTGGAACAGGCTGCCCAGGGAAGTGGTTGAGTCACCATCCCTGGAGGTATTCAAAAGCATGTAGACAAGGCACTTCAGGACATGGTTTAGTGGGCATGGTTGACGGTTGGACTTGATGATCTTAAAGGTCTTTTCCAACCTAAATGATTCTATGATTCTATGAAATACAGCTTTTGCTTCATATGAGTCAAGGCATTCTCCACGACAGCGGGGAAGAGAATGCCTGGACTCACATGAAGTGAAAGCTGTATGTATTTGGTGAAAAGGCAAGTGATTGATGCACTTCAACCAAATGCAAAAGAAATTTGAAGGAAAATATCTGTTTTACCGCAGTCTGTTCTCTCTCATGCTGTGGACATCATCTACTGCATGCTACGAATGACGCATATTTCATTGTCTTATTAGTGATACTGATCCACACCTATCAAATTCTGTGAACGGGATTAATTTTCCTAAGCTAACAAATCTTGGAAGAAATGAGATGAAGTGTTGTTTTTCATGTGGAAAGATGAAAGAAGCAATTAGAGAGCTGAATATAGGTAAATCCCACTAGAGCAGATATTTGATCAGCTTGATTTTACAAAACTTATTTTGATGAGTTGCTGGTGTGTGTGTTTGTATAGACATACTTTTCCTCTATACCATCAGAAGAAAAGAAAAAGGAAGACTGAACCAAACTTAGCTTTTGTTGCTTAATTTTATACACTGTGGCTGCATGAAAGTCCACAGAGCATTTGTGCAAGTGCTTGCAGAAGTGAGGAGTCATTAGAGAATTGATTGGCCCACCCTCACTGGAGTCAGGCATGCTGTAAAAGACCACTTGAGATACACAGGGTGATTAGCAACATAGAGTGGTTTAATTAGGATCTGATGAGTTGTATTAACTTGATGACACTATGATTCATCATAGCAATACTAGCTTGATTGTTAGCAGCACTTCCCATACCTCCTGATGGGCCAGGTTGAGTTGAAAGCATCAATCATGGCTGTAGACAGATGTCCTCTTCTGGAGCTAGCTCTTTCTGTTAGATGGTATCACCCCCCACTCTTTGTACTGTGTTTCCACAGACATTTCTCTTTATACTGCTACCCTTTACACAACTGCTGTGCTCTTTGCACACTTCTTTGCAGCTGCGGCAGTAGTGCTAGGACAGCTGCTTGAAATACTACATACTGAAGAATATCAGGAAACTGCATGCTGGATTTAAAGTAACTTTTTCATGATGGAAAGTAAAATCCTAACGTGTTTGCATAGCTCATGTGAGAATAGTAATGGCCATGTAATCCGAGGATAACGTTATCTTGAGGCTTTGGTGCACTGAGCATACAGGCACAGTGAGCGTGGGGTATGTAACTTGCTGTACCTTGATGTTGACAAATTGATGAATAGGGAAATCATTTACCAGTGTAAATACGATCCCTTACTTTTATTATGCAGCTGTTAACACAAGCAGAGTTAAAGCACTTAAGCATCCCAGAACTGGGTCAGGACACAGCTCCAGCTGGGAAGATATTTTGTCAACAGTAGCTTTTAGAAGTTGACTACAGAGAGTATAATACTACGGTAGCTATGCACTGATATCTCCCCTGTTGTATGGTCATGTATTTTTACTATCCCTCATAACCTTCTCTTGCCTGAAATTCTTCCTAATCTGACTCCTTCCAGTTCTCTGTCTCCTGCCTCACCTGTGTGTCTCCTTGCTGTTGTGGTGTGCACATCTTGTCCTTCCATTTTCCTCTGCCATCCACTCCTTCCACTTGTTGAGAAGTAGAAGAGGTTGGATGTGAGAAGCTTCAGGGCTCAAAGGACCGAGAGCAGATGTGAGAAAAGCCCTTGGATAGGTGGGAAGAGATAGAGAGAAGGGGATAGTGTGGGGACAAGGTAGTGGATGAAGCATGGGAGGCACAGATGCAGAAATGGGATCTGGAGGGCAGGGAGTGGTGGGGATGGGAAAGGTGGAGGAACGAGATGAGTAGGAGGCACAGGGAAAAAGATGCTGAGCGAGCAAGGGGTGGTTGCAAACGTGACTTAGGTAGCCAGCAGCAAATGATGGGGGTGGCAGGTGCCTGCAGCCCTCCTGGGCTGCCTGCACAGCACCCTAGCCGCAGATCAGCAAACACAGCTTTTGTGAACTGACTTCAGAAGCGCTTTTAAAACCAGGAGCTGGGAAGTCTCTTTGAACGCCACTGACCTTTTTTGCCTTTTCTTACTTCCAACAAGGTCCCCATCTTTTGCCTCTGCACAGCCCAACCTCTGAACTGCACCTGGCAGTGCCTTTTGCTGGCAAGAGGGTGTATCGGCCCCTCCTTCACCCTCCCCTTCCCCGAGGGGCCCTGGACCACGGCTGCCTGCTCCCCGCGGGGCTCCCCAGGCGCTGCCGATGCAGAGGAGGGCGGCTGTTCCTTCTTGCCTGGGTTTGGTGGTGACAGATGTCTGGCCTCGTGATGGAGGCACAAGCGGGATGCTGGGGTCCATGCGGCCCCTCTGGCTGGTGTCTCTCCCCTTCTGGAAAGCCTCGTGGAACGCGACAGAAAACGCTAAAATACCGTTACGTTGTCTGCTGCCTTGCTGCATTTTAAAAACATTTAAATTTTGCCAATCTCCTTTCTTCTAGAAGTTTTTAACAGTGTGGCAGCCATGCTACATAAAGGCAGCTGATGCTAACTTCTCTAACATAAATGACAACAATAATTTCACTGTTAGCAAAGTCCCTTGGGCTTTCTCATAGATTTTTATTATGGAAGTAGTAAATGTGGGAAAGTTGTATTGCATTCGTTTTGCTAGCTGTATGTTTATACTGTGTTTATAATTCGTAGCTATTAGTTTATAATTCCATTAAAGAGAAAAAAGAGTAGATCAGGTTCTGGCCTGCAAAAGCTGAATCTGCTTCCTTTACAGAAAACTGTTTCCTTTAAAGATTTAATATGATACTATTTATTTTTCCTATCAGAAGAAACTAAGTATGAACAAAGACCATTTTCATTTGGTAATGCTTAACTAACCCATCTTTACCGATTTCTAAATTCCAGTAACAGCATTACCATTTCACAAACAAAAAAATATTTATTCATTATTTTTGGCTGATGTTGTTTTTAGAAGTTAGTTTCATGTGACGTTTTAGGAGTGAAAGACTAGTCTGAAGCAAATGCAAAAATGAGGTTCATTACTTGTTAATAAAGTTCGGATATTTTCTGCATTGCCAATTTCTGCCTATATATTTTTTTTTTTTCTGTTAAGAAATGCCTTGCTTGTGAGAAAGGAGCTATGTAAAACAGGGGTATTTGCTTGCCTTTTCAGAGCTGAAGAAGTAGATAGTGCATAGCACAGGTCCTGAAATAATGTTCTCTGTTGTGAAAAATCTGTAGTCTTGACATTGCCAAAAATATTTGTTTTATATAAAATATTTGTTTAAAAACACCCAAACCCTCCAAAACCAAGGTCAGTGCTGAGATGAGCAGAAGTAAATTTAAGAAACATGATGTTTTGGTAATTCTCTGTTAGGATATTTTGCAAATTTTCTTGGAGCATGTTGTTTGAATTCTCCCAGTGGCAACCTAGTATAACCGCAGCTGAGCAGACCAAATGCCTTGCTGATACAAGTTTCTTTAAGAATTTTTTTAGTTATAATCCTGGGGCAAGGGAAGTAGTGGCTTGCTCTGCCTCTCTCTCAGTGGTGACATTCAGAGCTATTCCACCACTTCCTGCTGTAATTTTGTTTTTTAATGCTTCTCATGTGTATGTGCTATTGTGGCTCTGTAGCTGTGCTGCAACTATAATTGTGCTGCAAAAGCTTGTGATCGATGCTCCAACTTCCTCAAAAGCTACAAATTAAGCTTTCTCATGCAGATTTGTAGTAGAGAGGATTTTTAGATTTTTCCTCTTTTTAAAGCTGGAGATTCATATGACTCAGCCTGAGGGAGTGATATGTTTTGAAAGTGAGAGGTCTTCTGCTTTTTGCAAAGTCTGCTGATGTTTTTCTGGAATACAGGATGTCGAGTACAACTGCATTTAGAAACTCTTTTTGTTTTATTTGGTTATTTTTGTTGAGCGCCATCCCTTTTGAATATTTGAGGAAGGTGGAGTTATATTTTTAATTAATCATGGAAACCTAAAGAATTGATCAGAAGCCTTAAAAAATGTAATGGGTTTAGGATCCATTACGGTGCTGCAAAGGGTGCCTTTTAGGATGATCTGTGTACCCTAAATAGTGTCTGATGCATTTTACTGTTAAAGTAACATTGAAACTGTTGACACACAGGAAAATTGAGAGCTCACTCCAGTGACCTTTCCTACAAGTCACAAGACCCGCATGGATATTACGTCGATGAGACTCTTAGGGCTCTTTTTTCCCCAACTTGTGGCAGGGATAGTAAAAAGGAGAAACTTTGCACTTAGTGTCCCGCTTAGTGGATGCACTAGGCGATATCTAGCATAGCTGCCAATCCTTGCTGCATGGTTGCTTCTTGATACTCTGTTGTGGCAAAGCAAAATGCCTCTGTATTTCTTGAAATGAAGAATTTCATGCACCATTGGGTGGTGTGGGCAAGTACACTAAGACAGTGACAGAACATTTTCCCTGATAGATGTGTACAAGAGAGATTGTTTTTCCTGTTTGTCGCCACAGGTAAGCATCTGTAGTTAGTTGTGTGGTAATTAAGCCTGCTGGGCAATTGGGAGACCTTCAAATGAGCGGGAAGAGAAAAGAAAAAGCTTCCTTCCCCTTGTTTGGTGCTGAAAGGGCTTGAGTTGCCAGCGTTCATCCAGGAATACAACAGTGAGAGGTAGAGCGAAGGCTTGTTGTCTTGTACTTTTGACTTGTTAATGAGCATCCATAATTTAGCTTCAAAATTAATGAAGATGTTTAGTCCTCGACTGCATTATTAGCTGTTTTTGTCAGTTGGTCTGCATCTCTCTCTGTATGTATACACTAGCACACGTGTACACACAGACACATAGTTTTTTGGTTTATCAAATGGAAAAGACAGATTAAATGATTCACCTGAATCTTCATGTTTCAGTAAATATTGGAGTTGAGAGTAGAAAGCAGATACCTGAGGTGAAGGAAGAAAGAACAATTCTTAAAAGTGTTTATATATTAATTTCACACATTTAGTAAGCACTCACATAGTTGTTTTTTTTGTTGTATCCCAACACTGCACTGACCCCAGGTGAAGAGGAGACCTGATTTAGTAGCCTTTCTAATACTAATGGTGAGACTGGCTCCTGTTGCCATGTGTTTATAGCCTGAATAAACAAGGTGGGGGGGGGGGGGGGGGGGGAGAGAAAAGTGAAGCAGAAGATAAGTGGCCTGCCCAATTTCATAAGGCATGTCGAGAGATGCAGGTCCCGCTGCCCAGGCCAGTGCTCTCTTCTGTCAGAGGTGCTCTGCAAGCATTAAGAGAGGTTCGTTGCACTTGGATTAGTTGCAGAGAAAATGGATGCTCTCTGCAGTAAAATGTGTAGTATCAATAAACAGCTACAATAATTGGTCTTGTTTGAAGCCAAGAAATGTGGTATTAAACCATGCCAGAGATATTTAGTAAAGAGTCTAAAACTGATTCTAAAATCAGCATTTGGATCTCCAGGCAAATACCATTCAACTCAGCGCTTTGTTTATCTGTTCAGGCAAAATGTCAGCCTCTCGATTGATAAATAGAATTTACAACACTTGTAGAAACTTGCAATGCAGATTTTTAATCTGCATCTTTTGCCATTTGTTTTTCCATTGTTGATGTTAAATGGTTAGGATGCTTCAAAATCCTTAGCTGACATATGGAAGGAAACTTCAATACTTATAAACTACCTTTTCATATATCCAAAAGCTCAGATTAAGCCTGGTCAGTTCTTAAAATCAGGACTACTTTATTTACAGTACCAAACTTCTAAACTGCTGCACAAACACTTTGTATTTACAGGTATAGTCTGCCACCAACCGTGGTTAAATCCATGGTAGTGGACCTAACTCTGTAAGACACCTTATAAGATCTTGAGTCATTAAGTTTGTAATGACTAAGTGTAGAGGATTAGAGAGCTGGACAATTAAGCTATACTTTTCTTGACATCTTTTTAGAGATTGATTATGTACTTGCTTAATATGCTGGGATAATGTTAAAAACAGGATGGGTCCACTGATCGCATTGGCTTGACCTCATCGATGCAAATGAGACAAAAGCACCCTGCAGCCTCTTGACATAGTTGTGGTAGCTTGTTATTCCTTCTAACAGGTGCAGTCAAATTCTTATATCTAGACTAAACAGAAAAACAAGGATTGTAATACACTTTAGTGAATGTTAGTGGGGGGGGAGAAAAAGAAAAAAAAAAAACAAAAAAAACCAAGAGGAGTATTTACAATATAAACCAGAAGCGAATGGTGCAGTTAGAGTGTGACTACTTAAGCATCTTGGTTTCCTTACAATCGCACATAAAGATTCAGCAGCTCAGGAATTGGGGAGTAGTTGTGTGATTGTCATAATAATTCTCAATTGCATTCTATTTAGCTTTACTTCTCATAATTATGTCCCAGCAGATTCTGTATCTGTTTTAGTTGTTACACGTGTTCAGTCATTTCCGTCAAGATGAGTGTCTTCTCTCTGAAACACTTGGCTGGCTAAATTTTATACTTTGAGTCTCTTAGTTATATTGGGATTTTTTACAAGATTCTTAACTAACCTCAAAATTCGGGAGTGATGCACTTCTTACAAGGACTCACGTGATGACGTTTATGTAGAGAATGTATGTTTTTAATCTGAGAGTTACACTGAAAAAAGGTGGGGACGAGCATTGGCCCTCATTTTCAGTTTTGCACGCAGCCTTGCTGTGTCTGTCCACCAAGTGCTAGCAGCAGAAATAACTTTACCTTTGGATCAGATCTGGTCCCTGGCACCAGTCTTTCTTCGGGATTTGGCAGGGACTTCCCTGTGGGTTCCCCACATTGCGGGTGATGACGCTTCTGGGATATCGCCTCTTCTGAATTTCTGACCCCGATTAGAGAGTCTGTAGCAAACCACAGGAACTATTTTACTTGAAGTTGCTGTGTTTGTACATACAAAGTTTGTTTCCTTTAAATTTTGCAGATAGATTAATTTCTAAGAAATTTCAAAGTCCTCTTGATAACCTGGGTGTTAACTGGGCAGCTATTGCTGACAGATTCTGTTGCAACAGCTGTACAATATTATAAAGAGAAATTGCCCCTCTGAAGATCATTACCTCTTACATCTACATTTCAAGAGGTTTCTAGTACATATTTTGTCTGGCGATCTCAATCTGCCTGCTGTTTATGTCAGATGGAAATTGAAGCACAGTGTCCAGTGGGAATCTGCCCTTGCTGTGCAGTCCTCCACTGAAAAGTGGAACTGGGCTGTGTTGTAGGATTCGTGTAGGAAGAGGTCCAATTTTTGCATCCTAGGTGAGACTCGGGGTTGAAACATAGCTTCACGTCTGATTTATTTCAAACAGGTCCTCTATGATAGAGCTTGGTTCTTACTATTTGATACCAGAAGGATGCTGTCACCTGTCTCGCAAAATGTGTAAATTGAGTTTGCTTCATTTTCAATCAGAAAAAAAGTACTGAAGTCCTACATCTTTTCAGCTGAAATTTGGGTGCTATTTTGGCAGTACCACATAGAGCCAGGGGAACGGATGGAAACAATTTGCTTCAGTTTGTCTTAAAAACACAGCTTAAAAAAGATGGGGCAGTAGCAGGAGCATCAGAATAATGCAGCCAGAGAGAAAGGGAGATCCAGATTGTGCTTAATAGCACCCCATGATATCTTGGCCATCAAACTAGGAGTAATTTTTGATTAACTACATGTGACCTGGTAGTTGTTCTCTCTTGCATGCAGGCTTTGTATTTGGTTCCCAGTTTTTCTTGCTTCCGAGTCTAGTTGATGCTATTCTTCAAAATGTATTTATTTTCCATTGAGTTTCCAAACACAATTCATACTCCTCTGCAATCAAGTGCTTTTGTGGAATCCGAGGCAGTTCTGATATACTGATTTTTCAGGTTTGTTCCGTGCGTTAGCAGAAAAATTGGGACCACATCTTGGCTATGAAGTCTTTTTACATCAGTGAAAAGGTTATTTTCTTTTGAGAATTGTATTGCTTGATGCAAGGATACTTCTTGTGAAGGAGGATTGCTGCTTATCCTTCTTAATGACAGTAGCCAATTTGGCAAAGTGCAGACACAACGGAAGTTTTATTCACTGTGTTTATTAGAAAGGTAGCAATTTTTTTTTGGTATTTTAATCATGACAAAGATAACTGATCTTATGAGAGTAAATGGCACAGCTATTAGTATAATTTTGCTTGAATTGTATTTAAAATACAAAGATTTCTGGAGCAGTTGGTAATGATGAAGGAGGAACTTCTGTTCAGAGCTTTCAGGGTTCCCTGACAAAGTCAGCTGTTTAATCAAGCTTTTGGTTTATTATGGCTAAACATAAAGGCACGCATTAAGGAGGAAGAGAAATAGACCCATCCTATGAAACGGAGAATTGGTATCCAGAAAGAAATCCATTTAAAAAAGGATGCTTGAACAATAACGAGGGTATTTAGACAAGACACAAAAACAATTCCAGGACCAAAGAAAAGTTGTAAAAGATGGAGCTCAGTGCTTTGCTCACGGAAACCAAAGGTAACGGTTCTTTTTTGTAGGTTAATTTCATAGAAGGAAAAATGCAAGAGCCTGTGGTTTGTTTTGTCAAGAAAGGCAAAACAAGAATTTGTCTGAAAACTGCATTTGCTTTGAATTGGAAGGAAAAGCACAATTTAACAGTGAATTGTTGGAACATCTGTTGAAATTGGGGAGTTTTTAATTTCCTGGTGTGTGTGTGCCAAGATGGGATTTAATTTTTTTTTTAGCTAGATATCGTTTAGTCAAAAGAATAGTAGAGTAGTGAAGCAAATGCTCCTAGTTCCGTGTCAGAAGGGACCGTTCTTGCTTCCAGCCTGGTCTTTAAAAACTGTGAAAATGTGCAGCAGGCTGATGTCACTCGTTTCTAATTAGAGCCTTGTTATGCTCTATATTTGTGAGCGCTGATTCTGGTATCGCAGCTGAGGGAAGGAAACCCCTCAAATGTTAATGCATCCGAGAGCGGGGTGTGTGAGCTGTATGAGGGAAACCCGCTGCTGCCATGCTGGGCGGAGGCCTGAAGCTGGCGGCCTTTCCTCTGGCCAAACTTCAGTTAATCTTAGCAGAAAGGCGAGAACTTTTCTGCACGTGCAACTGGAATTTCCCCCTAAGATGGACGCTTCACTAGGAGGGAGGGAAAAGCCACACTCAATATCTGACATTTGTGCGACGCTCTGAACGAGAAGCGTGTCGCTCTCCGCGGGTCTGTCGCAGGATGTGGGGAACCGGGGTGCTGCTGTGGGCCGCTGCCGGGGGACGCGCAGGGTGTTCGCTGCCGCTAGACTGCAGAAGTAGGAACTCCCACTTCTCCACGTGAAGACAATTTTGACTTGAATGTGTGTTTAGTGTGAGTAAGGATTTGGTTTTTACAGTCTGTCAGTCACATGTTTTATGATCTTTTATCGTAACGGCTGACTGACAGGTGAGAGAAGGAATGGTCATCCTTCTCAAAAGCTTACAAAAGCATTAAACAGTTGTTAATCGCGTTCTCTTTCTGAATGACAAACTGATAATGTGTAAATAGTTGGAATGAGGAGTTCCTCGTAGCTGTACAACACCTTTTATGAAGTTTCTTATTAAGCCGGGCATAATAAATCACTTAACGGGGTTACAAGTCAGTAATGCAGTGTGTGTGTGTGGGGGGAGAATTTTCTTTTCGTGTACTTAAGTGTCTTGAAAGTAAGGCATGCTGGAAGAGCTGTGGAGGATGCAACACCCACGTCTTAGATGCCGTCAGCTGATGTTGCGGTGAGGGAGCCGGGGAGCGGCCGGGTGCCGCCAGCAGCCGCTGCCGCCCGCTCCTGTGTGAGGCCACGACGCGGCGTGGTTGGGTTTTGCTCGTTTTCCGCGTTGGGCTGTGGGTGGTGGGGGGCCCGGGGTTCATCACGCCGTGTGCGTGGCTGCAGCAGCTGCTTCCCCGGCAGAGGAAAGGAAACTAGTGGGCCAGCTAGAAATGTCCCAGGGGCCAGATCCAGTCAGCATATCCTGCCAGCACAGGTAGTCATTTAGGCTTACTAGTACGAGATGGTCTTGGCAGGGTTAAAAGTCTGTGTTTTGCAGGAGAGTTAAGGGGACTGTGGGTTGAGAGTTTGTGTTAAATCTCTAATAGTGGCAGGAGTTTGGGGGTGGTTGTTTTAAAAAGAAATAAAAACAGAAGTTGTGAAGCCACAAGCGGGTTAAACAGTTGAACGATATCAAATGTTTCACTCTTAAATGATAATTAACATGTTTTTTTTAATTACTGACTCAATTTCTTCTGCTAGCTCGGACTTTTCTGTTACTGTTGATGTTGTTTGGCCATTCTGAACATGGCCACGCTTTGTTCAACAGTCAGTGGCACCTGTGAGGCCCAGAAACCTCCAGCAAGAGCAGGGTGGGAATGAGCAGCTAATGAGAAAGGTTCCAAAGAACAGAAAACTTCCTCCATTGGCAGAAAATCCCTTTAAAGGAGTTTCTTCCCTTTCCAGCCATGTGTCAGAAACCTCTGATAGAAGGGGACTGGAAACTGGATGATAGATTTTAAGAAGCTGTAGTCCCCCCTCCCCCCATCAATAACCACTTGCATTTACAGGGTAAAATGAATGAAGTTAATTACATCTACTCAAAATCTTGGTTGTATGAATTACTTAGGTCTTTTAAAATGGAGAAATAATTGTTTGCAGGGTTCACGGGCTTTTTCTTCAGGCTTGGCTGGTTACTTTGGTTTATTGTCCCCATGATGCATGCTGTTATCTGAAACACTCTGGGGTGCACCTTTTAGAGTAATACAAGATGTCCAATTCAGATTAAGGGCCACTGCAACGTTCAAAGCAAAAATACTGAAATAATTACAAAAATACTATTAAAGACCAATTTCTAACAAAGATGAAAAGGAGCATGGATTCAGGGAGTGCAAATGTAAAGCAAAATAAAAGGGGAAGGTGCTTAGAGGGTAGAAATACATCATGTAATTAGCAAAGAAAATGTCGAATATGCTGCTTGTCTGACAGTCTTTTACATGTTCGCTTTGGTGTCATAATTTTCAACATGCAACTTTAACGGAAGTGTGTTTACATGTTAGGGTGGAAGAAAAGAAGGGCCAAAGAATAATCTATGCAATCAAAACTTTTATAAGTGGTGCATTACAGTGTATAGTATTCAAGCTGAGGACTTCAAAGAATGTTTGGAGAGACCAAACGTACATGATTGTGAGGCTTTAACTGATAATTTTGTTTTAAAGTTACCCAACGTGTAAGGCTGACATTAAAGATAAGCCTAAATTTAGGGCTGGGAGAAAACTTCGGCATCCAATTCAGTTTTCACTGAATTGTGTATTGTTTTTCTTAGGAAACTTTTCTGCAGATTTAAATTAAAACTTTTTCATGGTTTGTGTTTTTTGTTTTGTGGGGTTTTTTTTTTTTTTTTTGTTTTGTGTGGTTTTTTTGTTTTGTTTTTAATTAAAAATCAAATAGAAGTTTTTGATTTGGAAACGTTCCTGTGTGTCCTCTGGTGATTTAAACTTAAATTTCTGTATAATGCTCATTTACTGCTGTGCCCTGGGCTTGCACCTCGTCTGTGCCTCCTGTGGCACCTCATGAGCAGGACCTTCCAGGCTGTCTCTGTCCTTGTGTCTCCTGAAAGGCAGAACATGCTGTGTTTTGTGAAATGTAATTCAAAAAGACCCTGATGGTACCTACATTACTAGAGTTTTCCTGAAACATTGCAGCAGTGTTTCCAAATGGAAAACTTCAGATTTTCCAGTTGAAAGACTTGTGTTTCAATTTTCCATCAATAAAATTCTAATTCTCATTGCGTACAAGTTCTCTTTATGCACAAAAGCAATGCTAACAGAGATTCATTGCCCAGGAGAGAAGGCAAAAGCATCACATATGCGATCCTAATACAAATAATTACTCCCACAACATACACAGTATGGTAATATGGGGTTAAGCAAGGCACGAAGGCTCACATGGTGGCCCAGCAAACATGAACAGCAACAGGATTTTGAACAGCTGTATTGTCTGGACATTTAGTTAGGGCCTCTGAACATGCACACTTGAAAAACCAGTTAAACAGCAATGTGTGCTGGCTGAGCACAGAGTCAAGCAAGTAAGTGTGGGCGGGCTTGGAAATCCTTTAAGGAAACAAATATTCTCAGCTGATGATACTTCTTCAGGGCATCAGGGATGTGAGGTGTCCTTCAGAGTCACAGGACTGCGGGTTGCATTCCTTTCCTTAATGACTGAGCCATACCGAAGGAAGTCATACTTCCATTTCAGAAAACCTGTAGCATTAACTTCAGGGTTTTTTTTTTTCCCCTGGGTTGTCTTGGACTAGGTTGATTGAGAGATGAGTTGTATTTGGTTTGGTTTGTGCAGTGTCCAGCACAAGGAATTGCATACCCATGAGTGAAGTTCCCTAAGAGCTGTTGCAATAAAAGCAAAGTGATGTCTTGTCTTGTAAAATTACATTTTGGTAAAATACATGCTCTAATTCCCCCCCCCCCCCCCCGCCCCCCCTTACAATCCACACAGAGTCAAAATATTTAATGTGAGTACTGGTTGATTGTACTGATTAGAGGAGGCATTAACATAGAGGGAGCGCATCTCTGAGAATTGGCAGTTTTAGAGAGAATCAGAATCTTTTTATTTGTTTGTTGGGCGAGGTATCATAGGGACTTGTTCTTTTTCAGTCTGTGTTTTGGGTAGTTACTAGTTTCACCTAAACATTAGAGATGCTCTGTGTTAGTCATCGTGTAATTGTTTTTACTATGTTCTGCTGAGAACATGGAAGCCCTTTCTTTTCCGTTTGTTGCTGTGAAATTGTTTGAAGTTTTACGACTTCACAGATATAGACTGTATCAGCGGTTTTTAATTGTGCATATTTATGATTTTAGTGTTTTACAAGATTCTGGAGGTTAAGCCCCTCAGCTGTCACTGTTCTCTGCTGCTGATGGAAACACTCTAGCAGCAGCAAGTAAACTGCTGGCAAAAGGAATTGCAGCACTAAGATAAAGTTGTTTCTAATCTAAGTGCTTCTCAGTCGAGAATCGCAGTATGAGGAAAAAACATATTCAAGGAATCAGTCAATTGTAGCTTTTTTCTAATGTACTGTATTTACAACCTCTGACAACTTGAGCTGAGCGCAGCGAAAACCTGGCCTAATTGCAAGGACTGCAAAAAGATACTTGCACTTTCTTCCCCTGAGTAAATGGTTATTTCTTCAGGATGAAATGCATATCTGCATTTATGAAAGAAAACAATAACAGTGCTGTGTCTGCACTCATTAAGTGGTTGGAAAAGAATGTACAAATCCAGATTTTTCATTGGATCTACCTAGATTTCAGATCACACACGGGAGCATATTCCCTGATCCTTCTAATTCTAAAGGAAATATTGTACATTTTCATGATACTTTCATTACCACTTTTCACTTCCAAGAATGTCTGTAAGATTTTGGGTACAGTCCTGTGCAATAGTATGCCAAGAGTAAGCCTGTGTAATTCTGGAGTGTAAGTGTAGAAAATAACACAGGATTTCATAATGTATCAGTATTCATATCAGCACCTAACTGTTTATGATTTGAAAGAGATAGCACTACTTCTGTGACACTATATATATTTAGGCAACTTTTTTTTTTTTCCCCAACTTTGCAGACTTAACTTGTAAAATACTGTTGTTTTTTTATCACAGGTCTGAGGGTAACGGTGTTACTAACATCATCTCTCATGGTATTGGGAGCTGGCCTGAGATGTGTTCCAGTTTCAGACCTAGAAATTAGGAAGAAGTAAGTGAATTAGTTATTTTTAATATACATATTTTATACTTTCTGTTAACATAATTTTTGCTGCTATTGGAAAGAAATGTTCGTACGTATTTTCTGTATGAATTTGATATGCCTAATGTTTGTTGTGCGGACATGGGCTTATGTGCTTCTTTGCTTCTTAAATTGATTTTCCTAGTCCTTCTACATAGTATCTGATGATCAGAAAGCCCTTTACAAACTTGAGTTAATTAAGCCTCACCCCATCCTGCGTAACTACTATTAATCTGTTTTGCAAACAAGGAAGCAGAGATTTAGAGAGGTTCAGAAACTGGCCCAAGATCACACAGGGAACCACAAAACCCCAAAATATGTAGTTTGTATGTAAATATTAAATAATTAGTTCGTGTTTCTCATATTGGATGATGGGATTGTGCAGTGAGCCTGATGAATTTACGCAAAATGGCCTTTTTCATGTAGTATCTTCCAGTCTGCATTCCGAAGTAGTCTTGTACTTTCTCTGTGGTTGAAATGAATGCCTTCTGTACACATGCAGTTTAAGAGTTTGTGATAGACAGCATAATATGTAAGCATTAAGAAAAGAAGTTATTCACAGAAGGTTTTTATGTGAACACTGCTTCCCTGCCCCCCCCCCCCCCCCCCCCCGCCCCTTGAATTCTAGTCAGCTTCCAGGCAGTTCTTCTATTATTTCAGCAAATTCTTTTTTTTTCCTTAGTATTGCTTACCCTGAAAATCTGCTTGGAAACCTTTAAGTTGAGAAAGAAAATGTTTGGTGTGAAGTAGAAAGCAGATGACTGGGTACCATGGGTAAAACAAAGGAAGAGGTTCAGAGGACTGAGAATGTAATAACTGCATTGATTGTAAAACTGGCCCTGATCAGGAGTAAGTACCTAGTATGTAATGAATGGCTTATTAAACTAAGTGCAGTGTGGCGAGTAGAGGGGGGGGATGCAATTTCAGTTCTTAGGTGCTTAGTGAGGGTATAAGGAAACCCAAGGTGCTCCTGATGTTAGCTGCCCAGCGTTGCCTATTTCAATGTAGTGTTCAAGGACTTTGTGAGCAGGGGAGGCTGAACTAACCATGTTGTGCTGCAGTTCACAGTGACCCTTTTAAGGTGAAAATGTACTGTTAAGGTGGTCAGGAAGAGCTGTCCTCATTGTGCCCTTGTTTTACCTTTTCTCAAGATGCTAAGGGGTGCTCAACATCCAGTTCATCCATTCTGACCAATCTTGGATTAAATATATATATCTTTTAAATGGGCTAGGTGGCTTAAATGCAATGAAATGTGGTGTCTTATTTAGCTTTTCATTTATGATTTATGCCAAAGGACTTGTGCTGCCCTAGACTTTACCAAAGCAAAGATGAAGACTGTAAGAACCCGAGAAGAAATTCCCAAATGAGATTTAGATGTGAGGTATCATTTGGGGAGTGGGAAGGAAAGTTTCCACATGTTCTGATCACCTTTAAACAAGGTTTTCCAGGATAACTGCAGCGAGGAGACCTAGGAGAACAATGAAATAAATGCCTGAGGAGAAACATTCAAAGAACAGCTTCTTTAACTGGGGAAAGAAAGGCTGTGGACTGTATAGAGTCTGATGAGATGCCTAAAATATGATGAAACATTTTATTGAAAACTATATAGGCAAAAAAAAGAGAGCATGACCAGAATCCTGATGGAAAAGGTTACAGATTTCATTTATTCATGCTATGAAAATATGCAACATCTTCAGCTGAAATTGATAAATCTGCTTACTTAGCCTACTCCAAAAAAAGAGACATTTTCAAGAATTGCAGCTCTACCTGAGGAAGTAGTTTGATCTTTTACACAGTTTGATTAAAAATCTACAGAGAATTAATTATAACTGTGTGAAGCAAAAGGATGTTTTTCAGTGAAGGTTTCTTGAGACATCGTAAATAATTGTACAGACTGTACGATGTTATACCAGGTAACCTGCACTGTTTTGAGGGCTAAGACTGAAGGCCGATTTTCATCAATTACTGGAAGCATGATACCAAATAAAATAGTGTTTTTGAGATGAGCAATACTGCTTAATGCATTAGCAACAACCAGTGGAGCACTAAACTATGCACTTTGAATATGTATATGCATTCATATGACAGTTTGAACATTACAGAGCCAGTCAGATGAAAAAGATCACACACAAGCTAATACTGGAGTATTTCAGAAGCCCGTGTAACTGGAATTTCTTTAAATGTTTTTGCATGTTTTGTAATGTGTTCTGTCAGTCCCTGGATAATCTGCAGTAATATGCTGAAGGATTTCCACGGGACATTTATGTCAGAGTTAAGGTACATAAAATTACAAGAATGTTCATGAGGTTTGTCAGTTTTAGGGTTTTTTTTCTACTTTGTAGTTCTCTCTGCTCCCTAAGCTCTTGTAATTTAACATTAAGGAGAGCTACTAAAGCCCATTGCCTATCAGAGCAATCACAGACGTGAGGAAATCACTGTTAAGACTGACATTTAATCCTGACTGCTTTATGCTCCTTATCTCACACAGACCTGTAATATCCAAGTGCATTCTTAAGCTCCTTTCTAGTCTGTAATTATTCTTTTGGCTCTAGCGTGTAACAGTAGACTATCTTCAGTTCTCCGAGTCATGTTCTAAACACAAATGTTAACCTCTGTTTTCAGTTCATTCGATGCCCATGTATATGCATGGCTTGTATGAGGGAGAATTCACGTTGCATATTTGAGTGTGTCTCTTGAAGCAGCTGTTCCTTATGGTCAATTTTCGTTCTCTGCCAGTGTGTGACCTAAAACCGTACTGGGAATCCGTGCCAGAACTGCATAAATTCAGTGAAGGCTGAAGTGGGAGTGCATGATGAAAATGTGGAAGTATGGAATTCCGTCTGAAATTGAGGAACCAACCTATACATGGACTAGTAAAGTCCCTCTCATGTACACATATGCTCTTTCCTGCTTTCCTCCCCAGCCCAATAACCTGTGAGGTTACTGTGTGTATCATGCAGACAAGGAGGTTAAAAAGAATTTTTCTTATGTACCACGTGCTTCTGGGTTTGTCAGATGTGCCAGTTATGTGACAGTAAATTTGACTTTTAAAAATAAAACCCCAAATCACTATTCCTTTCTAAATGTTATGAAAACCTCATTTGTCACACCTATTTTTTTAGTTCATAGTTAATGTAAATTATGTAGAACATGAAAAAAAGACATTATCAAATTGTACCATTCCTGAACTTGTACCTTCTTCCCTTCCCTACAAGAGCATCGCTAACACTTTTTGCCTGCATTTTGTCCAGTCCTTTCCTTTTTGACTACTGCTTCGCACTGAGTGAATATTCTCATTGGACTCTTTTAGAATTTGGCTATTTTATCCTGAACATTAACATTACTAGGAGGCCATTTTTTAATAGACAAAATCAGGATTGCTTTTTTCTCCCCACATAACACTTCATGTTTATCTCATATTCTGTGTTTAGTAATAGATTTACATACAGCTTAGGTCTTCCATATGATTGTAAAATAATAAATCTAGGCAAAAAGCTGTATGAGCTGAAACTTATAAGAAAGAAGGAAATAAATGATGAAATCGGCCCATAGCCATAAATCTGTGGCTTTTAAAACTGACCGTGTGATGTAAGACTTCTTAAAATGTTTTGAAAGACAGGATAATTAAAGACATGGAAGTAAAGGATGTAACATAATTTGTCATTTGTATTGAATCTATTAATTAAGCAATTTATTAGAATTTAGTATGCTGTGGGCTGGTTGTGTTTGGCCTTCACATTAGATTTCACAACAGAGAAGTAGTTACTGACGACCTTGAGTCATGGCAGTGAGAGGGCACTCCTTGGCAATAAGTACTATTAAAACATTTGCTGGGAAGCCAGCAAAACAATAACATGGAGAATTACAGTGGAAACAGGAGCGGTTATTTACAAAGTTATTTATGGGGGACACAGCAGTAATTGGTAGATCCTGTAAAGGGTTTTTTCTTTAATAATACCACTTCTTAGGATTTTGAGGTTTTTTGCCTACTCTTAGATATATTGATGTTAACTTTTTCCTTTATTATATTTGAAGATTTGCTCTTACCACATCTTTAGTACATTTTGTTTCTGTTAGCTAGTTGCAACCTAGTTTGTATTTTATTCTTGTTAGAGTTACTCTTTAATAGTACCACGTTTTCCCTTTTTCATCCCTGAAAGCCTAAAGAATGGCATGGGATCATCTCATTATTTGTCTTTCCTGATCCTAAAACAACCATGAGCCACCATTCTCATGCATGAAATTACCTCAGGAAGAGGTAATTCCAGTAAAGACAAGACATAATTAGGATTCTCATAGTCCCTGGCCATACTGAACACACTTCTGTGCTCAAAAAACCACCCCAAACTGGAGCAGCTGTGGAGAAGAGGGATTAAAATGTTCCAGGGAATGAAAAGAGCCTTTTAGGAGAGGATGGTAGAAGAATCTGCATGTAAGAAATAAAGAGAGAGTGAGCATTTTGTGCACTGCCTAACTCACTGGGGAAGAGAAATGAAAAAAGTATTTAATCTAAAGTGTGGTTCTGGGAGTAAAAAGATGAATAAACATACCTGTTTGTGTGCTGTAGCTCAGTGAGCGTAGGAGGAAGATGTTAAGATAGAGCACTTGCCTGGTGCTGATGGCACTTGCTGGTTTGTGATTTGGCTGCAGTGCTGGGGGAAGGCTGAGCTGGGTTAATCCATAGTATCAGAAGAAGAGGTAAGTGGGGAAAAAAAGGAAACAGGTCATTCACAGGTAGGTTCTCATGGGGAATATTTAATTTTTATACCCCAGTAACTTAACAGTTTAGCTTGTTTTTATTACCTCCACCAGCTTCATCTTGTACAGAGGTTTTATTTTTTAACCTCTGTTCCGAAGCTGCTGTTTTAGATGAGAGGTCCTGTGAGTTGTTCCTAAGTGGTGGAGATTTTTTCCTGCTTTGCTTATTTGTTGATGGAGACAGCTTGACAGTTTTGTGATAAATACTCTTTCTTCTTGCTCCTGTGCTGGATTTTGGCCATGGCACTGTGGGTGTCATCTGCCTACCATAGCGACGGAGGTAGCTGCTGAATTAGCAATTTAGAGACCCTGTGAAAATTCTTTGAGTGATAAGTCCAGTAGGTACATTAAAGGACACTCTGAAATCTCAGAAAGGGCTTGGCATTGCAGCAGTATTTAATGGGCAGCATTTCTACAAGGCCTCAGCTAGTATAAGCCTATGCTGGAAGGGAAGACAATTTATATTCTTTGTGGGATATTTAGCTCCATCTAATATAATGGCAGGTGTTACCCTCAACTGTAGAAAGCTTTTAATTTTTTAAATCGTATTGAGCTCTTTGCCTTAGTCTTGTGACTCATACTCTGTTGGCTAATTTTTGTCCTTAAAGAAGAATTCATATTAATTGAATTTATATTGAAGTTGGTGCATTATAATCAAAAACACGCTCTTGGCTCTTTTACTGGCCTAAGAAAAATTGTTCAGGAATGCTTAAATAGGTCTTGCTTATCCCATTCCCTAATTTTCTGTATCTCCTGTACACTCCTACTCTTTTACTAAAAAATCCTACTGAGGACCTATCTTGTGCTAAGTAATCTCCATCAGCTTTCTCACATGGCAGCCCTGATAGCAGCCAGTCCTGGTGCCCTTCCCTGATAACTTGTTTCAGTATGTTTTGCCTCATTAGCCCATAATGTAATTGCCTACTTTGTGTGTACAGCAATGCTGTTTATCATGGATCTGTTCATATCTGATGAGCATGTCTTCCGTTAGTGTTGCTGTAAAGATGTCATCTTTTAATAACGGGTTTGTGGAGTGGGTTAGCTTTAAAAAAAACCAAAAAAAACCCCAACTTTTAATAAAAAAAAATTGCCAAAAAGAAGCTTTGATTTCATGTGCCCTCATCCTTCAAACTTGGATAAAGCTTTAAGTGAAGAAACCTTCTTCTCAGCCGTGTGACAGCTGGCTTGGCTGCACAATAACATGGCATGGTGATGTGGAGATGTGAGTGAATTTGTCACCGTACTGCCAGGGGTCTTGCTCTATGCCCACCTTGTCCCTTTTCTCCATCAGGATGTCTGACGGAGACATCAGGGTCTTGGCCTGAGATTGCTGCTTCCTCTCCTTGCAAATCCTTGTCTCTCTCTTGGCAGACTCTCAGTAATGATAGTTTTGAAGTAACTCCATTTTTCCAATCCTTTTAAATTTAAAACGATAACTCACCGTTTTTCAGACCATTGCAAATGTGTTTGCTGTTTTCTTTAAGAGTGGGAGAGGAGGCATGAGGCTGGGATGCCTGGGAGATGCTATGGTCCTTTCCAAGTCTGCTCCCATAATGATGTGACTGACTGTGCTGAGGCCATGGTTTGTACAGGGGGTGAAATGTGAGCCCAGTTCCTGATGAAAATGGTCAAAAGTACATTTTTAAGTTTTTCTTTTCTCTTTTTCACTTTATTGCTGGAGATAATGTACCACACAGTGACTCAGGCTTTCTGCTTGTAATAATTTTTCTTACTGATGGGGAAAAACAGCTTTAAATTATTCCACATATCAATGGTTGCATGCATCAAAAACAAGCTAAAAAATGCTAATGGCCTCAATCCATGAATATCCAGAAGGCATAAAGCTTTTGTAGTATAAATATATCATTTAATGAAAATATTGAAAGGAAGTGCATTTCCATGAAATTCATCTTTCAGAATGTTATTTTTAATAGATGAATTCATTGCTTTACCCAGAGGTATTTTTCTTTCCAGTCCTTTTACAGAGATAGAGCCTTACCGCACTCTTTTTGGGTTATGAACAGAACAGCACTTGCATTGGGTTCTCCCCATACTCCGTAGCAATGACTTGCTGTAAAGCATGAATTTGACCTCCCTAATTCTCTCTTTGCCTTGAAAAGTACCTGAAAAGGTTCCACTTAATAGAGGGTTCTTTTGTTGTATTTATTTTTGAGTCTAAAGGAAAAGCTCTATCCTTTTCTAGTAACTTGATTGTGAAAAATCAGAGGTGATTCTTTACAGAACTGGTATCAGTTCCCTCCGAGGTATAATAAATTTCCTAATGTATAATGTGGTCCCTGTCTTTTCATATTGCTTTTGCTGGGCAAGCAACTTGCATCATACATCAATGTAGATGCTCTAGAATAGGAGGTATTTACTTGCTTTGTTGCCATGTAGTGAGGCTAAATTCAATAGCACTTGAAAAGTGCTCAGAAGTCCTCCAGTGGAAGGGTCTCTTTCATTTGCTTCCAGTAGTTCCCACAATGAGCTAATCGCTATATAAACTTATTTGTCTTCCAAATTAGCACGAGTTGAACAATCCACTTCTTTCAATGAGTGAAAATGTCAGGCATGTGAAAGAAAAATCAGACATCTATTTCTGTAAAACATTAACTTCTTTATCCGGAATCGCTTTTTGCGTTAATTGTTGGGATCAGCGATTAATCTACTAAACTTTTCCAGACTAAGAGGCACGCTACAGCGCTGTCTTCATGCAGCAGCAGACTAGAACTATCAGCAACTTCATTGCTCCTCACACTTTGCCAAACAGTGGCAAAACTGAATTAGCGGGTTTTTTTCATTGCATTTGTATAGAAGTTTGAATAGTGACTAAGTGGTCAATTCTCATGGCAGCTAGTAGGAAAAGCATGGTAAGAGTTGAAGGAAGAAAACCTGCACCAAAATCTCATCTTCACAAGGCTCTCGAAATGAGCTCTGCTCCCTCCTAGGACCCAGAGGAACCTAATTTACCAGTCGGCCGGGGGCTGATCAGAGTCTGGTAGAGAAAATCCATGTTTAGAGAGTCAGAGCAATTCACTGGGGCTGATGGCCTCACTCTTCCCCTGTGTTGCCTGCCAAAGAAAAGGTGAAAACACTTTTTCCACTCTGTTAATCAGTGTTAAAATACTGATACGACTTCTCCAGTCCTAGCCTTCCCAAAACAAGTTCAATTAACATGTCTTAGAACTGAGCTTTGGAGACTGATTTTAGTGTTGTGGTTTAAATCTGTTGTATTAAAAGTAATTTTTGGAGTATGTCATTTTCCCTCTACTGTTGCCTTTGTTTCCCCATCTGAGTACAGAAACGAATGAGATTTTCTTTCATTTAAAATTCTCCAAAATCCAGGCATGGGGCATACTGTGGTAGAAACACTAAATGTCTGTTGTTTTTTACATAGCTTTTAAATAGCTTAACAAATCCAATACCTGACGGGACTGTGACCATGCATGAAAACCCATACAGCGAGAAAAAGATAAATAGAGCTGACTGTAAATGGAAGCTCTTTCCCATCTTAACTATATGGTATTATCATCAATCACTAAAACCTTTTTCCTGTATAATCTCACTTTTGTCATACCCAGTTTGCTCAGTGATACTGTAATTTCAGCATTTATGGCCTTACATGGTTTTTTGTTGTTGTTGCCTATTAGGATATTGCAACTGTGACAGCAGGGAGTGAATAAAGCAGGTATAACCAGGTTGCTTCTTAATACTCATATAAAGTCTTCTCTCAGGGAAGTGATGAAAACCATATAATTTAAGTTATTTATAATGTGACTTGACAAAAATTTGGAAAAGAGGTGACAATATAGTACAGTAAGAGTTTTTCTTCTCTAATTTCTATTGCTCTGTTTGAACTATCCCTTGTTCTATCTTTTTGCAATTCAGAGGCCAGTTTAGGAGCAAATGTGATCTTTATTTTGTGCAAAGGGGGGTGTGTGTGTGTGTATATATACATCTGTGTATTTTTTTTTTTATATAGACAGGTATATACTTAATGTAAATGTGCAAGTTATCCATTATTTGATGCTCTGGCGCGTGATATTTCACACTAGCATTTTAACTAGTCCTCAGATAATTTTAATTTTTTTTTTTTTTTAAGGGCTTGTGTTCAACTGCAAGTTACAAGTTTGGCAGAGCACACAAATTCATTAGTGCAGAGGTCAGGTGTGCAAGAACCTTGAAATTTTGAAATAAGTACCTGACCTGGCTTCTGAAATGGTTAAAAACAAGATATTTGGGGTAGATGTTTACTTCCCCACTTTTGCTTTAAGCTAGACAGTCATCAATTATTTTGTAAGTCAGGGATGAATTTGTGGTGTTATTTTTTCCAATTTTCTCTTTCATGATTGTGATTAAAAAGCCTTCTACTCTTGTATTATTTTCTATTATTTGAAGTCGATAACTTTCTGCTTTTTGATACATGAAAATAGTTAGATGATGATTGAATAAATAATGCATCGGAAAACAGAACAGAGCTGGATAAATAACAGATGAAAATTACCCAGTTAGTGAAATAAGACTGAAAAATATTCTTCCATCTGGGTAAGGTCCTGAGCTAAAGTTATCTTTTTAGCCCTTTTCTCAAGGAAGAGAAATCTTGTGCAGAATGAAACTGAAATAGTGACAGGGGAAAATGCAGTTGCTCTTTGCACCTTTTCAGTAGCAGAAACAAGAAGAAAATTGGGGAGTAACAGAAACAAGTGTCTCTTGGTTTTGGAGCAATTTTTAGCACTGATGGTGTACAAGAGGAGACTCCTATGGGCTGTGAGACCAAAATCTAGCACGGTGATGATAAGATGTTGTAACAAACAGGAAAAAGCCACCAGTACTCTTGTGTTCTTATTTCTCTGTCAGATGGCGCAGCTGCTACATATGTCTCTTGGAGTAGGAGCATAGTAAATGCACTGAATTACATTTTGAATCTCTCGTCCCTGCCTCTCTAGGGAAATGAGTTAAGGATGTGTAGAGGAACAATGCAAACAATCTTTTTCTCAGGAAAAAGTAGCTTAATTCAAGCCAGTATTGAAAAACAGATAAAATAAGGTTTAGGCTGTTACCATATGCAGAGGTATTTGAAGTAGTAGTCTGTATATCGGTGGCAATTTAGTCTGAAAATAGTGTTTATTAACCCAAATATGTTAGACTTGAAATATTAAGCAACATAAAGATAAGAGATGCTCAACCCTGGATGATAATGTCAAGCTTGGTAAATGCCAAAAATGCAGATGGAAAGGCAAATCCATGGGAACAGCACACGAAGCAGGGCAAGGCAGGAGAGCGTTGGTTGATTGTTTGGGTTTTCTTTAACAAAACTTTTCTTCTTCTACCAGATGAAGTGTCTACATGCCCATAGGCGCTGCAGAAGAACTATTGTATTTTTTTTCTGATTTTAGTGAGTTTTATTTGCCCTTAGGATTTCTATAGAGTAGGCATATTTGAATTAAAACAATATTATCATAGTGGTGTAAGTGAACAGCAGTGTTAGTATGGCACCTATATCTATAAAGGTTATTTTGTGGTGACACGGTTTTCCTAGCATACAATAACAAAACCACAATTTAAGCATTAAATTCACTTTGGAGCAAAGGAAATACTAAAATAAAATCTTTATAAGTGGTAGTAGTTATGTCACTTGCTACTGAAATGCAGCTGTTTCTGGGGATGTAGCATAGCTCTGAAAATACCCTGGAATAGTTTAGGACAAGTTTGAGAATAACTTATTGTAGTGAGATAAGTAGAATGAAAATACCAAAGTGCACAAGGATATCTTGGTTTGTCCAAAGTACACTGGGTTGGAGAATAACCATAAGGGAGTCATGTAATGTGTCCTCCAGAAAACTATACCAGAGCATTATTTAGATAGTGCTTTTTGTTTATTTAAAGCTATTTCATTGGGGGTCCCCAGTTTAACAAGCATTAAAAAGGCCTGACCATGCCTTGGTGATGTCCATCTGAACCACATCATGAACAAATAGCAATGAAATCTATCCTCGCTAAGTGAACTTTAAAAAAAAAAAAAAAAAAAAAAAAATTGCTTATTAAGAGCAATCTTATTTAGAGAGTGGGTATTACTTCAGTCCCAGCCCAGAAAGTGTTTCATTCAGATGATATGTAATAGCTTTTTCTTTTTTTCTGTATATTTCTATAAATTTTGTTTAAAAATTTAATTTCTAATCCACTGAGAATCAGTAGCATCTCTTCCTTTGTATTGCAATCTAGCTTGTTAATTTGATAAAGAGTCTGTCAGCATTTCTTTTGCATATTTTGTTCCTTTGTGTGCTTTAAAAAACTCCTGCTACACTGTATATTATTCAGCCATTTGTGGCTTGAAACATTGCCTAAATGCTAGCTTATGTTTCCCCATTTTCAGGCCGTAGCTTTTTATGTCTGACAACTCAAGTCTTGCAGCAATAACATCGAGTTCCTGCTATGCTTAGAAAAACACCACCCATTTAAAAATATCATCTGCCACAATTTTATTGCACAATGGATAGATCTACTTTGGAGGGTTGCAATGTTTTGTTTGACTTGCTAGTTGTTTTTTAGACATGAAGTTTTTATATAAATTCAAAAATGCTTTTGCCTTTCATGGCTGATCACTTTTTGGAAAAGTCACAGTGGAAGGATTCTGGCTGACTTCCACGTGTAGAAGAGCCTTCAAAAAGTCCTTTCTGTATGTGCTCATTGTACTAATATTAAGCCAAAGTTTGCAGAGGCTTCACTGCTTGGAAGTACTCTCTCTGTTCTGTCACCAGCCTTATCTGTTAAATCCCAATGAGTGTGAGAAATGAGAAAAATCTGGGTTTGCTTGGCTGTTTCAACAGTGTGTTGAGAATGGCCAGATTGCTGGAGAAGACGATTCTCTTGGAAACCTCAACAGCCCGGCCTCCTCATCTGTAGGCACATAGAGCTCATCTGAGTGTGTAAATAAAAATAAATAATGCAGTGAAAAAATATGCAGAGTATTTTTCTGAAGTGTTTCAATTTTGGATCTGCTGTAACTAATTTGAATCTTCTGTTGGGATTTATGCAGGCAAGGGGTCAGGCTTAAGACATTTGTAATTTAAAGCTTTCCTGCTCCTACACCTTTTCTACTTTTATATCCTATCATGATACCTTTTTTCTGCAAAGAAAGTCCCTTTTATTCCCTCTTCCTTTACTGCTTTGAAGAGAACATTTGCTTCTCCATTTATCTGAGGTAATGAGACCAGAGTAGCTCTGGATTCTTTAAATCAGTCTAATTGGGCTTCTCTTAGTGTATAGAATATCCTTTTTTTGCACAGGACTTTAATTTCTTTGTGCAGTTGCTCCGTCTCCAGCACTCAATATCTTACATGCTTTTTTAATTAAAAAAAAAAAAAAAAAAAGACAATTGCTTGCCTTTTTTTTTTTTTTTTTTTTTTCATCCAAATGACTGTGGTCTCTATTCTCTATTCCAGGCTGATTCATGGAGGGCAGCTGTTAAATGGCTTGGCGGGGCCAACTGTGATGAATGCAGCACCATTTCTTTCCACGACATGGTTTTCTCCAGATGAACGTGCCACAGCAACAGCCATCGCATCGCTGCTCAATTACCTGGGCGCTGCTGGCGCGTTTCTAGTGGGACCTCTTGTAGTGCCATCTCCTAATGGAACATCTCACCTCTCGCTGGTATCACAGAGCAACAATGAGCACATCAAGGACCGCATCGAGGCTGTGCTGTATGCAGGTGTGGTTTAAAAATAAAAATTAAAAAAAAGAAAAGAAAAAGAAAAATTTACATACTTTTGTGCTTGTGTCTGGTGCTTGTGAACCACTACCCTCTAGTGGCTGGTCTGCACAGAAAAGTTACTGACTGATGAAAATAATGAAGTGGTAAAATGTTGTACTATTGGAAGGGTTAATTTTTTTTTCCCTTTTGTGTAGGAAAGATTTAAAAATAGCCTTTTGTACAGACTGATTCCAAATGAAGTATTTCAGTTGTTTGTATCGGCTAATCGTAGGAGAAATGTCTGCTAGGAGAGCTTATGCTTTCCCTGAGCTTCCAAACTGGTTTTTGCTTCTTGAATTTTCATCAAAAAAATGTCCATGACAGGTTGGGGTTTTTTTCCTTTGTTTCTGTAAGGATGGAAATCTTTAAGTCTTTCAGCATTAAATTCTTTCCTGCTTAAATCAGCCTTAATTTATGACTTGCATATGCCTTTCAAATGTGATTAGATTATTAATATTTAAGAATCTAACATTGAAATTAAAACTCAGTAGGTTTTGTTTTTAACTGAAACCACATAATTCTTTTGTGATGAGCAATTTCAATGAAGTGACAACAGTTTAGTGTAAAAAAACCACTGATACAAAATTCACCTGATAGATTTTATGTCCTTGCTCTTTTTCATGCAATGGCTTCTACGGCTCTTTGTGCCACTTAGAAAAATTAGCAGCAAGTTTTAAGGAAAAAGAGTTGCTTAAGTGGCTTAAGAGTCTATGATCTGATTCTTAGTGGATATGAATGGGTATAGCATTAAGAGCAGCTGAACTTTACTATGTCATGGCAGTTGCACATTTGGTTGTGTTCTTCCCCCCCTTATAATTGCAGCCTCTGAAATTCAGCCAGGAGTTAGCCCTAAGTGTTCCAGAAGTCTTAAAATATATATATATATATATATATATATACACTGTGTAGTTTATATGCAGGTTTATGGGATTGAGTTAGCTGTTTGTGGTCATTTATTCCTGGACATTATTCTTATGGAAATTTTGTCAAGTTAATACTCCTGTCGGGTGAGGGCCACTTTACTGTTCGTTTTAAAGCGTAGTAGAAGTTGGATCACTATTTCAGCAAGTATTTTTGAGTAACCTTTTTACTGGACTCAAATGTATTGGAACAACAAAGAAGTTGGGGTTTGTTTAGGCCTTTTTCAGAGGTAAACATGATGTTAGACTCCAAAAATCTCATGGCACATGAAAATGGCCAACGTGAAAGAAGGAAAAATGAAGGCAAGTCAGCTTTTGTCCTGAGGAGCAGTAGATAACGGGAGGAAAAGTCTAGTGATTAGAGAAGTGCTTTAGCTCTCCCTCTTCAGATTTTTCCATGGAGAGAGAAGAATTCATCCGCCTAAAGTACAGGTTTGTGTCTAAAACCACTGTTTTGAGTCTGGTAGCGCTAGAAATGTTGCTTTCAGCAGCCCATTAGATTCACTTTCTCTTCTGGGAGGTTTTCCTAAGCAATTTCTTCAGAAACTGGGATGGATCTTGGTTGCCACCAAGGTTCAGAGGTGTGTCTTGCCTGCCCCATGTCTCAGCACAGCTCTTTCTGCCTTTCTGAGCCGGCAAGGGTTTGGGAACACCCTGTAGACCCGTTTGGGATCGTTGGTCCCAGCATAAGATGATCCTGCAGCAGCTCTTCAGCTTCCTAGGAAATGCGTTTTGTGGGGCACCTGTAGTCCTTAGTGGTCAAAAGTGCTTTGAACAGAGGTGGTTTCTTTGTGCAGCTGTGCTTGTGGTTGTGTCATACGGGGTGCATCTGTTCAGGAGCTACAACCCCTTTAGCTGTTGAGGCAATGAAAAAGAGCTGGTTTGTGAACATTACTGGCCTGCAGTGAATTGCAGTGACGGTGGCAAAACGTCCAACTGGTTTAAAATTGGTAGGAACTGTCAAAGAGGAGGTTGCTTTGAATCCCTTGTGGGATTTGTCCTGTCTCACCTCATCCCTGTTTCCCTGGAGAGCTGAAGGAGCAAGGTCCCCGCTGTCTGCCTCCCTTGTGCTCTACTATGCCTGGTGGGCTCCTGAGGTGGAAGGAAGGCTGCCTCGTGGTGGGCGACTGCCTCATATGTATGTATGTATGGCTCTGTTCACCTGCAGAGCAAAAAATACCTGGTAGGTGTGGGAGGGTACTATTTGTCCCCTTAATCAGCTGGGCAGAAAACAAAGCTCAAACTGACTTCACAGATTACTAGTAGAAGTGTTACAGAATGTAGCAGAACAAGGAGCTGGACCCAAATGTCCCCCTTCCCCGCTGCTTTACCGAGCGTGGTCAGGCTTGGTATAACGTCTTCTTTCAGATACTATGGGAAAGCCAGTTTCACAGGATAAGCATTCTGCATTCCTAATGGAGTTGTGTTTGTGATGGAGCTTGTTGCTTTTGTGTGAGGTAGCACTAGATAAGCAGCCTCCAAAAGTTAGGTGATGAGTTTTAAGAGATGGTAATGATGTGAATTGTTAACTTGGGATCAGTAGCATGCCAAGAGTGTGCTAATTTTCCAAGGACTTAACCTCAAACATGATTACAAAGCAATTGCTTATAAATCCATTCTGAAATTGCTCTGTTAACTCCAGTCTCTTCTGTGTTTTAATAAATTGCTCTTCCTTTATCTCAAACGTGGACTAAGAGCTCAGCTGAATTACCACAGCCTCTTTCTGTGTCATTTCTGTCGCCGCACATTCTGGTTCACAACTGAAATAGTACAGATGTAGCAAATCAGGATTGAATTGTATTACCTGAATCGCATAAGGAAGCTTGAATTATTCTGGACTGCAGCCAGAGCTTCTAGCAATGTGCTTTCCTAAATATCAATGTCAAACAATTATTTGTTTTAAAAAAAAAAAAAGCATGTGTGTGTAAAGTGCCCTCATTCCCCCTTTACATTTCAGGACAAGATGGGGAGGAGGGTTTTCTGGGTTTGGGTAGGTGTTTGTGCTATGAGTAGCCTATCTGAAGGAAAAAGACCTTGTATCAAGGATGCTTGTGTCTCTAAACCTCTTTTTTTTTCAGTTTGGGGCTTACACAGGCAGCAGGGTGCCTACTTCCTAGGCTAAGATGCAGGCATCTCTCCACTTGGACAGTCACAGGTCACTGTGGTGTGGTACCCAGCTTTTGTGAAGCGTTCCAGATTCACTCCTCAACAAGAGATACACACAGATGTGTTTCTGCACGCTAATTTGTGCTGACTTGCCCAATTCTGAATGCTTTGTTGCATCCATTGCACTGTTGAGAAGCCAGTAGCTCCTGTGGAAGAGCTCCTCTTTTGTGACTGCGGCTCCCTCAGTCTCAATATTGACCTATTTCTTACCTTTTCTCTTTTGCTTACTTTTACTCCCTACTAACAATCTAAAACTTGTCCTGGGAATTATTTTTCTTTATCTAGTCTGGTAGAGTAAATGATGATGATGGAGATAAAGGTCTGGGTTTCCTAATGAGGAAGGAATGGAGCATGTAAGAAATCGGATGTGTTTGGCAGTACCTGGACTTCTGATAGAGATGGAAGTGTACACAAAGCTAAGATGGCACTAAGGATTTTTATTCTGCAGTAGAGGGAGCTGCTTTAGTTTCCAAAGTGAATTCTGCTCTTTTGTGCATGAGGGCAGTGCTTGCGAGGCAAATTTGTTAGCCTGGAAAGTATAACACTGGGAAACATTAAAGAGTTGCAAGAAGGTACTACAAGGACTGCATGCTGCATTTAGTAATTTAAAAAAAAAAAAAAAATTAAGTGTTACTATACTGCTCCTGCTGCAGCAATTTGACGGGCAGGAATCTTGAGGCAACCCATAGAAGAGGCCCCAGATGGGCACCTGCTATAAAATATTACTGTGACTTAAAAAAATTATCAATGTGTTTTACATTCTTTAGAAAAAGACCTAGCCTTTCCCCTTATGGCATTGCAGTATAATAAAGTTAAATAATAAGCACCTTGGACAAAGTTTATGGGTTTGTGTGGTCACATTCTTGTTAGCTTTACCTGTCTGCAGTCTGAAATCTTCCTTTAATATGTGATTAAAGTATGCATATGCATGTACATATGTATACCTATAAACCTATATGTAGACCTAGATGCAGGAGAAGGGGATGAACAGCTTTTGGCAAGCCTTGCTTCTGTGTCTAGTATCATCCTATAGTGACAAAACATCTCATCCCTTTCTTAGATCTGGGATGATCAGTTACAGCCAGTTCTTTATTTGCTGCTCATGGTCTCAAAAACAACGTACACAAAGATGGAAATTAATCTATTTTCTGGAGAACAGAGGAGATAGAGTGAGAAGGTCTAGTGAAAGTGCCCTTGACCCTCAAAACATGCAATTAGACCACAGCAGGAAAAGAGACACCACGTAATTCAAAATGAATCCTTTAGTATTTGATTGTGAAGAAAGGCATTGTCACATTCCCGGTATGCCTTCAAAAGAAATTTGGTGTAGACTTTTTTTTCCATATACCAAATAGAAGCATTCATTTCCCTTCCCCATCTCCAGCTGATCCATTTAGACTCCGAGTGTTATTTACTTTTCAGTTTCCTGAATTTATTTACTTCTGGTTTAGCAGAAGAGCTGGCAAAGTGCCATGTTCATATCGATTTATTAAAAAAGAGAAGAAAAAAGAAAATGAACGCAACTGAGTATCCAGCTCTGCTGGAATTTATTTGTGGTGTCGGTGAACACTTCTTTGTTACAAGATCACAGGTTCTTTTAAGATAACACACTTCAGCTATACATTTTTCTCTCCAGCAGCAAAGAATCTTGTTTTCAAAGGGGATAGGAGAAATACTGGGATTGAGAACTGTGGAGAACATGATATACATTGTAAAAGACCTGTAAAACAAATTAATTAGACTGACTGTGGGTAGAGTTGTTTTTCCTCAGAATGTCTGATCACGGGGCTTGCAGAGTATTTTCTGTGAAGTGCTCATCACTTTGCAAGTTCAGGTCCAAACTTCTGCTATGCAGTTTTTCAAAGATCTAGAATACCTGCTGCTGAACAAGAGGAGCATCTGCAAACAGCTCTATTCTTTCATTTTTCTCCCTATTACCTGTGCTTTTTCTATTCCTGAGCCATGGCTGCTCCTATGCTTTTCTCTTTATATTCTGTTGTCATGTAATACTGTTTGTGTCCGAGATGCTGCCTTGCTTGACCTTCATTTGCCTTCGTCATCCTGTGCACCGAGTAATTGTCATTCCATGCCCTGGGGTTTCCCCAGTCCCATCTGTGTAAAGTCTCTAGCACGCTGTTACCTGCACTGTGTTACTTCCATCATGAGGAAATGTGGCCAAATCTTCATAATGCTGTTTTCTCTAAAGAGAAAAAGCAAAAGCTTTCCTTTTGCTTCACTGAGTTCCCCGTGTGCGAGTCTGGTTCTCTGCAGCTCCTGTCACTGGAATCGACTGCTGGTACTTCTCCATCTCATTGATTCTCCATCTCAATTTGAAATCTTGCTTGGGGAGGAAAAAGGAAATTCTCCTTCAAGTTATAGAGTTCTCTTGTCAGGAGCAGTAGAGCACTTGTGGTGGGATTTATGTATCAGTGGCTGGCTGATAACAATGCTGTACCAAAATAAGTCTTTTGATGCTAACACCTGTTCTCAGTTTTGTTTTTCTTTGCCATCTTGTTTAGAATTTGGAATGGTTTCCCTGATATTTTCTGCAGCGTTGGCCTACTTCCCCTCACGCCCGCCATTCCCTCCCAGCGTGGCTGCGGCAAGCCAACGGCTCAGCTACAGGAGAAGTTTTTGCAGACTCTTAAGGTAGGTCCTCATTGGGTTTCCACTTCAAAGCAGATCAGCACCTAAATAAATAAAAACAAGTGTGCTTTAATCTTCTTATTGAGCAAACAAGTTGGTTTATAGTGCTTTTAAACAAAATAAAATTAAATATTAATGCTGAGACATAAAAGGATGCTAACTGTTAAAAAGCAGACATTAAATTTTAAATCATTGGGTATATCTCAAGCCTTCATGCCAGAGTCCTTCAGCACCAACACTGCTTTAGTCATGCTGTTAGCACAGCTTTTCTTATGCAATGCTTCTGTTACATCAGGTTATACAAGATTGTTAACAGTGTGCGTACTGCTAGGTGTGAGATAACAATTAACAACACTGGGCATAACTAACTAATAAGCTGCTTTCTTCTGTGCTTATTATGTTGGAATGAATTTGGGGTTTGCTTGTCATTCAAAGGAGTATTCAGCTGCTTTCATTCAGCCGTGGGAGCAATGAATGAACCATCTGAAACCATTATATGATCTATTAAATCTCATTAATTTTATGTTAAAACATGAAGTGGGAATAGAAGTGTCTCCAGATGTATTTCTGGACAGGTTCAAAGATGAGTTAGCTTCCCTTAAATTTGGGGGTTTAAAAAAAAAAGTTTATAAAGAAAGTGACATCTCCAGCTTTGCAACTTCTCCCACTTGGGCTCTTTTGGTAAGACACGGTCCTGTCCCCTGCAGTGTTTGTACAATGTCTTGTGTAATGGGAATCTGATCTCAGAGGAACAGCTAAAGCAACTGTAGTATT
The DNA here is from genome assembly GCF_900496995.4 of Aquila chrysaetos chrysaetos. Classification (NCBI taxonomy): domain Eukaryota; kingdom Metazoa; phylum Chordata; class Aves; order Accipitriformes; family Accipitridae; genus Aquila; species Aquila chrysaetos. The sequence continues at coordinate 40,994,588 of NC_044009.1, forward strand.
AACGCTGAATAATTTTGAAGGCCTGTGCCCTGTAGGTGATACTGCACAGATGAACTTCCTGGGGCAAAGAAGAACCTCTCCCATGGTGCGAAGTATGGCTGACTTCACTGGGGGGCTTCAAACTCTTGCTGTAATTGTTTCTTGGGTGATGTAGTGATAGGAGCTGAATCCGCATACAAAGGGCTGCTTGAAACTTGATAATTGTGGAGCTCTAGGCATTTAGTTATTACAGACCTATTGTGGGCTGTACTTTCTAAGTGTATTTAGAGCCAGCAAAAGCAGCTCATCCCTTGTTGTCATTGGGTTTTTTTCTTTTGCTTTTGGAGGCTTTTGTTTCAGTTTGGGGGAGTAAATAGTTGACAAGATGCTTAATCCTGTGCGTTCATCCTGGAGCAAGCTGGCAGTTGGGAGGAGGTGTGAGTACAGCTGGCTGGTTAGTCTGCAAAGTGACCTACTCAGGATATTAAAAAATAGCAATTCCCATAAGGACACTTAGCGCACACAATAATGCTGTTACGCACCCAAGCTGGTGTGCAGTGAGACCCTGCCTGAGGGCTGTGTTGTAAAAATGTTGCTGTTGAACAGAAATCCAAACAGCAACTGACTCTGCAGGTGAAATATAAAATTTCTGTTGACAGTACTCCATTTGGGAGCTTTATAACCATTAGATTCCTTGTTCAAAGTGTTGTAAACAGTGGACCTGAGATACTGGTAAGGTCAGGAGGTAAACAGCAAAGCTGGCTTACTATTCACAATCAATGAAACTTAAGAAAACAAACTGGACACTTAAATAATGAGCATAGTTTATAGTGTCTCCAAGAACCAAGAGGTTTTTTAAAATGCGGTCAGATAGATCATTGTATCTCACTTCCCTCTGGTCTTTATGCATTCTTCCATGCTACCCCTTATCAAAGGCACTTCTTCATTCCTCTGTACATGAAACAATCAACAGTTCATCATTAAACCCACTTATCTTGGGGAGCCTTTCAGCAACAATCCATCAAGCAAGGGGGTTTTATAAAAGAAAATGGTATCTGCCATGCTTCAAGAGAAATCCATCATCTGGCTCGTTGGGCTTCTAAGCTCTGTTGCTTGCCTAATCTAGGCTTCATAATTCTTGGCACAGAGAGCCGTTCTTTTGACTTAGTAATGTAGACTGAAGGTAATCAGCTGATGGGTACCAGGAAATCATGATTTCCCCTTATTGCAGACTTACTCTCTGGTATAAGAACTGTGTGTAAGGCATTTAGGATGTGTGTGAGCTGGTGGGCTGACCCAACTGTGCACCAAATAACACTCATGAGAATTGAGATGTTCATCATTTCCGTCTTCTCTCCCCCAGGCTGCAGTTTTATTACTTCAAAATAAAGTTGCATAGCATAACTTTACCATTGAAGTCATTGACCTTTTTTCTTGGTCGCCAAAGGGATCTATCGCATCCTTGCAACTCCCACACTCCTTCATGGCTTCAGGTCCTTGAGCAGTCATCTTCATAAGCTGCTTCTTGCAGAGTTGTATTATACATATCATCTTAGGGTCAACCATCCCCCATAGGCCGTTTTTTTGGGACTTGCTTAGGAACTGGGTTTTCCTCCTGATTTGGAGGATTCCTGCTTCTGACAGATTATAACGATTAGCTGATCTCTGGTTATCTCCTGATACCAGCTCTCTCAGCCTGCAGTGGGAGACGACAGATTAGTCATGGTTTGGGAGCTAAGCCCAAATCTTTTAACAGTCTATCACACACTGTGACAAGTGTAGTTTGAATTTCCATTAGAAAAAGTATGGTGCCCTTTCTCAGTTTCTTGGGTGAAGCAAATATGACTTTCCCCCCCCCTCCCATTTCACAATATGACACAAATTTCCATGGAAAAAATTATAATACAAGTAAATTGTTGATAAATCTTAAAATCCGATTTAAGAAAACATTATGATTTTTGCTTTGAAATAATTAGATGCTTTTAGCCAGTGACATGCCTTTTATATTTTCAAGGGACTATGTAAGCAATTTTGAAATTCCATAACAGGGTTTTTGTGCATCATTATTTCTTTAATGAAACTTTCATATGACATCACCATCCAGTGATGGAAGCTGCTCAGAGTGTGCCTGATGTTAATAGGCACTGTCAAAGTTACTCTGAAAATGGTGACTGACTTTGATGGGGCTCCCCTCTGAACCAGCCTGTCTTACAGATTCTAGTGGCGTTAAGTAGATTTCTGAAAAAACAGCAGAAAAAGTGAATTCGTATTCCAGCAGAATGGTTTAACAGAGAGGCTAATGCTGATATTCTGTCATAAGGGCTGATACGATGGAAAACAGTGTGGGTTCACCAACTGATGGTGTGACAGACAGCACATTTTTCTATTTTCAGTGGAGCAATTGCAAAATTGCAAAAACAAATACAAGTGACTGGAGCCATGAAAAGCGGAGCTGCTACTTAAGGTACCTGTTTCAAATAGCTTCAGCACTCTAATGTAGCCAGCGCTAGCTGTTGCTGGACAAGGGGACAGAATGACATCTGGTGATCGGTGCTGCTTTGTCACTGCTGTGCACCCTTTTTCCTGGTCACCTTCCTTATTCTGGAGACAAAGGAGGGTGGCAGCCTTTGTCACTGCAGGATGTCATGATGCAGAGTTGGTTCTCTAGTATTGGTATTAGGAGTTGGACATGGCACAGAGCAGCTACCCACGTGCCAGTCTGTCTCATTGCTTGAGTTACAGGAGACAAATACGCCACAGGAGGTCTCAGTCAAGTAAGATACAAAGTACTCGCCCCCTCAAAAGTAGCTCTTTAATGAAGTTGAGGTTCAGATAGCCAAAGATTTTGAATATTGAGCAAGCGTTATTTTGGAAAAGTACATTCAGACTTGTTCCCTCTTTGCAATCTACGACATGGCTATATAACATCCAGGCAAAATGGGCGCTTTCCCTTTTATTTTATTCTACAGATGTAGAATTAGCTTTTACATGGGTTGTATGAAATAGCATCAGAAAACCTGCCTTCAGAGATGCAAGATGATAGAAGATAGACTAGGATAAGAGTATGGTATTCTTAAGAGACAAAAAAATTTGTCAGGAAGACAGCAAACAGTTTAGCATTCAGAGAAATATAAGCAGTGTGTGGAAAAGCTGAAAGTTTGGGATTTGTTTTTCTTTGCATTAAAAAATAAATCTGACTTGAATGATATTGAAAGAGGAGGATATGTTCATGTGATAGAAATGTGTTATTCAAGGAGAGGATGTGTGAAAAAGAACAGTGCAAAAAAATGCTGGCTGGTGTGCTGTGCATGGATCTTCTAGGGGAGTAAAACAGCGTAAGCTGCAAACCTCTGAATGTTTTGGAGAGTATTTGAAGCTTTCTCCCCCTCTTGGCTTTTGTAACTCTGTGCTGTCAAATTGTCACTGCATGCCAAGGAACTGGTACTGATCAGTATCAATTTTTTGTAAATTTTTTGGGAATGGGGGGAAACACATTTTGTGGTTACACAGATATTCATGGGATAACCTTGGAATCACCATAAAAATCTCTTCACTTTAAAATATCACTGTAGCAGAGTCCAAAGCATATTTTCTGTTTTTATTCCCAAATTGAAACATTTTTTGGGAAAAGTTGGATGTCTCTTCCCAAAGACTTTGCATTTGCTTTTGGTTACGGTGGGTGGGTGGGGGAAATTGGAGGTGGTATTTGTCTGCCAACTCCTGTTTAGCTGTGTACGATGAAGATGTTGACACAGCTTTGACTGCTTCATCTTCACTGAATACTAAAGGTTGAATAATTTTTAATTGGGAAGAAAAAGCAAACACGTTGTCTATTTAGAGCAGAATATTATACTTGTCTGTTTTTTGACAGTTCAAACCGTCAAAATTTTCCACTCTTGCAACTGTACCCATCTCATTCCCAGAGCTCTCCCTCCCTTTCACCAAAATAAAGAGAAGTAAAACAGTTTAAAAAAAAGAAAAAGTGCGGTTCAAAAAGTATGAATATCCGATTTTATTCTTGAAATATGCTTTTTGTCATTTAAATTAGTGCTTATTGTTCCTAACATACACTTAGGCTAAGTAGGTTGCCCATGCAAATGCATGGAAGAATTGCTTGTGGAAATGAGAAACACATGAGCCCAGCAAGTTACAAAAATCTTTGAGTTACATGGAGAGACTGGCTTTTTTTATTATCACAGTGCTAAGGCAGTAACATCTCAGCCACTGGAATTTCAGTGGCATGGCTGGATACCTTTCTGTTTTTTCCTGGCTCACTCGTTCTTCAGACCTCTGCTATTTTTCTTGGTGGGCAGAATATAGATTCTAGGGTGTCATTTAATCTAGCAGCTAATCTTGGTGCAATTTCTAATACAAGCTGCAGCTAATTGCATATGTTTTGTCTTCACAGCAATTTCCGATTCTTGATGGTTGCTTTAGCCTATGCTATACCACTGGGTGTTTTCTCTGGCTGGTCTGGTGTTCTGGATTTGATATTAACGCCAGTTCACGTAAGCCAAGTAAGTATCTCCTGGCTGATAATCAGCAGCTGTTTTGTAAGTGGCATGTTCTATTTTGCACTAGCATACAATTTTATCAAGTTTTTATGTTTAAGATGCTATTAATACATATGGACCACTTTTCTCCTGAAATTTTAAACAAAATAAACTGTAGCTTTGGCATCCCAAACTGTCTGACTCTCCACCAGCGGTAGGTGTTTTCAGAACCATATGCACCTTTTGACAAGAAGGAGGAGGCAGGTAAACAAATGCGAGTATTGTTGGCTGCTGCACCTTTAGTAAAAGAAAATTATGTTTACCAGGTGGAAAAGATGAAGTGGGGAGAAGAGGATTTCTAAGCTTTTGATAGAGTATTATAAAAATCCAGAGGACATTACTCAGATTCTATAAAAAGAGGTCACATTTAGGGCATAGGCTACTTAGCCATACTTTCTTTTAGTGAATTTATTTCCTTTTGAATATCTAAGGAAAAGTCTTGCACTTCAGATTGTTGTCAGGGGCTGTTGCTAGCAGTTTGCAGCTCCTGCACACCATTTGTTTTGAAAGTAACATCTTATCATCTTATTTTCTCAGCTTTAACACATTTCTCTATGTTTTGTTTTGATTTTTTTCCTGTCAGGTAGATGCAGGCTGGATTGGATTTTGGTCTATAGTTGGAGGTTGTGTTGTTGGCATAGCAATGGCAAGGTAAGAATAATTACATGTCCTTCTCCATTTCTTCAACTGTGATTGTCATTTAGCTTATCCTCTTAATAACTTAACTTGTTTTCTCTCATCGTCTAGAAACTTGAAATGGAAAATGCATTCTGGGGTTACGATGTGTTTCTCGTAGAGCAATAATTTGTATATTCCATGTTAGTGTTTGCTGGGGCTTGAGAACTCCACATGCGTATGCCTCAATTTGGCAAGTCGTACTGTTACTCCTGACAAGTGTTTCCTGTGCGCTCCTTTTAAACACAGTTCTTGTGAATTCAGCTGCCTGGTATGAGGGAGAACCCGTTGTAGCACATTTGGAAAGCATTGAAGAAATTAGTGTCTGTCTCCTTCCATCAACACTTTTGGGCATATTGACTCCCGAAGGGATATTGGGAATGTAGCGCAGGCAGCCTACCCACAATAACATTACATTCTTCCACAGAGAAATTAGTCTGGGCCTGTTTTGGCTGTTTTTGGTTTTTAGATATCCAAACACAGCGCTCTCTGGCCATCATGAATGCTGATGACATGGGCAGTGGAAAAGCATGAACCGGATTGCCCTTCCAAAAGGCTGCTGCTTTTTCTTCATTGAGATCCCCTTTAAAAAAGGGAGTGGGGGGAATGGAGAAAACATCTTTCAGGAGGTACTTGAGCAGTGAGTTTATAAAACTGATTAAAACCAATCACATGTTCACTTTACATCTGGATATCTAAACATTGTTCTGGCTTCTCTATGTCCACTCTAAATTTAGAGTCCAGTTCTGCAGTGAATTTAGCAGAAGTGCAGGGGTCTGTCATCATTGCAGTCATTGTGGGATTGTGGACCCAGAGAGGCATCTTTTTAGGACAGAAATTGAAGCTCCCTTTTTTTCACTTGCTGTGCATCATCAGAGTACACAATGCATAAAGAAATGTGAGGTTTCTCATCCTGACATTTTGCAGGCTGCCTAGCAACTGCAACAGAGGGAGAGGAAAAAACTCCTGACCTAGGGAAAAGAAACAAACGCTTTCCACTCACCCATCCACTCCAGATGCAGACCAAAGGACTTGAAACAAAGTTCACACCCTGATTGCCTCTAAAAAGAGTTGCTTTTGATTAGCTAAGCTCAGATATGAGGTTTTCTTTCTAAGAGAAGTAGATGTTTAAAACCAGCTGTGGTAAATGACACAGATGCCGTAGCAGGTTACATGCTGAAGCAGGTAGTGTGCCAATTTAATTTTTTCCATCATGAATTAATCTCTGGTATATTTGCAACATTTCAATAGTAGAGGAGCACCCTTAGCAGCTCACTTAACTTTGTTAGGAGAGAATCTGCTGACTCAATGCCAACATGCAAATCTCAATCTTTATGGTAGATTAATTTATTTAATATATTGCCTTGGTTAAGTTTCAAGAAATGCTGACAGTCTCTTTAACTGCTTCAAAATTGATTTCAAACCTTGTTGAATACCAGTATTTTGTAGCATTCAGAGCTTTGCTTTTGAGTAAATTCAAAAAAATACCAACAGTCTGTCTCCAAATATGTCTTTCTAACTTTGGCGATACACAGTTCAAATGGGAGGGTTTGCATACAGAAAAGGAGGGAGGAGGTGATTTGTCACTCCTGATGGATGACTCTCCGTCCTAGGCCTATTCAGCATTTATCTGTGTAGGGTTGAATCAATGACGAGTCTGACTGTAATCTGCTGAAAGTTGTAATTAGGAAAATTAAGTAATGATTCTTGTCAAGACTGACAAGTTGATGTATTTCAGTGTCAGAACTGTGATTTGCTAAGCAAGCAGCTCTCTCCCTTAACCATGTCTCAAGAAGCTGTTGGGTTTTAGGGTTTTTTCCCTAATTTTTTTTTCCTGCTAATTTATCAAAGCAAAATTGGTGCAGTTTAGGAATTCGCTCCTTCCATTTTTTTCAATGCATATTCTACCATTTAGCACTGGAACAACCTGAGCCTTGCCCTGGAGCATTTGGTCCTGCACATCACCCTAGGTGTTAAATCATCTATATTTAAAGTAATGCCCAGTTTGGAAATTTGTTTATCTATCTCATTTTCAAAATGGTGCAACTTTTCCTCAGCACGATACATAAATCCTTCTGCTCTCAACCCAGTGCTGTCCCAATAGCCATGAACTTAGATATGTTTAGCTAATTTGTGTGATGCATTTTTATAATTGAAAAGCCTGGGCTATTTTGGGCAGCTGGCAGGTGCTGTACCCTTTGCTGGCAGCTTTCAAATGATACTGGTTTGAAGAAAAGCAGCGTCAAAAAGCGACATTCATATCACTGCATGGAAACATAAATCTATTTCTTTTTCTCAGATTTATTTTTTTTTGGCCACATCTTTTTTGTTAATGATCATAGATATTTCTGAGGTTTTGTCCTCCATGGCTCAATTTTTCTTCCTCCTTTTAACCTGCAGTGTAGTCAAAATGCTGAAACTTTATGACATGGTGATAATTTCCTTAGCAACAGACAGTATTGTCAGCAATGCAGGTTTGTGATTAACTGTAGGATCCAGCCTAGGGCTGGATTTGCTGGGTTGCAGGAGACTTACCAGCAGTAGGCTCAGAAGTCTGTGTCCGGGTAAGTATACACCTTCTCTCCTGGTGTGCCTACTTTTTTAGCAGCTGCAGACATCCCTTTACACGCTAGATGATGAAGAAGGATTTAAACAGAACAGAAGGTTTTGAAAGCAGATACTGGGGTCAGAGGATAAAAATAATTTCTCTCATTTTTTGATTGAAACAAGTATTCTGAAGACTTGAGTAGATTTATAGTCGTCTTTATTCTCCTGTAACCAGACAAGAAGCAGAAGTCCCTCGATTACCAAGTTCAGGCTAGTTCGCTATGTCATTTTTTCCCATTATTTCTGTTACTGGCTGAATTCAGTAGCTGCATAAACCTTAAGTTTCTCTTTGACCCTTCTGGAGTCCTTTGATATCTGAGAGTTCCTCGGAGTGCACTGCTACCATTGATACCCAAACCAGGATCTTTGTGTCAAAAAAGAGCTGCAGCTGCTCAGTAAAGGTAGATATTTGCTCCACTTAACTATCTTGAATGGTTTAGTTGCGTATCATCCTCCCATCCCCACATATCCCTGGTGGTAGGATAGAGATAGAGGACCCCCTAGAGATCCCTTCCAGACCTGTTGTCTGTGAATGTCCCTCCCTGAAGGCTGGTATTTCTCACACTGTGTTTCATTAGGCAGGATATACGTAACTGCTCTTGCCTGTACAGAGTCGGAATAGTGATGTTGTCTGCTGCCAGGCAAAGCAGTGAGTCTCTGTGGAAGGAGCTGAAAGTTTGCACTTTGAGATGCTTCTGAGAAGCTTCTAAAATTGCTGATTTTGACCCCAGTGATCCCCAAGAATAATTAAAGAAACTGGCAAACCACTGAGAAGAGGTGATCCTGATTGCTGGATTTGGATTGTCAGAAAAAAACAACAGTAGCAGCTAACCTCTGACTATTGGAGATTAATGTGTAAGCCACTTGAACACTGCAGTCATAAACTTTTAAGATTATATGCAGCATTGATCTTCCACTACTGCTTATTGCATTACTCGCTGCTAAATTCAATGTGGAATTAAAGCACAGGGAGAATGAAAAGAAAAGTGTGGGGGTTTTTTTGATTGCATTACTCATACATCTCTTATGCTACATGTGGAGCTGAGGTTCCTAGTTCTCAAACAGTTGGTAGCATTATCTGTTTTATCAAGTAAGCTATAAGGTATCTGCCTGTAAAGTGATGTTTGTCAGGGCTGAGAAGGCAGTTAGCTGACAGACAGACAGATTTCATCAGGGACAAACCTAGGTGGATTGGGCTACCGTTAACTGTAATCAAGGTAGGAGGCTATAAGGGCAGAAGACACTCTTTAGACATACATACCTAACCTGTCTGGCCCAAAATCACATCTTCTAAGCAGGAGATTATAGAAAATTACTAGTGGATAAATGACATTGCCTTTTCTAAGCTATCTTTTTTAGTAGCTGTGTTGAAATCCCTTTTGAAAAGAGCAGTTGCACTGATAATTATGCCATGTGAGCGCTGCTCAAATGCATTCTGTCTCCTTGAAAGAAAAAGGAAAAAAGATGAAAAAAGCCATTATATCTTCAGGTGGTATAAAGATCATATTTCCCTCTGTGTAACAGCCAGATTGCCCAAGGATTTGTGGGACTGTCCTCCCCCAGACTGTCAGTGGGGTCTGTGTAGGAGAGGAGTGGCACCAAGCTCTTGGTTTCTGGAACATTCAACCCAAAACAGCCACTGGCAGGGTGACCACCTGTGTAAAGAGTTCCTGCTTTGCCTAAGCCATCAAGAGCTTCATCACCAATGCATCCAAGGGTTCAGAAGCTGTTCCTTGTCATCTTCGATCTAGGGATTCTGGTATTTTGAGTTTTGTCATTTCCTACAGGAATGAATCTTGACACTTAACTATGTCTTGAATGAAATGCAGCAGCCTCCTCATATGCTAATTGAGTGGTGTGTCTGCCAAGGGAGACTGGCAAACGCTGACAAAACAGCAATATAAGTAGTGGTGTGATGTTGTGTCCAACAAATGCAGAAGAAAAAAAACCACCCTTCCTCTATACCAAGTGTTTTCAGTTGATGCCTTGAGAATTGTTCTGGTTTGGTTGTTATTTTGTGACAGCTAAAAAATCCATGGCTCTTCAGCTTGACAGCTAGAAATATCACCATTCTATAAAAATGCCTTTTTTCTATTTCTGAAAATGAGAAATGATTTTTGAATTGTTTTTATAGCCTCCAATATACTGAATTAATTGTCAAGCATCACCTTTAAATAATATGAAAATCAACATTTGTAGTGCTCTGATCTGTGCTTTTATTTTAGATTTGCAGATTTTATCAGGGGCATGCTGAAGTTCATACTGCTGCTGCTTTTATCTGGAGCAACGTTAGCATCAACCTGGTTCACTCTCACCTGTCTAACTAGTGTCACTCATCTGCCTTTAACCACAGGTATCGACAATGATTTTAATTCCTATTACTTATAATTGGTATTGCAGGCAAATATTTGCAGTCTTAAATCAACTGTATTATAACCTGGTTTGGTATCTTTAGTAATACAGTAGTTTTACCAAGACAAAAAAAAAGGCTTTAGAAAACCTGATGAATCTGAAATATCTTTAACAGCTTTGAATAACTTCATAAAAAGATTAAAAACTAACAAAACCCAATAATAAGAACCCAGAATATAAATTTAAAATTGATTTTTGGGACTGAGTGTTTTTCTGTTTTGTTTTGGAATAACAGAGGTGAGAAATAAACCTAGAAAAATCAGTTGAATGGGAGTAGCATTGCATATAAGAAATGATGACGTGTGGGAATTTAGGGTTTTGAAACTTACATTAATTATCGGAAACACGTGGTGCAGTTCAAACCAAAGTGACCCATAGTATTTTCAGCCATCTAAATCTATCCCTGCACTGTGCTGTCCTCTTTTTTGCACCTGCATGCAGGTTCAGGGAACTCTTCCAGCACAAAATTAATTCAGCCTGCTCCTCAAAAAGATGGGAAAAAAGCTGTTTTCAGGAGTGGGGGAAAAGCTCAGAGGTCTACTCAAGCTGCCAGCGAGCTATACCCTTAGTTGAAAATTAGCACTGCTTAGTTCTTAAAAATCTGTCCTTCACCTTACTAACTGCACCAAAGGACTGATCCACCTGTGATTCCAAGACCTTCAACAGAGTAATGAGTTACAGTAAAACTAAGCCATTGAGATTTTTAAAAATATTTATTGAAGAATTTTGTAAATCCATTTTGAATAAAGGCCATCTTTGTTGTAGGCAAGTTTATGCATTATAGGAGAAATTAAAATTGTGTTTTTTCCCATTTTTAATTGAGAGCTTGGTGTGGAGAGTAGTATATAAAATACTGTTTTATTCAAATTAACTTTGAGTTTCAGGAAGTGTCCTTGGTGCATTGCATATGTCACAACTATAAGCTAAAGTGCATACAGCAAATTGAAATACATGATCAATTCGGGAGAAACACCATCTGGATGGATAGGTCAAATCTGTGACTTACCTTGAAATTTCAACTTAAAGAAAAAAATTCTGCTTAAATAAAACATAATTTAATCGATAAACAAATCAAATTTCATGGTGGCTTTTGTAATACCAAATGACCACACTTTTGTTTTCCATAAAATCTAAAATAAATGCAATAAAAGCTTGTTTCTTGTGCTTGTCTGCTTCATCACTACAAGCCTGCAGTAATGTGGATTTTTACAGTTAACTCTATCCTCTGAATTGATGCAACAAGCCAAACACGTAAATGTTCCTTCAAGTCTATGCATATGAATGAAGCAGAGAGGTTTCAAGAGGTGAAAGTCATTACGTATGTACTCACCAATGATCCAAAACAAAACCGATGGAGCTCTGTCTCTGATTTTATTTTATTTTTTGTAATGAACTCAGTATGCAACGTAGGTTCTAGAAGAATTCTTACTTGTTTATAGCATGTAGGTGCATTATGGGCTTGGGGGTTTTTTTTTTTTTGGAAAGGTAATACACTGTCAGTACATAAAAGTATGTAAGGTATTTGGGGTTTGATACAAAGTATCCTAAACTAGCATCCCTTGATAAAAATCTAGGGATTGGGTTGTTCTTTTCATGCAGTTATTGTTTCTTTTAAAATGGATGATTCCTTAGACTGAGTTGTAAATTATATTTTAGAGTTTTCTGTCTGTGCTGTTCTTATATATGTCACTGTAAATGTTGAACCCTTTTCTATAAAACACAAGCTTGTTTTGGATAGAAATGCCAGCAATATGGTGCATTCCTCAAAAAAAGGCAGTCTAAAGCATCAGGGCCTAATGTGCAGCCACCAAATAAGATCTCTTTTTTCTTCTGTGGCATAATGTTTAAAGTTCACAGATAGGCTGGGGGGGTCATATCAGCCTTTTCTCATTAAAGTTCATATAAAATAGATGTAATGCACCTGTTCAATTTAGATCCTTGTACACAGAAAAGCAGTGGTATATCTTTATGAAATATGCTGTTATGGATGAAAACACACAAGCTATTTAAGCTAATTTATAGGACTTCATGCTAGATTATTCCTCAATGTAATGATGCAATATGATGATGACCTCTGCATTCCACAGTAGTTGGGAGAAACAGTACATTTGAACTCACTTGGATGAACTTTTTTTTTTTTCCCTTCTTTTAATTAAAAGTTTGAGATGTAGAGTATATCAGAGTATAAATGTAGGAGGTCAAATGCAGGCCGTTGGCTGGCAGCTTGGGGAAGTGATTTGAGGTAGCTGGTTAAGGTGGAAGTCACTCTGCATACTCAATAGACCACTGTTGACAGTGGACTTCCAGGTAGTTATCCTCTGTGTGTTTTTGTAGAGCTGGAAGATGTGCAAAACAAAAGCAGCCATCATTTTTTTCTTATTCTTTTTTTTCTTCTTTTTTTCTTTTTCTTCTCCTTTTTCTTTTCTTTCTCCTTTTTTCCCCTCCTTTGTTTTTTTCTTTCTCCTTTTTCTTTTAGAAGAGGTCCATCTAATGCTTTGTATCCCAGAGCGACTTTGCAGGCATCACTGAACACCTGGTGCAAAGCAGGGTTTGTTGTGTTACTGAGGGCAACAGGGTTTGATGTTGCCAGAAGGTAGTAGGCTCCTCAACTTCTTCCTGTCCTGTGGCAAAGAGCGCAAGTGGCTTGGTGGTACTACAGAGCCAGTGATGGATCTCAGTCCACACTTTCAGCCTTATTCAAATAGTGAGGCAGAGCGAGCAGGGTTCAAAACTGACTGTTGTGGAAGCTTGCAGGGGTGTACACTTGATCTTGCAAGGAGGTTTTCCCTTCCAACCATCTACCTCCCATTTTGTGAGGGGCTTCCCTCTCCTCTCTTGCCCTGCCTCCGATGTTCTCTTGAGCAAGTCAGACTTTTCCCTACAAAACCACAAGCATTGCCATCTTCAGCAGTACCTGGAAACTGCTAAAAATATCCACGTGACCTGAGGGACTGCTGGTACAGTTAAAAGAGAGCTCTTCCATGGGACAGGACCATCATTTTGATGAGGAAGCAAGATAACTCATGGGAGTCTTTGTGCTGGCCCAGGGGTTAAGGCAGGCTTCACCCTCGAGGTGAAGGCTGGTTAGAGAACATCGTCATCCGCGTCATCTCACCTGGCAGCTGCTTGACCCACAAATAAAGTTTGCATCCATAGGTAGACCTTGCCGGTGGTTTTCCCAGGTCCAAATGTAGTCTTTTCCTTTAGCATGTGGATATTGTGTGGCATACATGCTCATTCCCCTTCTGAAAACCCTCTGCCTGTCTTCTCTCACCTGGTCTCCAGAGTAAGCGCTCAGGTGGGAATGTTTGCACACAAGCAGGCTTTTGAAATGCTAAAAAGATGAGGGAGCTTGGCCAATTATTCACCCTAAAGGAAAGGGAAGAAGATCTCTAAAGGCTTGTCGTTAAAATACAAACAAACAACCCCGTTCTTTAATCAGTATTCTTTGTAGCAGTTGTAGTAATGTCTGGTTTCAATATTGGGGGAGGAATTGTATTTGAAAAAATGGTCACAGCAAAATGTTTTTTCCTGTACTTGTTTGTGTAATATTCTCCTAATTCCTTGTAAATAGGCACGACATCATCTAAAGATATTTCGTACAAAATGTAATTACTTAGAATGGGGACCTTTAATGCAGATATTAAAAATCAATGACTGCTTTGTGTTTTCTTTAAATGATGCTGTTTAGCATTGTTTGTATTGTGTAATGCATGCGTTGCTCTGCATTATCATAATATGCTCAGTTTTTTCCTCCTGCCACAGAGCAAGACAAGTTTTCTGTCATTTGCTGACTTAATGTATCTCCAAAAGATTTTATAAAAAGTGTATTCGGAATCATGTGTATGAACTATAACTGCCAGTGTGGAAAAAAAAGGAAGCAAGGCAATAATGATACAGTGTCATCATAGCTACTATATCATCTGTCTAAAACACCTCTCATCAGCTAATCACAGCTCTTAAAAACCTTTGATTCCGGAATCGGTTTATATTTTAAGCAAGCTTGAATTTTCTTTTAAGAAATTTTAATTTTAATGTATATTATTTGCATTTTTCGGCAAGTTTCAAAGACAATTTTATGTACACATTGAGCATTAAAATAGTTTTCTCCGTTGAATTCCCAATGCAGCTGCTGATCTGTTTCTCTGTGCCAAGTTTATTGTTAGTTTGCTTTGTACTGAACTTCATTATGTGAATTTATGTACAATGGGATACTTTGACCCAAAATAATTGTGTAAGGCATTGTAATGCCAGTTTCAGTATCTTGCCACTTTGTATTGCTGGTGGTATCTCTGGATACAAATACTAGCATTTTCCAAAAATTGATATGCAACGCTAGTTGCTCGCAGCTCAGATTGAATGTTTTCAGCATAGCATATCAAGAATATTCTAATATTTATGAGCACATTCAGCAGAATTTTGCTTTACAAATTCTTTTCTAGTGCTGCATGGCAGATACTCTGAATACGGTGGCAACTCCATGAGTTGATGACTATATTTAGGTTAAGCAACCTACACTTTATTTTCAGGTTCAACAGACTGAACATTATAAACACATCTGTCTCCCTGTCCTCATCTACAAGGCATAGTATTGAAAAAGAGAGACGTTAATTATTTAATACTGATTGTTTTATTCTTTGAGTTTAATTTCTTTACTATAAACTAGATGTGCTTGGTAAGTATAAGGCAGGGGCATACCAGAGGATAAAACAGTGGCCTGAAAACATTTCTTTTTCTAGCTTCGGCATTAACCTGCTTATGGCTGTGGGCAAATCATTACCCCCACTTCTGTTGTGCTTTTTGCACTCATAAGATGGGAATAATGACCTTTGGCTTCCTGAAGGCTTCTGTAAATCCACAGATAGAAGAGTGCTTAAAGAAAAACTTATTTAAGTGTTTTATTTAAAAGCATTTAAAAACCCCAGTGTTAAATAGAGTACAATGCTTGAAATTTGGGAGGAGCCTTTGAGGGATGAATATCTATAAATCTGGCCACTTCAAATATCCATTGATAGCAAGCCTCAAATATTGTATGATATTGTATGATTTCCAGCTGCCTTTTTTTTTTTTTTTTTTTTTTGAGGCTCACTCAGTAATTTCTTGACTTTTTAGTTCTCCAAAGTGAATGCTCTGCTTTCAAAGCAAGTTCCACTTGCTTTTCTCTTGGGAATTATATAGAACAAATCCAGTTTGATCAGAATTTTGGTTACTTTCATAACTATATCATGAGAAAAGAATTTGATCAGCGCGTGCTGGAATGGAAATCCAGGCAATGAAACATACTGATGTTATAAATGTGCGCTACAGGGACATCCTTCCTCTATTGTGTTTTTTATTCCTATAAATGAATTACAGTAAAAATTACTGTCTTACCTTGAGGGAGTCACATTTCTCATGGAAAAATTAAGGGGGATTTCTTCCATGACTATTCTTACCATGGCCAGTAGCAAGAATTAAATTATAGGGAAGTTTCATTCCACTTTAACAGACTTTAGAGAGTTTGGTAGGAATGAACTTTGAATTGTTCAGATCATTCATGGGCCTACTAAAGTACTAAAGCCAACGAGGCATGCATCCACATGAGGCATTATCCTTTCATTCTGGCATTTGGGATACTGTTATAATGGGCAATAACAAAGTGCCCTAGATCTCAGTAGGTTTTTCTTTAAATCGTATGCTGCACCCAAGAGAACATGCTCAGTTGTATTTACTTCCCTGTTTATCCATATGAAATTTGTGTGAATCTTGGCTCAGTTTGTCTGAGAACTGTTACAAAATGTACAGAGTTCAAGAGTTTCTGGCAGAGGACTTTGGAAGAAGATACTGAGGACTTTGGAAGAAGATACTGTACCACCTGCTTGCACTTGATACTGCTCTACAGTGTCTGCATTTACTTTGTAAATTTATCTGCAAAATACCTTTTTTTTTTTTTTTCCTTAAGAAATGGTAGTATTTCATATTCTTTGTCAAAAATCAGCCAAGATGTACGTGCCAATGGGTTGGTAAGAACTATTTACATCAGTGGAGGTCCTTCCATTAATTTCATTTGAGTTTGGATCGGGCTCTGTAGTTATACATTTAGTGATGGTATAATTTAAGAGTAAATTGCTAAACACATTGCAGAACCTCCTGGGAAGTTCTGGGAACTTGTTTGGATGTCAGAGGTACTTGAGACTCCTGCTGCTGTGTTGGAAGCTCATCTGGGGACACCAAGTGTACACTGCCATTTAAATCACATTGCTGTTTGAATTCGTAATTTTTTTTTTTCCTAATTTTTTTTTTTTTTTTAATTGGTATAAAGCTTTTGCCACAGCTTGTGGCTGGGAGAAAAAGAAAGTCTGTTTCTGGGATACGGGCATGTATTTGCCATCTGGTAGCTGAAGACCTGCAGGGGATAGGAAGCCAGAAAGGAACCCTCCTTCTTACTGCTTTTTCTCCTTCTTGTGCTAAGCCACTGTATCACCATCAGTCCCTAGTCGGCACCTTGCTTCATCTAACTGGTAACATCTCTAGTGTTATTATCAAGGCATATTTCATTCCTCGCTTCCTTCCTGGCCAGGAGGAGAACGAGCACTGAGGGAATAGCATGGGTTGCCTCACACCTCAAGCATGAACATGACGTGACAAAGCCTAGCTTGAGCCTCCTGCTGTGGCAGCTCCAGGCCAATTCTCTGAAGCAGCTGTGCTTCGGATGGGTGTTTTGCCTTTCCTCATCTTTTTGCAGTGGCCAGGCTGCGACATAGCTGCTTAATTCACACAAATGTCTTTAAAACACAACATTAATCAAAATAGTTTAAAGAAACCCAGCCCAGTTCCATTATTTATTGATGTCCACAGCTGCCACTGTCTCGGGTGCACAACTTTGTGCATAGCTTCATAGGCAGTTAATTCCTTTTCCTAAGAAAAAGTGATCTTTTTTCATAATAATAGCATGACATGCTTCCCCAATGTATGCCTATCCAAGCTAGTTGTTTGTTCTTGTTAGGCTTTAGGACATAATATTAGCTTCTTGGTAAATCATCTTTCTTTTTTTTTTTTTTTTTTTTTTTTTTTTTTTTATTGTCAGCACTTTCATATCCTTATATTAATTTCCAATGACTGTCATCAAGATTGTCTTAATTGAAAAAACATTCACTGTAACTTTAGCAGCTGTTCTACAGTATAAAATCTTGGTAATTGTTTGTGTTCGTTCGATGCAAGGTCGCTGTAATGGAAAGTAAATGGTCTCCGTTAATAGGTGGTGTTCTCCCTGCTACAGTATCTTGTTGCCCATGAGCTGGAATATGAGATGTCCTGTTTAGTGTATGAAACAGAAGGCAAAAACCACTTTTGAACTCCTACCTGACTTCTTCCTGTAACTTATTTTTTGAAACTGCATATCTTATCTTTGACTTTCTGTCTAATTGACCAATTGGATTTGTGACTTAATTGCCAAGTTAATGGAATAAGCTTATTTGTATAGCACTCAGGAATACCCTGGATGATTTACAGGAACATGAAATAAAAAATATTTTCCCATCACTACAATATATACCCATTGAGGGAGGCTTTCAGATGTAGACATCTCCTTCACTTTCAGAGCTTCTTTTTGTGGTTTGCCAGCTAAAAGCTGTTATTTCCATTAGATCTTAGAACTTAAATTGGCATCTGCTGGATGCTATATTCTGCCTTTCCTTTTGCCTTGACATTTCCGCTTATTAATTCCAAATATGTGTGTACATACACATAGACCCTGTTTTATAAGTACCTGTGATCTCAGCTGAAGTGATGTCATTGGTATTCAGCTGGCAGTTTTTGGTGTGCACACAGGAGGCAGGTAATACTTTGGGGAGAACCAAAAGGTAGTGCTAAAGCTGCTTTGCTCATGGTAGTATGGAAGTGTGAGGTGTGTGCTGATGGGTGTATTTGCACGACTGAGGCAAGCTGTCGTGACAAGGAAATGTAAGGGTGTAGTTTCTTAAGTATAGAGTTATTGCACTTGTTTGCTTAATACATTTTAGTAAGTGATGAGCAATGATGTAATTCAACTAGCATATTTTAAACTTTTGAATTTATTTTGAAGGCTTCTGTTTGTGTTATGGAAACTTCGGCATCTACTGTATTGACTGAAATTTGGAGTCTTGATCTTTTAAATGGCTGATAATCTTAGATGCGTATTTTTGCCTTCATCTCAAGTGAATCTAAGTTTCTGGAAAATATATATCTAGACATTGCCTCTACTGAGAGACACATGATTCCTCTTTCCCAGCTGTTGCTTTTTATGAAAGAGGTTTCGGTCTTTCTGCAGAGGTATTGCCTCTGGCACTCTCTGTATGCAGCTCCACTTTCGATGATGCTGTTGTGGCTTTCAGCAGCTTCACAACTATTTCCACTGTTTGAGTTTCTGATACAAAATTACAGCTGGCTACCACCTTCTTTTCTTTAGGGAAAGTTCTGAAAATGTTCTCTAGAAGTTACAAGTAGTTATCTGTAGATATCTTCAATTGATTGTAATGAGGGACAGATGTTCATTTGTCTTAAGAGATTCTTCTGTTCCATTTATGTGTTGGTTTCTCAAGCCAACACAAAAGTTTCAAGTAGCTGAATATGTTTGGATTTGCTGGCTACACCTGATAGCAGTTAGAGACAGAACAATGTGCAGTGGTGTTTGAGGTAAAGAGGAGTTGAAAGAGAGGTTCATGAAATTTTAAATACTGATGGGGACTTGCAGCAAAAATCTGTGGATCTTGTAACTAGGGAATCAGTTCTTCAGTGTTAGCTAGAAGAGCCCATTGGGAAGAGCATCCTAATACTGGTTTGTTTTTTTTCCTTCCTCTCTGACAACTCTTGAACATACCTTGCATCAATTTCTTTAACTTTTATTCTGCAGTTTATAATAAGAGAATTTAAGAGTTGGAAAAGTTACCATGGTTTATTAGTTCTTTTTTTCTTTCTTTTTTCTCTTAACAACTCAGAACATTCTGGTATATTAAAAAAAGGCAGGGGCCAGCTGTCCCTCCTCAAGTCATGCTGTCTATATCATCTTTCTGGCTGGGGCTTCTGTCCTCATTTTCCTGGCCAGGCAAATCCTCTGTAGAGAAAGAAATATGTCTTTGTGCCTTGGAAGCAAACCACATCAAATGGAGGATCTGATAGATAGCCCTTTCTGCTTCTTAGTGCCTTTATCTCTTTTCCATGATTCTTCATATTTTAAGAAACAGTGATTTTTTTTTTTTTAAATTTATTTTTTTTAAGCTGGAAGTTTCCTGCTTCCTAACAGTTTCTCAGTTGAAAGCTTGAGCAATGCTTAACAGAAGATGAAGCAGAGCTGTTTCAGTTCTCCCCTTTCCAAGACACTAGAATGTAAATTAAACTGAAAATGCAGTTTCTATTTTATATAAACATATATATGTATATGAAAAAAAATTGTCTAAGGATTTTGTACCATACTGCAGTGAAAAGATGCTATAAATAATTTCCCTATGACTTGGTAACACTTTTGTATCTGAAAAGTTTTTCTTTACTTTTTCTTGTCATTTTGGTGGAAACCTCAGAAATTATTCCAGACTTTTCTTTTTTTTTTCCAAGCCGTCTAATCATTTCCTTACACTTTTTACTTGATCAGTAACCTCAGGTTGTTGAGGCTGCAGGTTAGGAAATCTTCCCCTTCCCAAGACAGCAGTCAGCAAAGACTTATTTACATTTCTGCATAAGTACTAAATTCTTCTGAAGTTTTCTTTTTTTCAGAAATGGATGTAATAGGTTTATTAATAGATAATATAGATATATTAAGCATCTATATTAAGATATTAAGCACTGTAGGTTATTTGGCGGTGTCAGAAATTTTAGAACAAAATATCTGAGGCTACTGAAGAAATGTCTTTATTCATCTGTTGATTTGTCCAAGAAAAAGAATTTGTTGTACAGCAGTGAATAATCTGCATTATCAAATAGGTCCCGTTCCTGCCAGGCACCGGGTGCCCTTCATTTCTTTTTGAAGCCAGAAGGGATTCAACATGTTGCAGCTTGGGCCGTGCTGAATACTAATGTCTTGATATCTGGTAGATCATTAGTATTTATGTGTAAAATGGAAGCAAAATTAGTTTTGACCTTTAGAGCTAAGTCAAAAGGTTAATCCATGTCCATTTCCAATTTGGTGCATTAATTGCTCCCTTTCCTAATTGTGCGTAGGACAATAGTTTCTGTTCATTTCAGAGGTAAATCAAACTGTAGGTGATGCTTTGCATTCATAATTTCGTTGTTTGTTTTACTTAGAAGTGAATTCCAAATCACTGAATGTGTCTTCACAGGTTGTGTTTAAAAAAAAATCAGTATTTCTGATTTTTTTTTTTTTTCCCACCCCAAATCAATGCATGCATTCTTCCTAAAACTAGTGGTATGTGATATGCTTTATGATACACAGAGGACAAAAATGAGTCTATGCATTTTTCAGTTACTCAAGTATTGGTATTCGTGGCAGCTCTGAATAGGGGGAAAAAATGCCAGCGTGAAATTAATAACTGTTTTTGTTTCTGTTGTAGCTACACTGTACACATCCTGCATTTTGTTGGGTATATTCCTGAACAGCAGCGTACCAATATTCTTTGAGCTCTTTGTGGAGACAGTCTACCCTGTTCCAGAAGGAATTACCTGCGGAGTTGTCACCTTTTTGAGTAATGTGTTTATGGGAGTGCTTTTGTTTTTCCTCACGTTTTACCATACAGGTAAGAAATATAGGCTACTTTGAAAATATAATTCTCCATTAAGACATACCCTTGTCAGTAAAGGGAGGATTTGCACATACAATTTCTGTTAATAATCAAATGTTTGAATCCCCCTATGTAGCAGCAAGGGAGAAGAACTTTAATTGTTCTTTTCTATATGCATGCTAATAAAAATGAAATGCTTTAGTGCAAGATGCATATAGTCATATTCCACTTAGAATTTGCTGTAGCCAGAAACCTTCAAGATACACACTGTTGTCATATTTTTATAAAGGCCTGCGTAATGTGACCATTAATGATGTTTGTATCTGTGGGTGTTCAAAACCACAATAAAACTAAGCCAATCTCATGCTTTGGGGTATAACTTTATTGCCCAGGAAGGGCAAAGAAGAAATGCTCCACTTATGGTCAGCTCTGTTCAGTGGGTTGGACATACCATTGCAGGGGAGAGAGCATCTCTTGATCACTGCTCAAAGGCAAAATATTCCTTCCTTTAGATAATCCAGTGGCCTAATCAGGCACAACAGTGTTTTGCTTGACATTTTCATCAACTTCTTCAGACTTTCTCAACTCTCAAGTATTATTTGCTTCCTCATAACTCATAATCCTAATTTTCAACTTGCTATTTACTAGGCTATAACATATATTATTACTTTAAGGTGTAAAATAAGAACCCATCTTGCTTTCAAAGGGAAGTGGTCTTTATTAATGGTTTTCAAACATGCAGATTTTTGGTTTGTATTTTGTTGCTGTGGTAAACGTTTGCTTCATGATGCAAGATTTGTAAAGCAGTGTTTTACTTCTGCTTTGAAAGCATTAGAAATTGTGAGCTTTTATATATTATCATGAGTACCTGTACTTCTTAATATGGTGTGTTTTATAACCAAGAGGAGACTGACAAATTTCAGAATGATTTGTGCTTGAAATTATGAAGGTTACAGCCTGGAGCAAATTTTCAGTGTGGTTTGTATGTGTTTCTGCCAGGGAATCACAAGCAGGCTAACAACCCTGTTCCAAATTGTGGTCTGTGAACACAAACTGAGAGAAATGTTTGGGTTTTTGGTTTTCTGGGTTTTTTTGATACTGACATTGAACTGCATCATTGTAAAATCTGAACTCCATCCCTGCTAGCCTCGGTTGGCATGATGTTTAGTCTTTACGTTTTAAAGAATGCTTTTATGATTCATTGGTGTGAACTTTGTTCACATATACTATTATTTCCAACATTTACAACTGAACTAAAAAGATTATGCAGAATATTCTGAGAATGTTTTCAGCATTTTTCAGAGTAACAATCCAGTGTTTGGAATTACTTAATAATTGAGGATGGGAATACAGTGTCTCACTTCTGACTGAAGGAATTATGATAAAGTAAACTTGTTTCCTTATAAATAGGGTATTTGGGGCCATTTTTTGTCTCTAGTATTTCTTTCCCTAGCAGGTATCAGTACATGCAGGTAAGGATAAACCTGAAAGTAGTATATTCATACACTTGGAAGATTTTCCCTATTTCTTCAAAGGAAAAAAAAAAAATTATAAAGTAATTTGTGCTTAGGACAATCCATTCTCCATGATGCAGTTTCACAAATGATCAAAAGTACAAGAGCACACGTGATCACTGGGAGGGATCAATGCCAGTGGGTGCTATTGGCTCCTTTGATAAAAAAATCCTTTAGAATGTAGATAACAATCTTAAACATTTGTCTTTCATTTGATTCAAATACATCTTCTAATGGCATTTAAGAAGCTTACAGATAAACCAGAACTCAGTCAAATTCATCTTGTTCCCTCGGTCTTGCTTTTTTAGGCCAGATAATCTTTAGTAGTTTTAATTTGGATTTCTCTCTTTTTCTCTTCATACTCTGATATTGTAAAGGCTGTGAAAGAGCCAAGCCCTGGAAACTTTCCAGTGCACTGAAGATTTTTGGTCCAGCTAGCATGGTGGAGATGTAAACCTTTCTAAAGCTCAGCTTCCCTGCTGGTACTGTGCCCTGAGACCCAAAGCCACAGCCTCTGGATGCGGTTTCCTTTGCCTTTTCTGCAGGGACTTCCAAGTGAAAAACAAAAGCAAATTGACCTGTAGGTTCACACAATCAATGTGTTAGTGTGCATCGCTCATGCTGTCACAAATTCTGGATTACAAAAGACTCGAAGGATTCACAAGTTAAATTTGGTCTTTTAGACTATTTGGGTTAAAGTCTGTTTAATCCAGTTAAGCAAGAGTATTATAAGGAAAATAGTAGCAAAGCGTTTGCTTATTGACTTCTGGCATCATATAACATGGTCTTCTCCAAGCCTACAAAAATTTTACTAAGGTTTTAATAAGATTACTGCCTAAACAAATCTGTAAGGGGTTTTGCTGGATGAGGGAGGGTGTTGTTGAAGGTTACTGGCTTTGGAAGGTTGATTTTTTTAGGCTTTCTGACTTTTGTCCTTTGCATTGTGTAATATAAATTGTGCTTTTTCTTTTAGCAATATAAATTACAGATTTAAGAAAGTAGTAGTGCTGAAGTCTTGATTTTGATTAACACAGACATTGAAGGAGAGTTTAGATACTGTAAAAATAAATAAATAATAATAATAAAGGAAACCTAGGGAAAAAAAGATAAAACACCATCTCCAGTAAAATTAACGTTTCTTCAGTAAATTGACAGATTTTAAAAAAAGGGAATTGTGGTGCACTTTAAAAAAAAAGAACTGAGTAAAACTGCTAATTAGTAGTCAAATATCAGACGATAGGATTTCTTGAATGTGGAACACAGGCTTTTAAGAGCAGTACATTACGTGTAACAGCTAAAAAGAGGCTTCTGAGGAGCTGTTTGTGCAACTAGTTTCAAATTGAATTGATTGTGCTACTCACAAGTTTCTTCTGAGCAATTGGTTTTCCCTCCTTATACCTTGTAGCAGGTTTGATTCAAAATCAAATCCTGCTTCTTCTTACGCTTTTAATTTGTTTTAGTTTTCAATCCATAGAAATCAAAGAACTAATGAGTAGAGTCTTCAGAAGTGGTTTATTCTCCATTAGCAATGATAGATTTCCTCCCCCCGTTCTCTCCACTGACAGTTTGAATAAGGAGGATTAACATTAGCTGGAGGCATTTGTTTTACACATATATATATACACACACACATATATATACACATATATATATATATATTTTAATAGATATATAGATATATAGATATACACATAAGGTGTCCATGGGGAAGTCTCATAGACCATGTTAACCATGTATCGATCAAGAGCTGTCAGGATTTTGTTCAGAACACAGCGATTTCCTTCAAACCCGCCATCAGTGAAAGTTTTGGTCATTTTAAACACGGAACATGTTTGATAACTCTGAGGTTGGGTCTGTTTTCTGCTTTACAGAGTTTTCCTGGTTCAACTGGTGCCTGCCAGGATCGTGTCTGCTCAGCCTGCTCCTCATCCTGTGCTTCCGCGAGTCCTACGACAGACTCTATCTTGACGTTGTCGTCTCTGTGTGATAATGCTGGACTGGTGAGGGGTTGGAAGAGACTGGAAGTCAGCTTTGCAGTCTGCACATCTGCCTGGATTTGCACAGCTGAACAGTGGAAGAACAAAGAAATTACAAGACTTAATCGTGGTTTTATTAGGGTGAGGGACAGTCTGTTCTTGCGTTCAAGACCACCTTGATTTGTGATAAGCGTGGAACTTGAGTGGTGATAATGATGCTGAAATGCACAAAGATAATATATAGGATGTACAGGTCCTGGTGCCAGAGCTGGGGCTCTCTATTTAAAAGGCTATTGATGTAGCAGAGAGGTGTACAGTTGCGTGTGTGTGTGTGTGTGTGTGCCGACTCACGGTTATACACACTGGGGTACCAGTAATCTTCAGAGTCTTCTATCAGAATAGAAATAGTGAATAATCTTAACAAAAGATTAAAAAAAAAAAAAAGGGAAAAAAAATCTTTTTTTAAAGATCTCTCTTTTAAATGGCTAGTCATTTATATAATGAATGTCCATTAAACAGTTAAGCTAAAATGATTTGGTGCTTGTACACTACATTTACATTCTAATAAAGTGATTTCTGATATAAGACACTGGTACCAGGGTTTTTAGCCATACTAAATATCCCAAACAATCCTTGCAGTGTTGTTAGAGGTGTTTGTTATCACCCTGGAGCACATCTAAACGATAGCTTTAGCTGCCACTGAAACCCAACTTGCACCCGCAGTCGCCTCTGAAATACCACCATGGTTCTGTATCTCCTGAATATGGAGCATCTGTGGTATCTCAGAAGTTTACTGGAGAGTCACTCTTGGTAAATGTTGCTGTTTTAAAGGCCACCACTGTGTCACCTTTACATCCCCCATCTCCGGTACTGCCTTTTTTACTGTGAAGACCTGTTCATGCCACTGAATACTGTGGGTGTGGATGTCCGAGTCCCACTAGTTCTCTTCTGATACTCTAAGGTGTGCGTGGTTTTCAGGATTAGTTTATGACTGAGGGTGACAAAACAATACTGTTTGTTAACCCAAGTCTTTAAAATCACTGTTTCCTAAAAAAAAATCTTTCTTGTTGATGAGGCGCCCTGATGGCGAAATGACAATGAGTTTGACAATGAGAAATAACTCATGAGTTTTGGCATAATATGGGAAATGTAATGCCAGCTCTTTTTATCAGTACTAACCTGTGGTCATTCTGGCCCTTACTTGAACATAAATATTAAAGACACTTTGAATAGTTTTTTAACTCAATTTTAAACCTGCTAATAATTTCTTAATTATATTCTTAGATTTCAGTTCAGCATCATTTACAGTATTTCCATGTGTGTGTTCTGTGCTTTGTGTTAGGGGTGTGTGTTTGTGTGTGTATGTGTGCGTATTTATATCTATGTATACACAAATAAAACTTATATATAAATCTTTTATATATAAGTTATATAAGGGTATGTGTTTACATAGGTTTATTTTAAGTAATTGCATCTCTGGATGGTGGTATGCCACTGTTTGTAACTAAACCAGTCACTGCCGTGAATGGAAACGCATAGATACGCTGTCTGCGACATGAATTTTTTTCAGGGGGCGAATGATTTCCTATTGTAGCAATTTTATCGCAGGGGGTGCATGCACATGTTGGAGGAGGCTGGTGTGCAGGCTTCTGAGTCCATAGAAGTCTGAATCGAACGCCCTTTGCTCCTGTGCGAGGCTCTTCTCTGCCACCCTGGGGTGACACCGACACTGTAAGCTCACTCAAATAAGCCCTGATCTGAGCGCTACCTTTCAGACACGGATCCGTTCATTCTGTCTGCTCTTTTTTTGCAGAGAGAATATGCCACTAATACGTTTAACTCAGGAGTGTATCTGTGCAGTAAAATAAAACAAGCTGTTCCCGGCTTTTATGTTTTCAGAGCAATGGATGTATTTACTGTAGTAACAGAAAATTGACTTAGCTTATTGCCTATATCAGCTACTAAATGATCTTTTCTGTCTTGAAGCAGGGTCTTTATAGGAATGGAACTAACCTACATTGGGATGACTAAATCAATCTAACCAGAACTTTCAGATCTGCTGGCATCATCCTCTTACCGTTTTTCAGATGAATGGTATTAACTGTCCAAGTTCTTTTTACTATGTTTTAGTGCCTGGAATAGTTGCTGTATCCAGTAGCTGCTGCTACCTATTGTCTTCTGAAACCAAGGATCGCTTGCCAAGAGTCTGATTGGAGTTGCATTGTCATGGCAGAACTGCAAGCTCGGATGACTCTTCAGAGCTCTGCTTCTGCAATTTACTGTAGCTATATTAAGATTAAAATTGTACAGCTCAGGCACTGTCCCGAGTGACAGAGATTTCTAATCCTTTCACTGTCCTGACTATTTTAAGATGGAGAAGCACTTCAGGCAGTATTCAGACTATAACCTATTCTGCCTCTGTTCCAGAAAGCATTGAACAATTCAAAATATTTGTCAGTGCTGCCAGATGCAGACTCTCTGTACAGTCAGGGCAGAAGAGCGAACATCTTGTTTCACACCCTGTTGATAGTTCTTCTGAGTCGGTATGAATTGCTCACTGCTCTCCTGAACTTTGATGCTTTGGTAGAAGTTTCTGTGTGGTGGGTTGACCCTGGCTGGATGCCAGGTGCCCACCAAAGCCGCTCTATCACTCCCCTCCTCAGCTGGACAGGGGAGAGAAAATATAACGGAACGCTCATGGGTCGAGATAAGGGCAGGGAGAGATCACTCAGCAATTACTGTCATGGGCAAAACAGACTTGACTTGGGGAAATTAGTTTAATTTATTACCAAACAAATCAGAGTAGGATAATGAGAAATGAAACCAAATCTTAAAAATACTTTCCCACCACCTCTCCCTCTTCCCAGTCACAGCTTCACTCCCGAATTCTCTACCTCCTCCCCCCGCAGCGGCACAGAGGGATGGGGAATGGGGGTTGGGGTCAGTTCATCACACGTTGTCTCTGCCGCTCCTTCCTCCTCAGGGGGAGGACTCCTCACTCTTCCCCTGCTCCAGCATGGGGTCCCTCACACGGGAGACAGTTCTCCACGAACTTCGCCAGCATGAGTCCTTCCCACGGGCTGCAGTTCTTCATGAACTGCTCCAGCATGGGTCCCTTCCACGGGCTGCAGTCCTTCAGGCACAGACTGCTCCAGCGTGGGTCCCATGCAGGGTCACAAGTCCTGCCAGAAAACCTGCTCCAGCATGGGCTTCTCTCTCCACAGGGCCACAGGTCCTGCCAGGAGCCTGCTCCAGCGTGGGCTTCCCACAGGGTCACAGTCTCCTTTGGGCATCTGCCTGCTCCAGCATGGGGTCCTCCCCGGGCTGCAGGTGGATATCTGCTCCACCGTGGACCTCCCTG
The DNA here is from genome assembly GCF_900496995.4 of Aquila chrysaetos chrysaetos. Taxonomy (NCBI): domain Eukaryota; kingdom Metazoa; phylum Chordata; class Aves; order Accipitriformes; family Accipitridae; genus Aquila; species Aquila chrysaetos. The sequence goes on from NC_044009.1 coordinate 41,022,353, forward strand.
GGCTGCAGGGGGACAGCCTGCCTCACCACGGTCTTCCCCACGGGCTGCAGGGGAATCTCTGCTCCGGCCCCTGGAGCATCTCCTCCCCCTCCTTCTTCACTGACCTGGGTGTCTGCAGAGTTGTTTCTCTCACATGTTCTCACTCCTCTCTCCGGCTGCAGTTTTTTGTTGCGCAGCAACTTTTTCACCTTCTTAAATCTGTTATCCCAGAGGCACTGCCACTGTCGCTGATGGGCATGGGCTTGGCCTTGGCCAGCGGTGGGTCCATCTTGGAGCTGGCTGGCATTGGCTCTATCAGATGTGGAGGAAGCTTCTAGCAGCTTCTCACAGAAGCCACCCCTGTAGCCCCCCTGCTACCAAAACCTTGCCATGCAAACCCAATACGCTGTGTCTGTCTTGGGCACTGTAGTGTGTGGTCTTAATTGCAACCCTCAATGCCTCTGCACCAAAATAGAGACATTGTCCAGAGCTGAGCGGCATGGCAGGGCTCTGCTGGAGACCTGCGCTGAGGTTGCAGGCACCGTTCTGCAGTCAAGGCTCAACCAGAGTTCCCAACAAGTCTGACGGAAATCTGCCTGAGTGAAAACCAAAGGATTGCTCCCAAATTACTTGAAGTTGTGCAGGACGCTGCTGCATTCCACACACACAGTGTTCAGGCTTTAGGATCTTATTAGATTAGCAAGTCTGGCTCAGAATGGACATGAGGATTGCAAATGTGCTTGCTGAGATCTCTGAAAAATATTTCATCCCCATCTGTGACCAGCAGCAGCATCCTTCTGTGGAGGAGCAGTCCATTTCCTGTCAGTAACCCAACTCGACCCTTGGGAATATTTTTTGAGAAGGGTTATCACTAGGTCCACCCTTGTTTGGATTTACGAAGGGTCCGAGCTGTCAGGACTCTGCACTTTATTAGAAGTTAGAATTTGAGACCGCAGGGAGAGCCCTAAGCAGTGCTGATACAATCAGCAGTAGTGCAGAGTAGGCTCAAACCAGTTAATATTTCGTATTAACTAGTAAAAGTTCTAAGTCCCTCTAACTTTTGAGTCGGTAACAACAGGGTTTTTTATCTAAATGAGGCATTACCTTGCACTGCCGCAGAGCAGCTGACCTTGGCTGCTGCTTGGCCTGTGACTTGCCGGCGGAGGAGGGTGCCCTGGGAAGTCGCACTGTTTGCTTCTCTTCGTGGCCTGTAAGTTCACGGCCCTGAAGAACATTCTTTCCCAGCGGTGCAGAGCCCTGTAACATACAAGTATTTGTGCTAGGTTTTATACTGAAAATGCTAGGAAGGATGCTCTGTAGCGACCACTGTCTCTTAATAGTTCTTAAGTATGGGCCGCTCCTCAGGTTTGTGCTTGGCTTGGTAACGACTCTCAGTTCAGCTTCCAGTGCTGCTGGCATTTCTTCTTGTGAGCTGCGGAGCTGTGCTAGCCTTCATGCTGCTAATGAGGAAGCTCAGGGTTAGTAGACGTAGGCTCCACTTACAGCACTGTTTACTGTTTCTTGTCACTGCTGTTGCCCATTAATTTCCTTTTGATTCCTTCACCTTCCCGCGTGGCTACCTGCTCCCCTGAGCTGGAGGTATGGAGAAGAGCTTCTGTGCTCCCAAGCCAATTTTAGAGGGATGGGTTGGCCGACTGTGTACTTAATATGCATAAAAATAGTGATTTTTAGAAAAATCATGCAAGCTGAAAGAAAGTGCAGACCCAAAAGATTTTATACATATGTGAGAAGATAGTCTGTTATGAGCAGACTATAATTTGCCTGAAACTTATAATTTTAGCTCCCACACCTAGAGAGGCCAAGCTGATAGGCACCATGCCTGTTAGGTATTCAGGTTCACAGCATCACGGAGTTATTCCCAACCATCTGACAGAGCTGAAATGAATGGGAGTGGGACGTCTTTAATCTTGGAGGGGGTTGGAAAACCCCAGGCTGCGTCAGTGTTTGCACTGGTAACCTGGGGGAGCGCCATGCTGATGGACTGAGTAAGGGGAGGGGGGATTTCCAGAGGGCATTTCAACACTGAAATACTGCGTTGAGTTGATTGAATGCATATAAAATTTGAAATTTTGTGATGACAGGGTTGTTAATGCCTGGCTTGTTCTACAGTAAACTTAGCAAGTGGCTGCGTAGCCTTACACTGCAATATAAACAAGCTGAATTGATTGATATGCATATATTGGCTGTTACTGGAAATTGAAGTGCTATTTAATTGTGAGGATTGACTGAAATATGAATGGGAATTACACAGTTTGCATAGTGGATATAACTGTCCTGTAATACTATGACAGGAGGGTTTTAATTGTTCATTTTCATTTCTTCTATTGAGTCACTTGCAAATATTTAATAAGTATCTATGACAAAGACATTTTTATGTTTCATTAGTTTTGAGGGGTTTTCTTTTAGACTAAGTATGGATTGTTGTAATAACTTGCCAAGACAACTGCTACACTGGTACGAAAGCGTACATGAATATTTGGTATCGATTTGGTATTTGATGTTGGTGCCGTCATTCTCGGTGTTAAAGTGCCAGGCTTGGGGAGCAGGGATGTGGTGTGTGCGAGGAGGCAGCAGTGCTCATGGATGCACAGTTGTGCAAGGGTAGATGCTAACCCTGCCAAAAAGAACAAGAACTTCATCATCTTCTGGGGGCTCCAGCATCAGGGCTGGGAGGAGAAGGGGGGCATGTGTAGGGAGAAAAACCGCCTCGTGGCTGCTGCCTCCCTTCTGACAGAGACAGCCTCCAGGCTTACTGCTTCACATGAGAGAGATCGTAAGTATCAACACAGGCTTCATTCATTTCCCTGCAGCCATGACTGCTGCGAGGTGGGTTGTAGGTGGCACAGGAATATCTGCCTGCCTTCCTCCAGGACTGTCATTTCAGACGGCAGAGGAGAATTGTTGCAGAGCAGGTGGCAGCCCCACTAAAGTCAGAGATGATGTCAATCTGCTTATAATTTTTGCAGTTTGTGTTTCAAGACAGATGAAACTAATAAATAGAGGAAGAAATGTAACTCTGTCCAAAGTTTTGACAAGCAAAAGCAAATATTTGCACAGATGTGCTGGCTCCTGCCTTTTACTTGGGATCACAATGTGTTTGGAGCAATTCATGCCCGCCTGGAGCATGGACGTGGTCCCACAGCGCCAGCGCTCCTCCTGCCGCTGCCCCCAGCAGCAATGCGGGAAGCTTCGTGCCTGGGCGGGCGGGGGCAGCGGCCGGGGCAGAGGGGGAGAGGGGAAGCACTGCACTGCAGCCAGGATGCCCAGAAGGTGCAACGTTGGTGGGCGCCTGGGTTATTTGCACGGAAGGGATGTCTTCTGCAGCCCAATTTTAGCAGGGTCTCATTTTTTACTTCCTCAAGAAGGAGGTTCTGACCTTCGTTTTATGTTTGTGACGTGATTTGTTCTACAGGAACAGCTATGGCTGTGGCACATGGCGTAGAGGCGCTGGTTTTCCAAGGTGTGGCAGAGAATGCAGGTGGGACTTTCGCCCTGCAATAACAGCTTTTCCTTCCACAGTCTCTCTCCCCACTGGCTTCCCCCGTGTGATTTCTCTGTTTGTTTTATCTGGACAGACTCATTGCGCTCACTTTGTATCGCTACATGAAGAAAATACCATGAGCAAACCACTTTTTTTCTTTATGGGGAGCTTTTCCCTTTTAGGCTCAGGCCACTTCTCCAACCTTAGCCCACCTGCTTGTAAAAGCTGAAAAACCCCAACCCCATGTTTTTCTTTGCAGAGGGGATGTGCAGGTTTGTGTAACGCTGGGACGGGTAGCGAGAGCCTGGGTGCTGCACTTGCTCGGTCACAGAGCTGCTCGGGGGCTTGGGGAAGGGATGCTTGTGTGTGGGGTGCCTTGGTCCCCCCACCTGTAAAAGGAGAGGGAGCTGCCCCATGTCCCTCCCCAGGCAGGGACACGCAGCGGTCAGGGCTGGGAAGTGCTTTGGGATCCTGTGAGGGACGGGGGCTGGAGCAGGGCGTGGGAAATACCCTGTTTAATGGGCTGCGTGTCCTCAGCCTTGAGACTTCTGTGGGGAGTGCAGACCCTGGTTTTCTCTGCCTGGTCCGCATAATCTGTAAGGCATAGACAGTATGTACTCCATGGATAGAAAACCCCTCTGGCAGGACAGGTTGCATTAACAAACCGGTGGGAAATCGTTATGTTTAGGGAAGGGATGCTCAGAGACCCAGTCTGCCTGGAGCGGTCAGGGGGTGCGGTGCCCCTGGGCTGTATCTGGCGCTCTCTGGACACCCTGGATGTGCGGTCAACACCACAAGAAAACAAGAGTTGGTTCCCTCGCCCTGGCCCCTGCCTGCACCTCTCCTGCCTGCATCTCTTCTGCCTGCCCCAACCTTTCTGCTGCCACCCATCACCTGGGCTGAGCAAGGCCGGCAGAGCCGCAGGGCGTCCCCATGGGCGGCCGGCCACCAGCTGCTGCTCCCCCCCCCAGGACAACGATGTATTTTCCAGATATATTTATTTTCGCTGCCTATGATATTTGCTAGATTAAAACCTCTTTTTCCTCTACCAAGTTTAATGTCTTCCGCTGTGCATTTTAGAAACAAGTACTTGATAAGGTGGAAAAAAACAGCTTTTAATTATGTGACACACCTAACGGCTGGGTTTTTTGAACTGCATGAACGTATGGAGAAGGAAGAGGGTTTTACATGTTGGAGAGCATCTTTGTAAACTATCCTCGACCTGTAAGACTGTTCAATTTTACTGGAGTTTGTATGCATTTTACTTTTGTAATTTTTTAAATGATTTGATAAAATTTTATTTTAGGGCAAATTCTACTTTTTGTATGCGATATTCCAATGTGATGTACTTTTATTTTTAAGAAAATAATGTTGAAACCACTATATACTTGTCAACGTAACACATCCACTGTGTCATTTCTTTTTAAAACTGGAATCTGACCATGAAGTGCGTGTTACTTTACGTACTGGTTGTTGCACATTAAAGAGGTTTACTCAGATGTGCTGCCATCACTGTTCATTAATTCCAAGAAAATACAGGGGAATAGTTTATTTCTGCTATAATAGCACTGAAAACTACTGCAGATACTGCTACAAATGGGAGTTGCTTAGTCTAAATGAACGTAGCTTCATCCAGCACCCAACCCAGTCAACAGAAAGATTTCCATCGCTTTCAGTGGGGTTTTAGGGTGGGGGTCTGGCACTGCTGTTGGGCTGAGGGTCCCCGCGGCCCGAGGGACGCAGGGGGTGGGCTGGGGCAGCGGGGTCCCCAGAAGCAGGGGACGGAGGGAGGGGGAGGCGCTGGCGGCGGTGGCAGCCCCCGCTGCCCCACCACGCTGTCCCAACTCTGATTTCACACCCTGACTCACCCAGGCTCACAGCTCAGGACGCTGCAAGCTGGTTGATTTTGCTGGTTCCCACTGTTAACGTCTCCGTTCGGGCTTTTGGAAAGGAGACCCTTTGTAATAACCTTCCTTGTGTTTATTCTGCACTTAACTGAAGCGGCCCCAACCCAGGATCTCTTGATCCATGTTTATTTTCTAGGATCAGCTCTTCAGTAACGCCCTGACTACTTACCAGGGTAAGTTTAAAATAGCCTCACATCCTATTAGTGCTGGGAAGAAATCTGTCAACTCTTGTATTGTGGAATATCTGGGCCCCACTATTCTTAGCAACAGTCTCTTTCCAGGCTATATATGGGAGCTTAAGGCTCCTCTAATGATACAGTTCCCGGTTGTATTTATCTTTGCAGCGTTACGGAAATCTCCGTCCTTGGGGGGATGAGAGCTGATCCGTCCCCCATCTCAGATCTCTGGTCCATCTCAGATCCCTGCCATAGTTTTGTGTGTTAGTGAACCCTCTGTGCTCATCCTTTCTCAAAGAGATTTTTTTTTAACCTCGTTTCTGTTTTATTTTTGCTGTTATTGAAATCTGCTGTCTCCCTGGCATATAAATGACATTTATTCTCTCTTTCCTGATGGCACATCCTTGCTGGGTGCTCGCTGGTGGCTTCCTCTCCAACCACGCTGGAGTTGCACGTGGGCAGACGGGCCCTGTGGGAGCACCTGGGCTGGGGGCCGGGCTGGGTGCAGGCACTCAGTGTTGTGTCCAGATGTGCCCAGATGTGGGGGAGCAGATACCTCGTGTCTCTTGGCCGTGGGACCAGCAGAGGTGGGGGGTAAAGTCAGGGCCACTTGCAGATACCAGGTATGGGTGTTTTGGCATCTCTGGGCTGCAGCCCAGCGCTGGGAGATGCTGACTTTGGGGAGGAGCAGCAGCAGCACCCAAATGCAGGTGGGCCTGCCTTTATTCTCCTGCCAGGGGTCGCAAGGGCCGAGCAGCCGTGGTGCTCTACCTGCTCCAGGAGCACAGTTTGGGCTCCAGCTGGGGAGTTCTCTCAGGAACCAAGGTGTTGGCCCTTACCTGACACATGCCACTGACGTTACTCTGCACCCACCGCCATATGAACACAAACTTGCAACCAGGAATTTTTTTTTTTTTACTACAGCTTGGGCTTGAGCAGGCAGAGGGGAAGCCCCAGAGCGTGCACCATGCCAGGACTCCTCATGCAAGCTGCCAGGAGCAGCATGCTCTCCTCTCCTGGTGCGGGCCAGTCACCCAGTGAAGTCATCCTTGGATAAGGGCTGCAAAAACCACCTTAACTCTTTGGGAGCCAAATGAGCACGGGAGCACGGCCCCATGGTAGTGGTGCAGTCCCAGCTCATCCCGGACTCTCAGCAGGAGGCTTTGCAGCAGGTCCCGTGGCCACAGCGAGGTTTCTTTTGGGGACTTTTCCGCTTTGCTCCATATCTGCAGGCAGGTCCTGGGGCTGGAGGGACTCTGCTGGTGGCACCAGGATGGGCTGGACCACTTCCCTGGGGGCTACAAGGGCTGTGCTGTAAGTGTATCCCTCTGTCCGTCCGTCTGTCCATCTGTCTGCCTGGCCCTAGACATACAGCCATGATAAGTACCTGGGTCAGGCACTAAAATGCAGCGGGCAGGGGATGCAAGCCTCCCATGGGCAGCACATCGGGAAACACCGCCTTGGTGGGACCCCGGTGAGTGGGGCGCAGGCGAGCGCAGGCGGAGGAATGCTGGCAGCCGACGAACTGCCCCCGCCGTGTTCTGAACCTCAAACTCTCCTCAGGGCTCTCCTAAACCTGCCTTTGATTGCAGAACCGAGGGTTGGGATTATGGATGTAGCTTTGCGGTTGAGTTTTGGTGCTGAAAGAGCATCTCTGGTGGGCAAAGGAAAGGGCAGCTCTGAAGGGTTTGTGGTGAGCGGATGAGCAGCAGAAGCGTGAACTAAATAAAACAGCACAGCCTCATACAGAAATGACTTCAACTGCGAGTGAAATGCAGAAAAAACCCTTTTGAGAGAGATTTTTCAGAATAGGTCTTAGCCTTTGCTAAAGCATCGCAGCTCGTCCTACCTTGTACGCTCACATGGTACTTAAAGATGATTTTATCTTGGCTGGGTTGGGACTGTGCGTCTCTGGGCTGGCGTGCAGAAGTGATGCTTGGAGCATGAGTCCGCACCTATTAGCTCCAGACCCTCCTTGGCTGTGACAGCACCCGGCATGGTGGGCACTGCCAGGGACCAAGCTGCTGCCCAGGATGGGCGGCCTCTGCCAGGCAGCGAGGTTTGTCTCTTCCAGCGTCAGAGGAGCGATGGATCAGCAGAAGACAGCAGTAATTGCCTGGAGGCTTTCAGGCAGAAAGCAAGGCTCTTGCTTGTGGACAGGCTGATGTAAGTCAGCATGTAAATTGGGTACAACATAAAAATAATTTCAGCCGAGCTCCTATGAACAAAAAAATGTTGTTGCTAAGAAATGTGAAAACAGAAAACAATAATGTGGCTCCTGCCAGGGTAATAAAGGTGTATCAGTGTTATGCCTGCTCTCTCGTACAGATCGCTTGCTTGTGACAGTAAATTAAGTACTGCAAAAATGGGTACAGTTTTCTCTGTGGCCATTGATGCTTCACATCATGGAAATATCAAATGTTTCTGATGGCTGTTCATTACCCTGCGCTTGAGAGGGGAGCAATCCATTGCTGGCTCCATTATTTCCACGACAGCAAGGAAATGACTATGGGAGATTTAAAAATGAAAGAATACAGCAAGGTTAGATGTACCGAACCTCAACAGCCTGTTGCTGTTCACGATGGTCAATGCTAACCCCGGGTCTGGGAGACACCACACTGTCTCCAGAGCGATGGAAAACCAGGACTACTTTTTGCTTCCAGCTAATTGCTGGTTCATAAACTGTGAAGTTGGACCTTGAAAATCTCCAGAAAACTTACTTTGAAGCATGACGGTGGTACGGCACAGCTCCTCAGTGAGGAGACACCTCTGCCCCGCAGCCAGAAAGAGCTTTAAGTGTTTACTGAGTACCAGATCTGCTTCAGCTGGTGCAAGGAACCGACGAGTTGCATCTTCCATGTTCTGTAGAGATACACACCGTGGAGTTGATGGGAGGATGTGGCTGGTGTACAGCATGCAAACGTTTCCTTCTGGTCTTTATAGTTTTAAAATGAGAGCAAGCTAATCTTACATGTGCTTGAGTTGCTGCCATGAGGTGGGCAATGTAGGGTCAGTCACAACAAAAAACAGGGTGATATAAACCTACAAGCACACCAAGGCAAAGCAGGAAAAGGTGAGAGTCTACCCAGCTGCTGTCAGCCCCCCACGAGCCAGCTTCACATTTTTATCTCAACAAACAAAATTACCTTAGCCTGATTCAGTCCTTTCTCCAGAGGAAAAGGGTTTGGTTTCGGGAAATCGTAAGCAGATTGAAGGGTTGAAATCTGACCAAAGATGGACTGTCTGTGGGGGGGTGTCCTGGGAAATGGGTTGATGTTTTACCCTACTAGCTTGATTTTCTCCATTTCTGACGATGTAAGGAATTTATTGTCTGTCCTTACCTCACATGCCGGGAGGGGCGGGGGGGGTGTGGTGGGGTTGCGTTGAGTTTTTTCTTTTGGAAGCAGGCTTGGGCAGCGCTGAGCTCTGCCACGCTCTCGATTAATTTGAACCTCAGCTTTTTTAAACAGAAAGTGCAATGACAATGCCACAAGTGGCTTTTTATGAATGAACAAAATAAACCATGTCAAAATGCATTTCAACTGTTAGCAAAGCAGCATTTTTAATGAATCTCCAAAGCTTTTGGTAATTGAGCTTTATGTTTGAGAGCACGTGGTCTCTCGGCTGTACGCTCGAGGGGAGAAAACATATGAGACATTGCAGGAAGCGATGCTTTTGTGGGAGAGTGTTGAGTCTCACGCACATTGAGGAGGTGCTTGCTCTGTGCTGAGCTCCGTGCCGTGGTGGCTGCGGTGAGCTGATCTCAGCTGACTCAGGGACTGTCCCTGAGCTTGGGGACTGTCCCCGTGCCCTGCCACAGCAGCACAGCCACATGTGCTTTTACAGCTGACCAAAATGCCTGCATGGGCAGAGGGAAATGCAGGAGTCGGAGCCAGGGCTTGTGATCATGTCATGATGGGGGACTGGGGGCGCTGGTGGGGCTGGGGCACTGGTGGGGATGCTGGGCACCAGTAGGGGTGCTGGGCATGGTAGTAGAAGACCCACTTGGGGCTTTTTTTCATGGCCACAGCCTGGCTGCTTTCCAAGGAGGGTGTCTGCATGATGTTCTGCCTGGCCACCACTCCCAGCAGCATATGAGGATCACATATGAAAGAGTCGAAAGCCTTGCTAAAAATCAGGCTGCAGGATATTTCTTACTTCTGCGCTATCTGCAGCACGTGGTGCCTGTTCAGAGGAGGAAATGAACTTGGTCTGACACGACTTGCTCTTGATAATGCCCTGGTGCCAATACGCACCTGCTCAGCCACTCTGCAGTGGTTATAGCTCGTTCATCCAAGTCCTCCCTCGGGCATTGTCGTGGTTTCAGCCCAGCCAGCAACAAAGCACCATGAAGCTGCTCGCTCATTCCTCCCCACCAGTGGGATGGGGAGGTGAAAATATAGAAAAGCTTGTGGGTCGAGACAAGGACAGGGAAGGATCGCTCACCACTTACGGTTAAGGGCCAAAACCAGGCTCAACTTGGGGAAGAAACAAAATCAATTTAATTTACTGCCAATCAAATCAAAACAGGATAATGAGAATTAAACCCACATCTTAAAACACTTTTCCCCCTGCCTCTCCCTCCTTATCGGGCTCAACTCCACTCCTGGTTTTCTCCACCTCCTCCCCCCGGCAGCACAGGGGGACGAGGAATGGGGGTTGCGGTCAGTTCGTCACATCTGCCGCTCCTTCCTCCTCAGGGGGAGGACTCCTCACTCTTCCTCTGTTCAGCATGAGGTCCCTCTCACAGGAGACAGTCCTTCACGAACTTCTCCGGCATGGGTCCTTTCAGCGGGCCGCAGTCCTTCAGTCACAGACTGCTCCAGTGCAGGCTTTCCCATGGAGTCCCGGCCATCTTGGGGGGCATCCCCCTACTCCAGCGTGGGCTCCTCCCCGGGCTGCAGATGGGCATCTGCTCCCCCGCTCCCCTCCGTGGGCTGGGGGGGACAGCCTGCCATCACCGCGGGCGGCGGGGGCAGCCCCTCCTCCCCCGCTCCTCCTCCCCTCCTTCCTCACTGACCTCGGCATCTGCAGAGGAGTTTCTCTCACATCCCACTCCCGTCCCCGCTGCAGGTTTCCCTTCTTAAATCTGTTCTCCCAGAGGCGCTACCACCGTCGCTGACGGGCTCAGCCTTGGCCAAAGGCGGGTCTGACTTGGAGCCGGGGAAGCTTCCAGCAGCTTCTCACAGGCGCCGTCCCTGCGGCCCCTCCTCTGCTACCAAAACCCCGCCACACAAACCCAAAAGAGGCATTTTTCACAAGCACTGACATTAACTGGGCCAGGCTGCAATTCACTGCCCCTCCTTTCCTCCATAATGCTGAGTGTTGGCTGTGCCCTTGCCCAGGCAAGTGCTCCACCAGCCATGGACGTTTCCAGCCCTTGGTGGAGAAGAAAACACCAGCAAAGGGGCTTCATACAGAGGTACAGGGCTAGGATAGGTTTGTCACTGCAACATCTGGCTCGGGGCATCCCTAACGCATTTATTGCAGAGAGCTGGGAGGAAACATGTAGACACTGTCCCACACAACATCCTTGTCTCTAAATTGGAGAGACATGGATTTGACGGACAGACCACTCAGTGGATAAGGAATCAGCTGGATGGTCGCACTCAAAGAGTTGTGGCCAACAGCTCAATGCCGAGTAGAGACCAGTGACGAGTGGCATTCCTCAGGGGCCAATATTGGGACCGGCGCTTTTCAACATCTTTGTCGGTGACATGTACAGTGGGATTAAGTGCACCCTCGGCAAGTCTGCCGATGACACCAAGCTGTGTGGTGCGGTCGACACGCTGGAGAGAAGGGATGCCATCCAGAGGGACCTTGACAGGCTTGGCAGGTGGGCCTGTGCAGACCTCATGAAGTTCAACAAGGCCAAGCGCAAGGTCCTGTACATGGGTCAGGGCAATCCCCAGTATCAGTACAGGCTGGGTGGAGAATGGATTGAGAGCAGCCCTGTGGAGAAGGACTTGGGGTATTAGTGGATGAAAAACGATATGAGCCAGCAATGTGCGCTCGCAGCCCAGAAAGCCAATTGCATTCTGGGCTGCATCAAAAGAATCATGGCCAGCAGGTTGAGGGACGTGATTCTCCCCCTCTGCTCCGCTCTCGTGAGACCCCACCTGGAGTACTGCCTTCAGCTCTGGGGCTCCCAACATAAGAAGGACATGGACCTGCTTGAGTGAGTCCAGAGAAGGGCCATGGAGATGATCAGGGGGCTGGAGCACCTCCCCTATGAGGACAGGCTGGGAGAGTTGAGGTTGTTTAGCCTGGAGAAGAGAAGGCTCTGGGGAGACCTTATAGCAGCCTTCCAGTACTTAAAGGGGGCCTACAGGAAAGATGGGGAGGGACTCTTTAAGAGGGAGTGTAGTGATGGGATGAGGGGTAATGGTTTTAAGCTGAAAGAGGGTAGATGTAGATTAGATATGAGGAAAAAATCTTTACTGTGAGGGTGGTGAGGCACTGGAAGAGGTTGCCCAGAGAGGTTGTGGGTGCCCCATCCCTGGCAGTGTTCAAGGCCAGGTTGGATGGGGCTTTGAGCAACCTGGTCTAGTGGAAGGTGTCCCTGCCCATGGCAGGGGGTTGGAAGTAGGCGTTCTTTAGTGTTCCTTCCAACCCAAACCATTCTATGATTTTATGGTTCTACGAATCACGAGGAACCTTCTGCTTGTTCCTTTTCCTCCATTTCTTATACTCACCCCCTGCCCCGAGGGCTGCCGAAGGCAGGTTGAGGGGGCCGTGGTGCTGCAGCAGTCGCTGCGGTCCCCACAGAAAGCCCCGCACCCTGGCCCGGGGCCCCGCGTTTGCCCGCGCTGCTGCGGGTGCTCCCCAGCAAATCCCGTGGGCAGCAGGTGCTCCTCGGCAGCCCACCACCAGCAGCGCAACCCTGAGGCTCTGGCTTAACAAAAAGCCGATGGGGAACCTGCAAGGTAACAAAGTTTTCGCTGTTCACTACACACAGTTAAGAATTAAACAGGAAAAAGGGTACAGTTGGGATGTGTAGTGAAGGTGAGAGAACAAAATGCATTGGGGCTACAAGTGAAACTGTTATGTTAATGAATCAAATTAGCAACTAGAAAAAAATATTGTGGTAGATTTTAAGGAAATTGGAAATAGGTTCCAACGTGATAATTTGCTCTAATTGCACGCAGAGGTGTCTTGATGCAAAACAAAGCCATTCAGAAATGGCCTCCCCGTGTTATCGTGCAAACTAACTGGGAAAAAAATCCATCTTATTCACAGCAAGTTTGTTTTTACTGATCTTGCGCCTCTCAATTACTTTTTAATGGTCTGCATTGAAAAGAAATTCCTGTATGCACACTTGAGAATATGAAAACACCCAAATGATAGCTTATGATTTAGTAGGATTAAAGTATTATGTATGCAGGTGTAGCACGTTTCAGGTTATTAGTAATCCAATCTATTTTTTACGACATTATGGTGTAATTTTCTGTATGAAACTTCAATATAAGTCTTGAGCTGTATCGGAACATAAACTAAAATGTTCCTGACTCTGTCACTTTTCATGGTCTTTACTTTGATTAATAAATGCAACAAGAGCTATAACGTTCTTCAATATGAGGCTGCGATCATCTTTCAATCAAAATGTGTCGCTCAGCTTTTTATAACTTTTCGCATCAATATGTAGGGCTTGAGAAGGAGCAGCAATAGGAATTCATTGCAACTGAGCACGTACACCTGAAAGGCTCTGCAGAAGACGAGCGTATTTTTGCTCGCTGCAGCCAGCCAGTCTCCTTGGCACGGTCAGCAGTTGTGTCCTTGGAGACTCGGTGTCACGTGCGGAGAGCTGGGGAGCAGAGGGGAGATGCATACTGCAGAACTGGACGCGGATTTGGCACCCCAAATTTCAGACAGATTTGATCTTACCTCATTGGGCACCTTACTCAGAAATACCATTTTTCAAATGCACCCCAAGACTGGTGTGGAGCTGTACTCCAACATTCAGGCCTGGGTGGGAGGGGAGTTGAACTGCAGTGACAGACTTTGGCATTATACTCAGTAACACAATTTTGTAACCACATAGTCTACAACTCAAGACAAATAATACAATCCAAACTTGGGCCTCAGGATGCAGCTGGAGTGCAGACAGGGAGGAAGGACATATGCTGCAATTCCCCATCCCCACACAAGCAGCTGAGTGAATTTTGCGTTGCCCTTGGCCACCAACATCAGGAGGAAGCTCCTCCGCGTTCCCGCCGACCCGTCCTGCCAGCGCAGCTCAGGAGCCCCGGCCCCATCGCGCGTCAGCCACGGAGGTGAAATAACTCACAGGCTTGCCAGGTTGGTCTGTTTTATTTCTGAATTATTCTTTACATTGTACAATATATAAAAATACAGAGTACCCAAAAAAAATTCACAGTGTCTAAAGGCAGTGATTACAGTCTAGGTCACCTTTATACTAAAGTACCATCAAGTTCAATTGCATAGGAAGGGTGATGTGCCTTCACAACAGAGTCCAATAATACTCTCCAGGTTTTGCTGTTTTGGGGCAAGCGTTCTGTGTTCGCATAATAATTTCCCATGTATCCAAGATCCAGTATTGCATCTGTCACTCTCCCACCTCCGTTACAAGCTAAATACTATCATTTCCATCTCACATACCGTTCAGCCTCCCTGAAGCTTCCTCTGTGGGAATGCTCCTAATTAACTGCATTGCTTTTAAGTATGCGCAGGTTTGGATGTTATCTAAGGAGGGGTGTGTGGATGGAAATCACAGTGTCATGCAGCTGGCTGGCTTTTACGTTGTTTGACATTTTGGTACTAAAACCATTTTTTTCTTCAGTTATTAATGGCCCACCCATGCCAACCTCTGCTTGACTCCATGGCATGCGAATTAACAGCATCCTGCTCATGGAGGTTTCAGAACTAGAGTGCAGTGTTAATACTTTTCACTATCAGATTTGTTTAAAACCAAATTGTGGCTGGGACTTGCAGAAAGCCAAATGCTGCTCTTACAGCACTGAACCCTCTTGACTAGCAGGGGTGAATTTGCAGCTGAGGCTGGAGGCAGAACGGAAAAAAATCAAGTGCAAGACCCAAACTTATGTTGAATGCTATTGAGCACTTATAGTCGTGGCTACCTAAATAGTGGCTTGCTGGTTTTGCTCCTCCAGCCATGACTAAAGCAGACACTAAAATTTCCCAAAGGAGGGATTTCCAGGTGGAACGGCTGAGAGTGGGTAAGCCCCACGAGGACCCAGCTCCAGAGGGGTTTCTGTCCAGTTTTGAAGGCTATGGCAATCAGGCAGCATCAAAATTTGTGGATTTGCTCACCTACCCCAAATCTGCTCTTGAAACTGCCTGAAGTTTCCTCCTACCAAGCTTAAGGGGAAGATTCACCTGTTCGAGTCTGGGTCTTGGTCACGAGGGCATTAAAGTGAACTGTTGGGAAAAAAAAAAAAAAAATCCCTCAAACCCAATTTCCTGGGTATTTCTCTGTTATGCCAGAGAGCTCCAAGGGGTGCTGTGCCCTGCTGTACATGCAGGCTGGCTGGCGGGAGCGACGGGGCAAGGAATAGATGCAGAGCCTTGGCCGCTAACGCTGGGAGCTCCGGAGACACCCAGGGCACCAGGTGCCTGACTCCCATGCCCTGGTGGCTTTTTGGACCCCTCTGAAAAACCAAAAGCCATGGGCTTCAAGGGTTTCTCTTCCCTAAATTTTGTACTAAAACCTCCTAGTGTGACAATAAGGCAAAGCTTGTAATACCAATCAATAACTCAGAAGGCAGTTGTTAAATTCTTTAACATGGAAGATGACATTTTCCCCGTTCTAGTAGATGATGTCTTTTGCTCTAACGGTACAATATTTGTTACTCCTACTTGCTATTTTAATTTTCTTTGCTCAATTACTCCCTACTTATAATTACAAAAACAATAGAGTGATACACATGAGAGATTTGGGAGGCTTATTCAGAAAAATATAAGCAGTAACAAGAATCTGTTTCTTAATCATTCTTAACCAGAATGATTTAGGGGAGAATCAGCATTTCTAACTAGAAAAATCAATTTTCTTTTCAATTAAAAGATTATATTTCATTTACCTCAAAAGTGTTTTTTTAAACCCAATGGAAAGGATACTAGATTTTTACAGGTTTTTTCTTCACTTTGTCCCCGTGGAATTTGAATACCAGCACTGCCTTTCTTACTCTAAGTTTTCTCTGCAGGCATTTTGCTAAATATATATATTGTGTGTGTATATATTATAAATATATACTGTATCTATCCACTGATAGATGTATACACTATTACAAAAAAAGAGTAAGTTGTTACACAAACTTTACAATTACATTTTATATATATATATGTATTTATATATATATAACTCTCCCCCCACTACATTTGGTACAAAGAATAAATCAATCTCAGTGGACAGCATTTTTCTCTCCAGGTGGGCTCAACATCAGATTAACACTGGAGGCGTCAAATTGTCTGCATCAGACATGGACTCCATTCCTACTCTCTGTTGATTTCAAACCAAGCATCTCATTTTCTGAACATAAGGCATTAGGAACAGTGGTGGTAAGACAATACGTATTCTTCTCCTATAGTATCTGTACAGTTCATATATTTAAGAGCAGCCCTGGCTCATATACTGAACATTTGAGTGCACCTTTAGAGCAACAGCACCTCTTCTGCTGTGGTTTGATTGTCAAGTGGTTTGTCTATTAGTGAGCTGCACAAGTTACTTCTGCTGGGTGATAGTTGATCAAGTAAAGCCCAACAGCAACGGCATAACACAGCCTGGATAATGCCGTAATGCACACTCCTTCTGGAGGGAGAAAGGCAGCCACTTCCATGGAAAAAGAAAGAAGAATGGCCTAATTAAAGATGTTTCCGCTACATACTTGGCTGTAAGATTTCCATCATATTTTACATACTGTATACTTGAATCCTATCCAAAGGGTTTGCAGAGAACCAGTGCCTCTAGACCAACACAGGAACTGACCAGGGTTTCCCCTTCTCTGTCTTAGGAGTGAAAAAAAAAAAAAATATATACAGCAAGATGAGTCTTTTGGAAAGCAATGTTCCCGAACTAAATGCAATTCCAGTGTACTGTAAGATGGCCTTAGGAATAGGAAATTTTAGCAAGTTTAACATCCAGCTGCAGGAGCAATTCAAGCTGCTACAGATATTACAGACCTGATGATCAAGCTGCCGAATTACCTGGATCACAAGAATATCACTGTACATGGTGTCATTAACCTGCCACGCATTAGAGAGCTCATAAAAAATGCAACCCTCACACTGCAATAATGTTGTCCTTAAAGAACTGCACTCTCATGCAAACATTAATTGAGTAATAAGCGTTCTGATTTCTTTCTTTCTCTCTCTCTCTCCCTCTCCTAGATTCTACTTTCTGCTCGAATGGAGTCTACAAACCCTTGCTGTGATTGCCAATTATATGAAAAAGGGCTGAATCTATTTGGATGGCTGGTAAGGAGGAATGTCTTGATGAAACAATAACCACATGCACCATCCTTGAAGCATCTGCCCTCCAATAGCCTACAAAATATCCACCTCCTGAGCACAATGGCAGTAATGACCTATCTTGGTGAGCTGAACATTTAAATAATTTCAGCTGCTATGTGGCACTTTGGAAAAAAAAACATAATCAGTTTACATCGTGTTATTCTGTGAAGCCAAAAATGGAAAAATGTTTAAGGAGGGGGGGAAATAAAGAAAAAGAAAGGAAAAAGAGAAAATTAAAATAATTGCAAGGTTTGACTTGCTTGCATCCCCCCCAAACTCCAGCTGCAATCCTGCCACGTGCATTGTAGTTGCAGACTGTGTCGCTATGGGGAATCTTCTGAAGGGGAAGCTCAGAGAATGCTTTAATTTTACAATGGCTAGAGTGATCTTGGGAGCCAATGTTTTCTTCTGAATCACATAAATTAAAGCTGGGAAATCCCACCCTGATAGTCTAATGTAATAATTTTCAACCCCTGGGCTACATACTCATTAGAACTACTTTAAGTCAGGATTTTCAGTGTTGCTGAGGGGGATGTGGAAATTCGGTGAGAAGGGGTGAACTCGTTATGGCACAAGGCACAAAGGCATCGCTCCTCAAATGGGATTTAGGGGCCTGGGAAGAGACTTCCTGCAGGCGCTGGTACCTGCTACCAGTGCTCTCCCCCTTCCCTGGCGATCCTGCTTCACTCCTGCTGCTCTTGCCCCAGCCACGCTGCCAGGCAGGGTTAGGGCTGCTGAGCCACTGTGCCGACGTGGAGGGTTGCAGCAGGTTGCTTCAGACAGAGCTTCGAGAGCTGCATCAGCTCCTGACCCTGCTGCTTCAAATGTGAGTACACCTATTTAAGGGCACCTCTCTCTCTCTCCCTCTGTTGCCTCTATTTCACCTGGTGGGGCCAGAGCAGAAGCAGGCTGAGCTGCTAAATTAGAAAAACAACTGCTGAAAATGATGGGCACCACTGAGCCTAAGGTGTCCTCGTGGCAGTGCTAATGACCCCACTTTATTACAAATACCCTACAGCCTTCAATCACTGCAAACTGAAGTCGAACAAAGTAATTTAAAAATGGGAGGCTACTTTATTCTTGCCTTCTGGTCAAACCACCGTAACACAGGCTTACAGAGCCATGTTGGCTTTTCCTCACAGGAAAAGCAATGTACTTGTCACGAGCAACACAGCCTTTCTTCATTTCCTGCCGGCTGCCTACGTGAAAGAGCTGAGTACACAGCCCAAGCTGGGCTTCCAAACAAGCAACTGCAAAGGAATAGCACTGAGAAATGACCGGTGTCGGCTTACAGCGAAATCTGAAATAAAGCGAAGACAAACGGGACTGCTGGGAACACGGCCGAGTCAATGGCCAAGCACGGGCATGGCAATTGCTCGAGTAAGATGCAGACGACAAAGCCAAGCTCGGGACCACGTGGAGCTCATGCGTGTTTCAGGGTGTACTTTTATCTCATGCTCAGTATTGCGACATTCTAAAATCCTTAGCATCAGGAGTTCATTATAAATATTTAGAAACACTAAATGATAACAGCGGTGAACTTGTTCACGTTGCTAACACATTGGATGTAATTGTACATTAAGCACCAGCAATAAGTTTCCTTTTTGCCAAACAATTATGTCAGACAAACATCTGGTTGTAGACAACATGGCTTCTGCATCAAACTAATACAGTTCTTATAGACACAGTCACACACATACACAAAATTACATTTCAAGGCTGGATATACTGTTTAATAATGCTACTGCCCCAATTTACTTCAATAGCTGCAGC
The DNA here is from genome assembly GCF_900496995.4 of Aquila chrysaetos chrysaetos. Classification (NCBI taxonomy): domain Eukaryota; kingdom Metazoa; phylum Chordata; class Aves; order Accipitriformes; family Accipitridae; genus Aquila; species Aquila chrysaetos. Next base: position 41,041,177 of record NC_044009.1, read on the forward strand.
AGCATTTGTTTGTTGGGTTGGTTTTGTTCAGAAAAATTAAAGAAATATTGGCAAACAACGCACATTACTCAGCTGCGTTACTATTTCATAGAGTACTGACTGGAAGACACTATAAGAATGTGCAGCAGACTTTCTGGGTCATGTCAGACTATGGAAACATTCCTTAAGAAATACCCTCCCCCCACAAAGTCAGAATTATTCACTCTTTGAAAGTAAATGAACTAAAAACCAACAATAAAAGAAGAGGAAAAATTAGCCCAAAGCATGGTGATTTCCCACAAGAAGAGCATGGCTTCTAAAGTTGCCTTTCCTGGCAGACGCAATCAGGATCAAAGCTAGAACAAAAAGAGTTAACACTGTCTCAGAAAAAAAAAAAAAGAACAAGAAAGAAAGAAAAAAGCCCATGGCTCTTGTGCGGCAATCATCACATCTTTTTTTTCCAGTGATATAAACATCTTTTTGTTTGTTAGGCACTCCAAGTTCACATCTCCGATGTTATTCCAACATTTACTTTTCTCAGTGTCTCACTGCCTGTATAATTTTCTTTTAATTAAGACTGGAAACATTCTGGAAAGCTTCTTCGGGTAATGCACTTTGTTCGTGTGTTGTTTCTCATCAGCTGAACTGCATGTTACCAAAGAAGGCTGCGGAGAGTATTTCCTGTAATATGAAAAGATTCTGTTGAAGATACAGGGAACACTGCCCTAGAAAGTTACTTCTTTTTTTTTTTTTCTGTTTTTTTGCATAAACATTAAAAAAAAATCAAAAATAAAAAAAGGAAAAGAAAAAGAAAACGTTCTTCAAGTTGCTGGCACGATGGAGTCCCACTCGGCCTGTCTCATGAGCTGCGTGTCATCCAGTGCACCATTGCTACCCTGTCTCAGGAAGGATGCTCCTCACCAGACAGACACCCCTGCCCCAGGAGGCCACCTCTTGCCTTGCTTAGAGTGCGCCCGTGTGTTGTGTGCTGCTGCATGGCGGCCACTGAGCCCAGCACACAGCCACCTCCTTGACAATGTTGGCCTTGGACAGCAACGCTGATCTTCCAGCCATAAACAGTTGCAGTAGTAAGAGCCATCTCCAGCCAAATATCCACAAAAGCTCTGTAGAATGGTCCATATGCATTTTTGTCCTTGTAAGGAGATGTGCTGTTTACAAGAAATACAATTAACCAAAGGAAAAAAAAAGACCCTACTATACAATATTTACATCTAGAGGCTGGGCCAGTATTTGGTCCATAAAATCAATTAAAAAAAAATTCATATAGGAAGTGATCCAGTCCTCTGGGACCTGTCCATCATCAGCTGTTGGTAAAGGTCCTTCCAGGGGAGGCCTCGGGCCTGTAGTCATATTTATTCAGTGTACTGGGATAATAGGTTGTCGTGTACACATTGGTTTGCTGCAACGGGTAGAAGTTGGTCCTGTCATCTGGTATCAAATTGTTCTTGTTAAGTGTCTGTAAAAGAGAAGAGGAGATGACAGGCATGGCAATGGTGCCACATAATTACTCTTTTCTACCTGCAGACACCTCCCTCTCACCTGCCTTCTCCATCGTGGTCTCTGTTGTAGCCACCACCGCCTTCCCTCCAGCTGGGAGAGTAAGACGGTACATCGTACTCGCTACGGGGCTAGTCTGCGGGGGACCACAGCTCCTGCCAGGTCTCCTTCAATGGACCTGTGCTCAGCTACCGCTAGGGCCAGAACCCAGAGCCTTCTCCAGAGACCCGGAGTCTCCTGGTAGATGGCGTGTTGTCTGAACATCATTGTCACACAAAACCATGCTGGGCCTACACGAAAGTTGGTGATTAATGGCAGCGCTCAATCTAATCTCTTCCAAAATGCTCACGTTATAGCCTGCGGCTCCCTTTCAAACCAGTTGCCAAATGGCAGCTTTTTCTCTTTGGAAGAGCAGGTGTGCATTTACCTGATCTCCATCTCCATTGGTAGATATCCAGGTTTGGACCCCCCGATATTAAGTGTGTCACTTCTGTAAGCTACAGTATAAGTAACAAATCATGGTCACTTTTGGAAAAACTAAAATTACTTAAAAAATTTAACAACCACGTAAAAATTGTTGGCAACAATAACATAAAAAATGAGAACCACAAATGCCCCTTTTACCATCAAAATTTAGAAATGGGTTTTTTCTCCCTCCCCTCTTCCCCCCCTTCTTTGCTTTTTGCGAGAATTACTATTACTCTTCCCACCAGCAAGCAGATGTCCCCCTCTCCCCAGACTAAAGCCCATTGCTATGCCAGCTGTTACCGATGCACAAGGATAAAATCCCATTTTGGAGGGGGGGGATGCAATAATTTTATGGAACTTTCTCCTGCATCTTTATAGTCATCTGATTTCTGTGAATTTGGCTGAGGAACTTTTATGACGTTTTTTTTTTTTAACTAACCCCTGGCTTAGATTTCTTATACATGTCTCTGGCCTATGTTGCTCCTATGTGCACCTTTAATGGTTGTCATGCAGGGAACTCACTCTGATCTGGGAGTCAACACTAGGCATGTTTGCTACAGCATCCACACGATCGGGACACAGCACATTTAAGGAGGGTATGAGCGTCTCTCCTGTCTGGAGCAGAGAGATGGAGAGGTCTAATGAGGCAACTAGTCCTGGGACCTAATGGTTGTTCTGCCACAACCCGATGCTCCTGGGGGAAACCACTTTACCTCAGTTCCCCCTTGAGACAAACACCTTGTACCTGACCCAGCTCAGGGCAAGATGAAAATTAATTAACTAATTCTCAAGTCCATGAAATACCCAGCTCCATTAGCTTTACTTGACCCATCTAAATTCAGCCACCTAAACTTCAGGCATTGTGGCTCTGTCGGCAAGGTGAGGAGAAGTCTCCTTCCTGCGTGAAGGCAGATGCAGATGAAAATTGCCTTCTGGGGAAGCCCCAGCCTCCCCCCGCCCCCCCCAGCCCCGGCAGCAGCGGGGCTACCTGTCAACACTGGGTGCCCAACTTTTAGGAGGCTACAGTTAGTGAGCGGGGTCTTGCCCTGTGCCCATTGCACAGTCAGGGCTTAGCCACATCCCAGCTGTGACCGCTGTAATGATCAGAGCTACCCCTAGGCTCAGCAACAAGACCACAGGCAGTACATTTATCGCTCAATTTCTTTGTAATCAAATAATTTTACTGCATGGGGAGAGGGAGAGGAGGAGGAAGAAAAGAAAATGCTTTCTTCTGATCCGATGATAGCAGACTGAAAGCTACAGCTACCCCAGGAGCTGCGATCCCCAGCTTCATACAAGACATTAGGAGGAAAGGCTTTCCTATGGCAAAAGCACCCTGGCAAAGAAATTTCCCAATTGCTGAACTACCAAATAACTTTTTTGGAAATGGGCACTACCTGAAACATCTCATACATGAAAAACGGAGGAGACCCAGCCTCCTCCTGGTCTGATTGCGATCTCTCCCTGCCTGGAGTCTCTAAAATGAGCTCACAGCTCACATCACTTGTAGGAACCAAAGACAGAATTTGTATAGGCACGCTCAAAGTGACAAATATTTCCAATGAATGAGAATTCGTGCCCTTCAATATGAAAGGAAGAAAGGAAATGTCATGCTTTGCTCCTAGTCACCCAAAGAAATATTAAAATAGTGTGAGCAACAGTCTGCTGCTTTGTGCTGGAGGCTGGGAAACAAGGAAGCCAGGCTCAGTCCTCCGCTGCTTGCTATGCTTCCTTGGGAAATCCAATTAACTGCTCTGTGCTTCAGTGTCTTCTGACCCGGCTTGATAAAAACATTTGAGATCCCCTGTAAAAATGCACTTTGCTAAGTACTACAACTGAGTATTTGGGGAACTGTTCTCTGGCAAACACCACAGGTGTTCATACTGGCTGTACATGATGGCTGCTATTTCCTATCGGTGTCTCTAGCCCAGGATACCCACTGCAGGCAGCATAACCCCATGGCCATGGTCCAGCAGAGCAAGAGGAAGAGGCTGAGTCCCATTGCCACACTCTCTGGGCTCTCTTAAAGGTGGTCCAGCATCCAGACCTCATCTCGGTCACTTTTTGGGACGGTTAAGATTCATGACATGCCAGGATTACCACCTCTGAAATCTGGTGACATCAAAATCCTGACCTGGGATGGCCCAAGACCATCTTGATCTGAAGACAAAGACCTCAGGACTCTACTTTCTTGGCTTTCACTTGGAAAATCTGTATGAGTTTCAACATGTCCCACAGAGTTTAAAACTAGGCCCTTACAACAGACTTCGCATTTAATTAACGCGATTTGCATTTTTTCCTCTCTCTCTCGTCTTACTTTCATATAACATTTAATTAGGGAAAAAACCCCACAACTGTTCCTTTGCTCTTTTTAGTTTTATTTTTGATGGAGGGCTTATATCTTAGGGAAATACCTTATGAAAATGGTTTAGCGGAATTTATAATGCAATTAGCTGCAGAGAATTTGTCTCCGGAAACGCTGTGATGGCAGTACTGTCCTAAATCAGCATGATCAATGTGCACTGCCTTAACATTTCCCCACACAAACTTATTGTCTGTCTCATTTTAATAAATAGATGATTAGGTTCCTCGGCACCAGAAATTGGTTGATATTTCGAAGAAGGGAAATTAGGCAGCAGTGAATTTTAGAGACGTACACACACACACATGCATGCACTGCAGGAGAAGAGGCGTGCAGTTAAATCTCTCTGGGTGGGCTCCCGTGCCGTTTTACTCAGAGCTTTAACCCTTGATCTCGTCCTGCAAATCTTTGCTGTGACAGTACAGAAATGGCCAACGACTTTCCCTTCAGAAGATATTCCCACAACACTATAGGGGTTATGCTGTCACGGTCAGAGCCTCCTGACAACTTGAACTCACTGGTGTGTGTGTGGGATGAAAACAGCCTGCTGCACCCATAGGTGTTCCCACCAATATTTATCAGTCCCAACAGGAAAGGCCAAGAGTCATCACCACCGCACAACTACAGTCGATCACACAAACTAACACAGAGCAGACCCTTGCTCACAGCCCAACTCCTACGAGTGCCTCTTCACCTCAGCCACCTCTGAGCCAAGTTGCCGATATGACAGTGGCCAAGAAGTGTTTGCTGAAGACAATGCCCTGTAAGTCCTCTTAGAAGGGACAATCCTTCGGTGCTTTTGCAGGGACTTGTGTCTGCAGTAACTAAGCTGACTAAAGCAGCACAGCGAGCACTAGAGCTCAGGCTGCCCTCAGTAGAGGTTTCAGAGAAGGAAGAAAGACTTGCCTTTGCTGCCTGAGCCATTCTGCACTACCATCCTGCACCCTGCAGGGAGATGTGTCAGTCATCTGAGCACCTGTGAGACCTTACCGATGACACTTTTCCTGACACTCAACCTGTATTTTCCCCTTCTTGCTGTCTGCTCCCTCCCATATCAAACACTAATGCCTCCCTTTGCTCAGTAAGCAGGATCAGAAAGAACCAAAAGCCTGATCAACGTTTACTGCTGGAACATCACTTGGTGCAAAATCTCTGTGCCATACACATTATGTATTTCAAACACTGAGGGAAACATATTTCAGGCCCTCATTTTGGTCCTACACTGCCTTGAGAAGAAAGAAGCTTCTGGTAGTTGTGCAAGCATAATATTCCCCATAAAAAGAGAGGCTAGACCTTGAGATAATATGAAAACCTGTGGGCTGTGCTTAGAAAAAGTGCTCCATTCAACGAATAACTAGAAGCTCAACATGCATCAATCAAATACTTTTACCTGCTTCCTCCTTTCCAGTATGAGCCATGCCATCCTGGCATATTTGATATAATTTGTTTCTTCTGGTCTGTTCACCACTAACCTCAATTCAAGAACCTGTTAGCAGGAGGTAAGCCACTAGCACACACTGACCCAACCAAGTGGATCACTCAAAAGCAGGCACAACTTCAAATGTCTTCTTTAAAAGACCCTTTATTATGTTGTGTTGGCATATGATTGATTAATATATTAAAGGAATTCTCTGACCCAGGAGCTCTGCTTTGTCAAGCAGGGATGTTTTCGGATAGACTAAGATGGCTATCGTTTTAAGAGAATGTGAAACAGCAGCAGCTTTCTCCATTATATGTGATCTGTCAACTAATCAAAAGGTCCAATCTTGTTGCCAGTGAATTGCATGTCTATGCCAAGCACAACAGAATCCTGCGTATTTCAATATTTACAGAAATATATAAACAATTTGTTATCACTCTTGCTATTGTATCAGCAATTAGTTAGAACTGGAAGAGTCTGAGGGGAAACTTTACAGATATCCCCCCTTGTGTGCTGCTCTGCCCCCTGGTATTCATACTGGAGGCAAAATACTGACATGCACTCGCAGGCTGTTGTTTCTCCCAAGGTAGAGCCAAGTGTTGGATGTGTTAAACATGACTGTATTGTGCCATATGCATACATTTAACTTTGTTCAGCTTTCTCCACTGGTATTTTTAGCCTAAGTCATCATTCAGATTTTCCATTTGTTACTTTTTCTCCAGCAATGCCTTGCCACGACTCCCCCAAATTCTGCCTCTGCTCCAAATCATTAAGTCATAATCCACTGACCTATTTGCTTACATTCTCCCAGAAGTATCAAAACATCTTCATGCATAACAGTATGGGACTTTCAGTACTACTCCCATCCTACAGCTGCATGTGTAAGCTGTATAAACATTTCTTACACACATAAACAGATCAAATGTTTCAATTTTCAATCAACAGTCATGAAAATTTCAAAACTTGATTTAAAAAGATTAACATCTCCCCACCCCCAATTAAAAGGAATTCCATATAGTTTTTGAGAAGTTAAAGTGAAAAGGGTGCTTCTAAAAGCATCTGATACACATACAATTAATACCAAAATAAGGACCATAAAGTAGTTCCCACAGGATGACATGCAATGGCAAGATTTCCTTAATCTTCTCATGCAGAAAGCACTCAGCTTTCTGAAGCTCAGCATTCTCTTTGAGCTCCAGATCTTCTTTTCTATTCTGGGGGTGGTGTGGGGGAAGAGTCAGCAAGTTTCCCAAGAGTTTTGTAGGTTAATCTTCACCAGCTACGCAGCACCACAGTCCCCGGGAAGTCAGTGAGCAAGGACAATTTCCCCCAACCTCACAGTTTCTCCACTATTTCTCTGTTGACAGGTGTCATTTCAGTTCTTCCACCTCCCACCCGTGACACTTTCCTCTTTAAAAAGGTAAAAAGAAGAAAGAAAAAGTTGGGTGATGTTCCCAGGCAGCTTCAAACCACTCTGTCTAGCATTTATGGTTAAATTATCACCACTTCAACCTCTGAAGAGGCTGAAAAAAGAAGCACGCACCTTTCTAATGGGCATGACTCATCAGAGATGTGTCACCTGTGCCAGGCCTGCATAGTTGCAGGATTCCATCTTGCAAGTTTGTTTGTAATGTTGAACGTCCCAGTGTACTACAAAGAAAAACTTCCCCCTTCCTTCATCACAAACTGAGCACGGGGACTAAGGGTAACAACTCCAATCACTGCTACCCCTGGTCATCCACCGTGGACACAGGTGAAGGTCTAAAATCAGGGTCCAGGTAGCAGACGGCAACTTTGGAGTCAATCCATTCCTCTTAGCAGTATCCAAATGAAGCCCATGTGCATCCTGCATCCTGCCTCTGCAGAAATCAAGGACAACATTCCCACTGAACTCCGTTACACAATTAGCCCTAAAAGAATTGAGGTAGCCTTTCCAATTTTCCTTGGAACGCCATCCAACAGACTTCCTGTAGCAACAGTGGGATGGCCATTACTCCCCCTCACCCCCCAGGAAAATGGAGGGATGAGGGAATTGTGCAATGATGTAATGAAGCCAAGATCCAACACTTAGGTTCGTTTGTGCTCCCTTTAAGTCATTTGCTTCTTGCAGTGAAATCAGATTGAGCAAAATGCCTTTTCGATGCAGATCAGCTGTTTTATGGAGCTAGCCATGCCTTCTTGTTAAAGGATGTTACTTTTTGCCTTCTAGGAACATTAGCCAAATGACTTAGGGTTGTGGAAATATATTAATATTATGAAATATTTCCCACAGCTTGTACATCTCTGGAAGTACCAAGGCAAAGATCTCAGAATTATAATTAACCAGTAAGTTTGGAAATAATTAGCATAATAATTACATTTCAACAAAATAAACCATACAACTAAAATAACATCTTTTGGCAATAATTGACACCAAGAAAATAAATGACGTCTGGCCCACCCACATGCTCCCTTTCTTCTGATCAGCTGGATGCCATAACACTGCTGTGCCTCTTGAGCTATGCATTACAAATGACCCTGGAAAGACGGAAAGTTGCCAGAAAGACCTTATGAGACCCATGTATTTACTGCAAGCCAAGAGTGATTTTTTAAGACTTTAACGATTCTTCTTTCCAATCTTTCTTAAAAATTTGCTTAGTGTCTTAACACTAAACAATCTCACCTGATGCTTTTATAAAATCTCTTGAGCTCTGCCTATACTGAAGTCAAAGGTAGCAGTGGCCAGGGTTTATGTATTGAGTTTTTTCTGATTAATTCAATAAGGCTGTTTGCAGGATTTACAGTGAAGTGTAGATGTACAGATGAAGAACCTATTTTCTATATAAGAAGGTTTTTCCTCTCAAAAAGAGATACAAAAAATCCCACTGGGATACTAAACTTATGATTGCATGTTCTTTTTGGATGGAAGCTTACCATATTTTTAGACTGGAAATTCTTTGTTCACTGTTACCGGTAAATAAATTAAACAACCCCCAAATGATGGCAGCATCTGTAGATGTGCTCAGGTTGACAATGGAACTAACATTCAATTATAAGAAAATGAATAGCTACAGTTTTCTATAGCTGTTTGAAAATAGCTATTTTATCCTTATACTTAAGAGGGAGTAAGGTTATATTACTGCCATTTTAAACTTATAAAAACCTTCAGAGTTGGCAACATAAAGGACCATTGTCAGAAAGATGCTTTGGCACAACTCTGACTTTAAGCACATAAGTAAGATGACAAAACAAACTGTATGTAATAGTAAGGCAAACTGAAGTGAGTCCCTGCTTAGAGCTAAATCCAGGTTTAAGTATTTTTCTGAACTGGAAAGTGAAGTCCAAGGAGTTGATGGAAATCTTCCCACTGGCAAGTGCAGGTGTCTAGCCTAACGCTTGCTATTTATCCCTGGCTTGCCAGTGATTTGATGGTGGCAACACCATGACGAGGCGTCCAGACACAAAAAAGGAATTCAGTGCTGCCCCAAGCTGCTTCCCAATATAGCTGGTGCACAGGATATAGCAGACATGATCTCAGCTGCGTGGGAAGGTGTAAACTGTCTCCTTGCTGCACTACTATGCCGTGGTGTATGGCCTTCCTGGATCCCGCATGTATACAATAGTGTTACTACAGAGGCTCATCAGCTGAGCTACAGCACCTGCCCTTGTGCATGCTCTAGTACTCAGACTAACTCACCAGAGGTATAAACGCTGCCTTCTAAAACTAACTTTAATAGTTCAAATTGGGTGCATATGATCATCTAGAGCAACTGGGCGATACCAGGCTTCAGCTGATGGTAACTAATAAGGCCACAGTGACTGGCCGTAGGTCGGTCCAGGAAAGGCAGTTCTCACTGCCTCATTGCAATTATATTGGAGCAAGCAGCCTTGAGTTTTCAGATGGTCTCAGAGCTGCTTATTCTGGTGAATTACCAACACAAGTCATGCAGCCAGGTGCCAGCCCACAGCGCTACATTTAGACTGAGAATTGCAAAGGTGTAACTGCAGTGGTGAAAAAAAAAAAGTAGTAAAAATAGAAATAAAAGTGAAAACTGGGCCTAATTTGCCATCTGCTAACTCCATTCAGTCTCTTATAGTCTGCTTTCCAAACATCTCCCACCCTCTGAATAGCTGCTTTTTGATTATTTTCCTCAAGACTGCTTTGTTTTCTCCCCATGTTGCATCTCACCTTGTTATTTCCTCTCTACATTTATAACCTCCTCAGGTCATTTTCCATTATGTCTATACCAGTGGCTGTTTTTTTGACACACCTCCCAATTTAGTATCTTCTGCTAGTTTAATTAACACACTGACTGCACCCTCTCCAAGGTCATTAATGAAGGTATTAAATAAAGCCAAACCTTGCATTACTGCTTGCAGTGTCCCAAACAACTCCTCCCCATAGCCCTGTATGTTCCCATTAACGATTGCCCGATGTTCACAGTCCATTAACCACGTTTCAATCTCTACAGCAGCATTCCTGTCCAAGCCAATTTCTATTTACACATCACAAGATTATTTAAGACACCAATACTATCCTCTTTTCTTTAGGCATATGGACCAGTAAAGCCACGTTTTTAACCAGCTGGGAATCTGCCCTTACGCAGCTTGTGCTTTCTCTTCGTTCTCTAATGCTGAAACTCTGTGCAAAAAGTGATAGTGTTTGATTTCTTCCTGCTCAGCATTAGGTCCCGGCTCAGCTGTCAGTTCAGCCCAACCACCTTTCATTTCATCAGGGTATGTGATATGTTGCCTTTCAAATATTAATTCAAATTTGCCTGCGTATTAACACTGACACAGATTTGTTTCAATGAGTTTCCATTGCTGTAAATGAAAGTACAGTTGAGTCAATCCCATTTGTTTCTCCTGGTTTCGCTCTCTAGTATGGCCCCGACTCTGCCAAATCTTAAAGACCAAGCAGGATTTAACACCCTGTTGATATGCTTTGTTAAATGAGGAAGGTCCAGGTGTGCTCTATCGATTGCGGGCCTGTATGCTTACAGATATTTTGTCTTACCCCAAAATCCAACTGGTGTTTCCCACACAGACTTACTGGAGTTATTTGTGTGACTTTAGTGCATTAGACTTCGCTAGCTTAACAGTGACTCAATTATCTGGGAGGAAATTGGCCTGCTTTCTTACAAACGCTTTTGTATTACCTTTGCATTTCATGGCACTGGGGGTTTGCCCAAGATCCGTGATATTTATAAAGGTAATTGGAGTTGTTCATTAGCTGGTTCTCACAGACTCTGGGATACGGTCCATCTAGATTCCTTCATCCACAGATTTTCAGTTCTTTCCTTTATTCACATGCTTTGTGCCAAATCTCAGGACGATGTTAGAGCTGACTTAATGAGGATTCCCCCAGCTATAGGGGAATGCAGGCAGAGCTACTCCTGCTTACCCTACGCCAAACCTATCGTGCATATATAAATGATGCACCAGGGAAAAGTGGCAACAGCCAGCACATCCTGAGCAGCCCTGAGCTCTCAATTGCTCTTTAGGACAGGGCGGTCATGGTTCAGGAAAGAACAGCTCAGGTATTTCGGCCTCTCTCAGAGCTGCCAAACACATTCTGGCCATTGAGCTCTAGTTCTGAATACTGACACAGCTATCTTTATTTTGTAAGCATGCAGCTCCATTTCTTTATAATTCTACATAAAAAGCCGTTATTCGCTGGTGGAGCTATTCCAGAAAAGTAGCGACGCAGCTCCCCTCCAAGTGTACCACAAAGGTTGTATGTTTTCTGGTATTTATTGTTTGTCTAATATTATCCTCTCCCTTTACTTTAGCTCCCTGCCTCTTCCATGGCTCTCTTTAAACTCATCTGCAAACACATAATTAATTCCTCCTGCACATCTTGGCGGCACTGAGGATTTCCCAGTTTGGCTAATGTGCCTAACACTGCCAGACAGAGCTTCACGGAGACAAGGAGGGAAGAACCACTTCTAGCACCTGGACCAAGGGAGAACCCTTAACTTGAAGCAAATGAGTCTAGGGTATAATTGAAACAGCCCTCTTCTGACCAGTAGAGGGAAGTCATGTAAATACACAACAGTCAGTGCAGTGTGATTTTGTTATTCCCATTCCTGCAGTTCTTCATTTAATTCTCCTTCTTCTAGCACAGGTGGGTGGGTGGGGGCAGATACATGTCAACTTCAGAGAAATTAGGAAAGGCAAAAATTGCAAGAAAAAGGTAATATCAATTATTAGATCAATTAGTGTAGCTGGAAAAATCAGATAAACTTTTGAACCGATCTGTCTGTCTTCAGGTCTGAAATAGCAGCTCACATGTTCAAAAACCTGCCTGCTTTTTCCAGCTATACTCATTGATCTAATTAAAACCAAAACAGAACAAAACTTGTCTGCCTACAAACCTGTCTTGCCTGCATCCATAGATTATCACAGCTGCAGTAATACAACCCCAAAGAAAGGCTAGTGTGAGCATCCATGATGACTAGCCTAGCCTGTAAGAAGGCAGAGCATGGACCATATCCCTGACCTGGGTGTAGAGGAGATACACCTGGTCGCATGAGGAGGAGGAGACAAGGCTGAGTCAATAAAGAAAAACATGACAGGATGAATATGAAGCATCTATCCCCAGTGTCACTTAAAATTTTTCAATATGGCTTAAAGAAGAAAACAAAAAGTCACCCCAAAAGCTAGACTCTCTCAAAATGGTGGGGGAGGAGGAACAACGTGGATTCCCACCCCACGGTGAGCAGCAACAGCCCTGCGAAGTAATTAAGGGTTTGTATGAAAAGCGGATGGAGCGGGGACCAATTCCCATTTGGGAACCATTGTGAGCAGCTGGTTAGCATCCCAGAGGGAGCAGGAGCAAGGAAACATTCAGACCTCAATTGGCAGTTTCCCCTACGCTTAAATAATGTATCTGTGAGAGGGAGATATCTGTGACTTGCACACAGCAACCCGCCGAGCCACTGCTGCCATGGGGTGAGGACACCTCCAAGAGATGCACATCACTCTACAGGCACAATCCTCCTAGGACAGCCACACCTCCAGGCATGCTTGACTGCTCAATTTGACTTGACCCACTGATATAAAGGGGAGAAAAGACACTAATAGATTTTGACTGAGACGCACCACTTAATCCTTTTTTCCCCATCAGTAAGCTCTCTTGCTTTCCCTTCCTAGCAGGCATTATGTAAATTGAGAGTCCCCTGAAGAGACATTTGCAACTGCAGGATCATACAAGAAAGGGCACAATGCTCCTTTGCCAATACAACCCCCTGCCCCTACTATTCTTTTTTCAAATAATACTATACTCATGGTAAGTACTAAAAATATGTACTCTACCATTCAAGCACTTAATGCTCTTAAATGCCACTTTGTTCAGGGGAAATAGTCTTTGTTAAACATGAAATTCACTGGGAGCAAAATTTATGTTTCAATCTGATTTACTATGTTTTTATATACATATATATATATATGTATTTATTTTTTCCAGCTGATTACATCAGCTAAATCCCTCTCTAAAATGCCATACAGCTAAAGCAAATACTTAAGGGACGCTGTTGATGATAACTTATTGACGATGTTGGGTATCATCAACTGCTGGCTTATGTCTGAACCTTACAGCCACTTTCTGGGGCTCGAATGATGCACAGTGAAAGGGTCACCAGGAAAAGAAAAAAGTTTATATCACAGTGCTATCACTGTATGTGCTGTGATCACTACAAACAAATGGGTTAGCCAATTTTAGTTGAAGTAGCAAGATATCAAATCAAGTGATAGGACACTGAAGCCCTAAGTTCTCCATGGCAGAGAGAAACAAACATCCTCAGAGACAAAGGCTGACTTAGACAAACATTCCTCTAGGGCACTTGACAGTAGTTAAAGCTCATTTAAACTTGAACCACTGGCTATCTCCCTACTACAAAAAAGGTGTGATTTTCAGCAGCAAGGAAAATGACCATCACCGAGAGAGACATTTAAAATCCATACAGGGATCCATTTTCCTATACCCTGAGCTTTATTTCTTTTTGCAATGTTGAAAGCCACACCAAACACCCAGCCTGTTGTTTTATTCAGAAGGATTCTTCTTCCAAAGACAGAATTGGTTTCTGTTTCGCAGCCATCCACGTTGGTATTTTATTGCCTTAAATTATTTGGGATTAGTAACGAAGTGTGGATCACGGTGTCCGGAGTCCTTCACAAGGGGTGTCTTCTCTGCACTGTTATTTGATTCTCAACAGCATTGTTCTCACTTTATTAAAAAATATTCATTGCAGCTTCTAATTTATACAGTCAAAAGTGACCTACTGACTATTCCCCCCTTTTTCTGTTAGCTGCATTTATATTTGCTGTATAATTTTGCGCAAGTGCAGGACTCACAGTCCTTCTGAAGTTAATGTTTATTGTTCTGATGTCCTCCTAGAAACTTCAGGTATCAGGTGATACATCAAATATTTAGTTTCCCTCTTTCATTGCCATATCCGGCAATCTCACTCAGCTCTCACTTCATCTTCCCCCACAATAAATTTGCTCATTGACATAAATGACTGTTTTGCCGGAGCACAGCTTCAGTGCTTGGCCCTTAGCTTCTACGAGAGCAGCAGTGATGCCCCGAGCGGATGCAATGCTCAGGTGCTTCCTCAGCTTATTTGAGGCATCAGTACAGCAAGAGTTTGACTGCGTGACTCATGACTAAAGCTCTAAAGCTGTGTTTAAGGAAGGAAGGACAGAGGGAGGTCTGTCCAGCACAATTGAGAAGAAAATCTGCAGAATCATCATCATAACCATTCTGCAAACTTACATTTCTCGCTAATCCCATCTGGTCTGATCCAAAGGCCATTGGATTTTGGATTTGGACCAACGTGCAGACGTCTTTGTCTGTCCAAATCGCGCGTAGAATAAAATGTTGGCTCTCTTTATTGGCGGAGGATTTAGCAATAGGAAGAAGTTCAGTGCAAGCCCTTTCTCTATGTGTGGCTGTTCCAAGAGCTCCTAATTCACAAGGACTCAGCCTTGACCTCAACATCCTCCCATTTCTACTGCAGGATCATCTGGCTTTCCATCAGCATGACTCTAATAAGTAACTCACATGAGTAAGTCACTGAGTAGCTGAAGAAAGACGTTAAAAAAGAGGATCTCTCTCTGCTTTGATAGCCAGCTATTAACTAATCGGTGTGGCAGTACTGGGAAGGTTGTAGGTGGTTCTGTAACCCATCATGCCAAAATATGAAAAGCAGATAATTTTTATTTCATTATGCTCTTGTTCTGCACAGTCTTCAATATTGTCAGAGTGCTGTATGAACTTTAACCAATTAATTAAACATGAACTGCTTATTAGGTGACCCAAAAGGTCTCTCCCCTACAATCTGTGAATAACAAATCAAAATCAACGTGCTGCTGGTAAATGTATATGCATGAAATATTTTAAGACATCATGGCTAAAATAGCTAATAATAAACCTCACAGCGTTTTTGAGAAAGCAAAACAGGAAGGGAAAAGAAGCCAGCAAAAATAAAACACTCTTCTGCAAAACACTGCCTAGGCAAGTTAGCATCAGCTAAATGATCAGTAGGTCACCATTGTGTATGATATTTACATCTGATCTGCATTACTGCATGGCTGTGCTGAAATGTCCAACAAGGCTCATATCAGCTAGCACTTCCTTCATTAAAATCTGCCTTCATATAAAATTCACCTTGATTTATGAGTTTGCATTCATTGCTGTACATTTGAATGTAACACTGCCAAACTTTCTACTGTGTTCACCTGCTGGTTGGAGAGCAGAGATACTTCAAGATGAAAACAAACTAAAGACGGTTGCAGAAGGCTTATTATTATCAAAGAATGGAAAATAATAGACTTGTGCATATGCTCAGCCTTCTGCTACCATCATGTCGCCGTGTATTATCATTTTCCGTTACTGAAAAGTAGTCTACACACCATGTATTTCCTTAATCATGGATTTATTCACTATTTCACACACACACACACACACACACACACACACACAAACCTACAATGATTCTTTTGCTTTCATTACTTAAAAAATGTTTGGGGCAGTTTTCTTGGTACCTGCTGAATAGAAACTTGCTCGGGTTTAGAATCTGGAATTTCAGGTGTTTTCACTTTCTTTCATACATACACATGTTCAATTCACATGGGCCCATATCCAAGCTCACTCCAACCTTCATTTTCCAGAAGGTGAATTTTAGCTCCTCCGTCATTTGCATGCTAATTGTGTGGCATCACAATAAGACCACACATGCTCCTTGAAGGCATGAAAAACTCCCTCCTGACCCTTAGAAAAATCTGCCAGTTATTCCTAAATTTAAAGCTGGCTAATAACAAGTTCTGTAAGTAATTACACAGCACAGAGCACACAGAGCCTTTCTCTTACTGCACTAACGCTACATTCTTCAATGGAACACTGAGGGGTGGCAAATTTGTAGTATTAAATGAGACATTTTCAGGCAAGAGTTTAAGAGAGGAGGGACAATAGAGAAGACGAACATAAGGAAATATTCAACAGGAATAGAGAAAAGGGGCTTCACTTGATAAACAGATTTTACCCTTTCTGTAAATCTCTTTGCCTCATTCACCACACTGAAAGAGTATGACTTTGAGTTCTTCTTAGCAAGTAGCCCCTTGCTCCTAAACATTTTGTTTTGGTCTGTCCAATGACTGCAGATTTATTCGCTTGAACTCCTTCACTTCCTAACATTGTATAAATAAGCCCCATCTGGTCTATCTCTCCTTGTGTCCAAGTCCCTTCTTCCCCCAGCCTAACTCATACAGTTCCAGTTAGCTAATGCCTTCCTTTAAATAAACTAGACTTTTCAAAACTTGATCTAATGCCTAGGCTCTTTATGTACCTCGAAAGAAGACTCTAACAGCTGCTCACTATTACTACACACTAGATCAAGTATCCAGAGATGGATCTATCAAAGAGGTCAACTCCCTCCTGATACTACATTAACTAATCTGCTGCTATTTTAAACTTTGCTTAGCTTTGTTATTACTTCTACTCCACTGCACCACTCAGCATAGACATATTGCATTTCATAATCCATTTACCCAATTGATCAAGATCGTTCTGCGAACAACTTCATCCTTCTAAATTTTGACCATTCTTCCTATTTTAGCATCATCTGATAATAATGATAGCACAATACAAAGCATGAAGAAAATGTTAATGCAAAGCTTGGCCACAAAAATAAATGTGTCTCTTTTCTTCATTGTTTGCTATGTAAGAAACAAGGGGATGCTCTTGCTTATCTCTTTATTCCTGCGAGCTTTTCTCATCTGGGTCTTCCTATAGACTTTGCCACAACTGTTTGCATAACTGAAAGGATTACTCCCATAGTTTGAAGCTTCCAGGATCAGGTCCGAGTTCTTTACCTGTCTTAATAATTTATTACCTAACCCCTATATGCAGAGTGTGTAGAATAATACATCCTGTGAAACTTTGTTAAAAGCTTCTGAAAATCCCAATATGTCTGCTGCTTCCCTCCTATCTAGATCAATATTTATTTAATTTAAAAAAGGAATCCAATTTGCTTGACATGATTTACTTTCCACAAATCCATGCTGACTCGCATTATGATGCTGCACCCTTATGAAACTGTATGCAACTGTAGCCTTATGCTGCTGGAAATACATTTTTGAGACTGCATTTATAGGCAGCGGGATCTTCTGAGGGGCTGCAATGCCCAACACAAGGAATTCAGCACATGCTTATTACCAAACTGGTCTGTTATTTTCCAGCTCAAACTGTTTTCCTTTAAAACACCAAAACAACATCGACTCTTTTCAAATTATTAGATGCAAGCTCTTAGTTCTGATGTGCATTCACATTGCAAATCATGGCCATGTGTCAGGAATCGTCCTGTGCCCAGTGTTATAAAATCCCTATGTAGAAACAGTCCCCAACACCCAGGGAGTTGATCTTATTGTTGGGCTCAGTCAGAAGCCAGGCCAGATCAGCAGAAACAGACAACCAAAATGTCAACAGCACATAGCTATACGAAGGAACAAGCAGCTGCAGGGTTTCCTTCTGTTTTGTGTTCATGTCCCCGATGACGCTCCACACTGTTCAAGTGACCTGAGGCAGGCTGCTCCTCCCATGGTGACATGAAGCCCCTTCACCCATCCCACTGCTCACTTCTCTGATCCCACATTTCACCTGGAGACTGATGCTCAAATACAACATGCGCTACCATCTCAGTGTATGGTCTCTTGCACCCTTAGTCCTATCTGCTCAGATAATGGGTGGTGTTCTCTTTAGCAAGCAGACATGCCAACAGAGCATGCCACTTCAACACTCATCTTCTCCTAAGGCTTCAGCTCCCAATTCTGCTGCTATCATTGAATTCTGCATGGCTGCCTGGGGTAAGTTCTGTCCAGCACTGATAGAGGGGGCAGAACCCTCTCTGCTTTCTCATTCTTTCCAATTTGGTAGTTCCCAAAGCATTTCCAGAATCTCATCCTACCAATAAGCATTTTCCCAGCTATTTTCCTAATGAAGTTTCCATTTTTATTCTTCCTCCCCTCCGTTTCCTCTTACCACACACTAACAATGCACTGAACTGAGCTCTTACTGATTTCTTAGAGGACAATTTGTATACATACAATAGTCAGAATGGGCTGGAGTATCTTGGTATGTACTTGCCAGACTGGCATTCACCAGGACTGTGAAACAGAACAAAATCCCATTGCAGTAATGGGACCTTTTAACCCCTTGTGACAGTACAGCTAAATGCCCCTTCAACCCCACGTGTAATGCCAACAGCTGGGCAGAGAAACACAAACCTACCCAATTCCAACCATGACATAAATACAGAATTTGTTCAGGTAGTATCAAGCTGTTTGTGGTATTTCTCATCAAGTACCCTACCTTGAACTCCATAGGGGTGTACTTCTCATTCTTGGGGGTTGTGTTGCCCTTGTAATGGAGATGGTTGGGAGTGGTTGGGTGGATTACGGTCGACTCCTGGGACTGCCTCTGACAGCGCTGGCAGTACACGTAAATCACAAACGTTAAGAGGCTAGAGCCGAAGAAACAGGAGACTCCAGTGGCAATCAGATGGATGAGACTAAAACCTGCAAGGGAAATGACAAGAGATGCTATTTTTAAAGAACAGCCTTTTTCCCTCCCCTGACAAGACCACAGGTGCAAGTCAGAGCTATGACATCTCGGGATCAACGTTAATAAGCTGTTGAAGCCACAGTCTTACGTTCTAACATTAACTGACATAATCTCCCTGCAAGTCGGTCTCCCCACTGCAGCTCTGCCTTGTGCAGTTTAACAGGTTTATGCATTGTTTTCTCAAAGCTCCCTCCCTGTCTCTCCTCTCTCCCCTCTATTGATATTGAAACTAAACATTATGTTAAGCTGACAGCTAAAGAAATGAGCCGTACAAACAATGCACATTAATGGATTCCAAAGCATGTGCATGTCATGGAAATAAGGGGATAAAAATGCTCAGCGTTTCTCTGAAGGGGAAGGAAGGGAGGGGAAAGCCCTTTTTGTCGGCTGCCCAAAATGCCTACGGGACTGTGCGTGGGGTGGGGGAGATACACATTCCTCCCCCGTGTAATCCAAGTGTGCTCAGCATTCTGGTTTATTCACAGGGTGGCATTGCCTTGGCCATGTCTGCACTACCTCCGAGGTGTATTTGTACCGCTAACAGTGAAATAGAGGTCCTCAGGGGAATGGAAAGATAACGTGGACAAAGGAAACGGGGGAACTGCTTGAAAAACACTTCTTTGTTGGCTTGCTCCACAAACTGCAAAGATAGGAAGGCAGTTGCAGGCACGTGCCAGCGGGGTAGCTACAGTGCAAATATTTCAAACAGAAAAATCTTGGACTATAAAAGCCTCCTACAGAGATCTCTCCGCATAGGATTGCAGCAGCACCCTCCAAGCACAGCGCTGACCTCTGGAAGGAGCTGTAGTTGTGCATCCCACGCGCTGTGAGGTACCTAACTCGCCACTCTGGCTGGTGGGGGGAAGACAAAGTCAAACAGTACTCCTCATTCCTCTCTCACCTCAGAGAGTCTCAAATCCCATGGTAAAACCAACCACCAACAGATCTCCACTGACAACAGAACAAACAGTAGTGACCTTTACAGCCACCAAGTTAACGAACCACCAGAGGCAATCATGGGTGGCAAAACTTTATGACCCTGTTGTCTCTTGCTATGCGCAGGGGGGAATCTACAGAAAAAGAATCAGCGACGATGACTCTAAATGCTGCTGCCTTTCCTCTGCCTTTGCTCTGTCATCTTTCAAACAGGAATGACAGGGGCCCTAGTGCCTGGGGGGAGGCCCTGACTGCTGGCCCCCCAGGGCAGCTGTCCCAGGGGACAGTCACATCGGCTAGGTGGCGACTGCAGCGGTAAAATTCCTGTAATACTTAAAAAGCCAATTCATTTGGACAGACTGCTGTGTTGACTTGACTGTGTGCAGAGAAATGGAAGGGACTACTCAGAGAGCGGCTTTAAATGGGCTTCATTCTTAGTCTGATCACGGTGTGCATTTTTTTGGTGCCATCTTACATTTTAACTGATATGCTTTTCAAATAGAGAATTCTGCCCATTAGTCTACGGCT
Source organism: Aquila chrysaetos chrysaetos (assembly GCF_900496995.4). Taxonomy (NCBI): domain Eukaryota; kingdom Metazoa; phylum Chordata; class Aves; order Accipitriformes; family Accipitridae; genus Aquila; species Aquila chrysaetos. The sequence goes on from NC_044009.1 coordinate 41,061,487, forward strand.
CTCCTCTAATCTTTAGTTAGAAAATATCCCCCTGAGTTTAAAAAGAACAAACCCAATAGAGTTCTACAGCAAAGTAATGCACTTCAATCATAATTACAGTAAGGAACATACAGAATTTATTAGACTGATGAGCTACATTTATTTTTTAAACCACACTATAAAATTCTATTGCAAGATTACCACTTTCTATTGTGTTTTGGATGATGGTCCAAAAAAACAGCAGAAAGATGATAATTTCCTACTAAATGTTACAAGACTTTTCCAAAAAGACATTTCCTTTCTAAAAACCTCTGCCTGCTTTACATCACTCATGAGAGCTAAAACTCAGTAACGCCACATGACACTCTGCCACATTCTCCTTCTGCCCAGTTTTGTTTATATTGCAGTGAATATTTCATTTAACTGCTACATTTGCAAGTCAGTACAGTAGGAAATCCTTTCTAAAACATAAAGCTCTCTTACACTTCACTCTCACCTTTGAAAGACCCATCTGAATTTTCAGGTGACTTTTAGCCATATCTTAGGGAAAAAAACCAAATTATTTTGTTTGCAGCATGTGAGTCCCCAGGGGGGTAAGCTTTCTGGTGCATCACTTTGAAAATATAGATTTTCTGAGATGCATCAACAGAATTTCTATTGATTGGCTTCTTCACCAAATATTGTAGAACACTAAGTAATAAATAATATTAGCTATGGTAAACCATAGATTGCAACAGCAAATACAATGGTGGCGGTAAAAGAAGGAAATGTGGATACAGTGCATAACTGCAGAATGCAAGCCATAGCAAGGAGTCCTGGAACTGACACAGATACGTTGCACCCTCTGAGGGAGAAGGAGTGACGCAGAGAGCCAACTGTTACATTGCAGGTGCTGAAATCTTAATTCCATTGATTGCCCCACAGTCACAAACCGAGAGGCCACATTTCAGTGCCACAGGCGGCATGCCTTTTTTTGCCATGATCTCCACAGGGTGAAGAGATTTTGGCAGCCTGCAGATCATCTAGATTTCAGGAAAGCAGGGATGTGATGTTAGCAAGAATCGTCATGGTCATTAGTGTGAAACTAGCATTTTAAAATGTCGAAGGAACCTGCCATTTTTTTCAGTCTGCATTTTTATCATAGGGGTTCCTAGGGCAGTGGAAAAGTGACACTAATGACTGGATCTTTCCAAGTTACATGCAGAAAGGAGACACAATTCTGTGAGAGGTGAGGACTCAAATGGAAAGAAGTGCTTGGAGGACAAGTATGAACTCTAATCTCTTCCTATATCAGCAAAGGATCGGTCTAAGAGACTCTGTTCACTGAAATCTTTATAGGTTATTTAAAAACACCTGCCTCCAAACAGCTGGAGGCTTACAGTGGTGGAATGAGGAATATCCCTTCCTTTATCCTGAACCATTTACCCTGTGGGTAGAGAGACAAGCAATGTGCTCCCTGGTAATTAATGAGCCTCAGTGGCCAACCCAAACCCCCAAATAAATAAAAATCTTGGAACTGACAAGTGGACATGCGATACATTCCTCCAGTCTGACTCAGACAGCAAGACTCCAGTGGAATTAAGGCTATCAGTGGGATATGAGCTGTATAGATTAATGGTTTGGTTGATACTGCACAGGGAGAAAAGAAGCCAGGTTAAGATAAAAATAAGATATATAGTTAGTGGTACCCTACCTCCACAGTTCGTGCTCTCATCAATGCTGGAGGCTGGCAGGATCACTAAACAAAGAGAAGAGGATTGGAGAAAATTGTCATTTTGCCATCACTTTACTTCTTTAAGTAATTAAACCCCCTGTGCTCCAGACACGAGAAGGTGCTCACGTGTTCTGCAGCAAGCTGAGAGTCTCTCTAAATCGAATTATAAACTCAGAGTGTGAAATACATGCAACAAAACCTCTCCAAAGACCTGACAATTCCAGTACTGTTACCTGATCACTCCTTAGCTGCTTCAATTTAGGGGAAAGAAGATAGCTGAGAAAACCATGAAAAAGAAGAATACCATTGCCTAGAGATCTCAGATATTTAAGTCAGGGCACTGTAATCCAGAAAAGAATATGTGGAAAGGGGTTATTCAGTATAGACCCATATCAAATATTTGCCTGAGAGATTCAATTTCCACAAAACACAGGGTGGACAATGTTGATGACCATCTGTCCATCAACAGCGTCGCTGTTAGACCTTTGATTAATCTCCCCACTTCACACACCAGTTTTCTCCATCTGCCTCACCTTATTTCTTTGCTCTTTTGGGATACTTCTTTTGATACCTGAACTCAAGGACCTTCTGTTGCCCATATCCATGCTGAGAACAGAGACAATTTTTATAACCCAGCCTGAGATGAACTATGTAAGGTTAAAAGCTTCAATTCAGGTGAAGCAATACTAGTTATTTATTACAGATCTAGGTAATTATGTTTTAAAGAAATGCTAAGCTGCCTTAAAGGTGTGCCAGTTACCCTGTGCCTGCCAAAAGGGAGTTTATAACATTTTTGTTTGTTTGCCTGTTTTTCTAGAAGCATCCAAACCCAATTTATAGTAGAGAAAATCTCAGCCTAGCTTGACAGTCTGGGCACGAGCTGCTCTCCTGAATTGGCCCACCCTCTCCCTCCTCAATGACACTGTACATACCAGGAATTTCATTATACAGGCAATCTTGGTACTGCGTGCTGTTTCCGACGCACTGAGAAGAGTCTGGGCTGTGTACCTCGCAGTAACGGCTGCGGTATTGGATGCCCTCTTCATTACACAGGCTCCACTCTGACCACTCTGACCAGCCACCTGAAATTCAAGATCAGGAAAACGCACAGACAACGTCACCAAGAAGGAAAAGGCTCCCTTGTGGATACCAAACTTCTCCCCTCCTGAAGGATGTCTAGATCCTGGCCTGGGCCTCTCTCACACATCTAATCCAGAGGCCTTTAGTGGATTTAATTTCCTCAACGCAAATAACAGTGCAAGCATCATACCCTACTTGTCAGGTTGTAGTTTTCTTAATATGGACTGAACCAACCCTTGGTGGAGCACTGCGCAGCATGGAGTTGTCTTAAAAGTTCCTATATCGGCTCTCTGGTTAAAGACATACAAGGAGCTGGATGGGGCAATGTTGCACCAGGACCTTCAAGTTTTGAGGTGGCCTCCCAGGGATACCTCAAGCAGTCAGCACAAGTTACAGCAGTTAGAGAGTTTTGCTGACGTTCCTAAGGGCAGGAGTCAGTCTGCACTGGATCAGAAAATACACAGAGGTGGTTCAAAACCAGCACAGATCCAAACCCTGTCCTCTGAGTTGTAGCACATGCTCATCTGCCTGCGTGAGAAAAAGGAAGGATTGTCCCTTCAGCAACTGTACAGATTGATGTTTCATGACTCCTTTTGTTTGTCTTGTAAGCTTCCACATTGAAGAACGAAGCTCCTGCTTTTTCAATTACTTTAAATGGATCAGCTGTTAACAAGGTTTTTCCTGTCCAGCACCAGAATGCCAGAGCTCGGGCTAGTGAACAGGTAAAGAGAAAAGTGATGCATAGCAGTTGAACGCTGGGATGTCTCCTTTTTACCTGGCTCAATAGACATTTAGTGAACGGACAGAAAAGCTTCTAACTGGTGGTGTTTCTGATTTATTTTTTAAACGTTTTGCAGATGTGCCTTGCTCCCAGCACCACCCAAGCCAACTGGAGCAGGGACGAGAACTGACTACCTTCACATGGGTGCGTGTTGCAAAGGGCCTCCTCGGTGTGCAGACCAATGCAGATATCCTCTCCGCTAGACGGAGCTGGATTGGTGCAAGTCCGCGTGCGCTGGTAGTGTCCTCCTCCACAGGTTGCTGAGCAGTGAGACCAAGGAGTCCAGCAAGACCATGAGCCTTTCACTGAAGGACATTGAAAAGCAAGGAGAGAAAGGTAGATGCTGTTGGTTACTCCTCTCACTGTGACAAAGCTGGAGAGTCCCAGTATCTCACCTTCCAGATCCACCCTGCCCGGACTAGCTAGCAGTTTGTTGCACCCCAGGACATTTGGGCCTGACAACAAGAACTTCATATCAAGAGAGGGTACGAATGTGCTGCACTCTGTGGATGCAGAATGAAGTCTATGCACAAAAAGACACTGCATCATAAAGCACATATTCTTTAGGGTAGTCACTGAAATATTCTATTCCCTTCTATTCTATTCTACACCTTTTTATAAAACGGCGTTGTTATTATTATATTGTCTCCTGATGCTTCACCTACAACAACAGCAGATTTACTTGGGAAAAAAGTGCTGTAAAACTTAAGTGGAGCTTATATGGCACCATTCTGTGGGGGCCCCTGAGTCCTCTAATTCCAACCTTCACAAAACAGAAACTCAGAGGCTTTATTTATTGTCCCTGCTCATTGCAGGGGGGGGTTGGACTAGATGACCTTTAAAGGTCCCTTCCAACTCAAACCGTTCTATGATTCTATGATCTGAGCACACCCCCATAACAGGTTAATAATTAAACTAGGGAGGGACTTAAGATCCCTGATTCCCACCCCACCCCTTGTCAGGCTACTAGACTGCCCGATTTGCAGGTCCACATGCCGTTAATTCAGAAGATAATAACCTGATGACTTAGTGCAAGATAAACCCAGGATTTGTGTATACACATCGAGTGAGGCAGGGAAAGACGGAGACACAGAGAAATAGTAATCATGCACTCAGAACAGATTGTAAAACATCATAGTGTCCAAGGGGAGAAAACAGCACAGAAGAAGGGCACAGACATTAGTGAAAAGCCACTGAGAGCTTCCAAAATAGTACTAATAGCTGCCTTTATAGTGCTAGAATTATTTTCTTTTTATAAGTCATAGAGTGCAATATTTGACACTTTTGCTACGCTCTTGCTGCACATTCTGATCATATCTGCATTGGAATTTTATCTTTGTATTGAATTTTAGAATCATAATAATACTATTCTAATATAGCATTTTCAAGTGTAGGCCACAAACTATATTGCCAGAGGTAGATAATTGCTAGAACTGCAAAGAGGCAAGGTAATTTGTGTAAGATCACTTAAATTTAGTTTAGATAGATAGCTATTACAGAGCAAGGAGAAGGATAAGTGAGAGACAATACAGTAGTCAATGGCCTATTATTACTATTCTGGACCAGGAGTGCAACATAAACATGAAGACAAACTCGAAAACCAGGAAACCAGGCAAGAATACTCCCTGCTGGCTGTGCAGGAAATGGTAACTGATGTCAAGAGTAGATGCCCATCGCAAGAACAATACGTAAGCAGGAGAGGGGGAAGAAACAAGTGTTCACAAGAAGAACCGCCACATCAAGCATCTCTACACAGTATTAAGCCACATTTATTAAGCCTGTCTCCTCAGCAAGGTGCAGATGCACCGTGATGCCCTCCACTGGATGGAGCATCAAACCTTCGTGAAGCAAAAAATTGCTAGACAAGCCACGATACTACTTCCTCTAGAGGATGTGGCTGTGTTACCCTCTGAGCCAAGGTGAAACATAAGTCATAGCACTAAAGATCACATACATGGGTCATTACAATAGCTTTAAAAAAAATTAAGGAAAAATCCCCCAAATTAAAAAAAAAAAAAGCAGCTTGGAAATACTGATCTTTTTTTTTTTTGTGGCTCTACCATTAAGATGGGGAAGAACACCTCTGAATTTCATGCAGGAAGATGATCATGGTTACCTGGGCAGGGATGCGGATTGCAGTCTTGGTACTCCATCGCTGACCCCACACAGGGCAAGCCACCATTTTTAGGTTCGGGGTTTGTGCATGTTCTCTTCCTGATCCTAAAGCCCAACTCACAGTCCCTGGAACAGGAAGACCAGGCCCCCCAAAAGGACCAGCCCCCATTGATAATCCGTGCAGAAGTCTTACCAGTCTTGAGGAGGTCATCAACAAGAGCTTCAAGGAAAACAAACAAGACACCACGAGATCACAAATCAATCAGTTGCTGGGCTTTTAAAAATGGCTTCAGCTCATGAATAAAATCAGGATTTGTGTGCCCTGGGGAAGAGTTTCTGTTGAAAGCCCTTAGCAAGAGTTTTGTTCCACAGGGTTACAGCTAAGCTAGACACAAAAAGAAATCTGTACACACACAAACTGAATCTACTGATAACCTTCATATATGACCTTTCTGGGCAGCGTATTGTGGCAGTTGAGGCTGTGCCTCAGGACACTGCCTTGCATCACAGCAGTACTGAAGGGAATAACCCCAGAGGCAGTGCACAAGGGGACCTCCAGAGAGAAAGAAGAGTGAAGACACAGTGTCCTGTAGAATGGCTCTTCTCTTCTTCTCTACACCCTCATTACTTGCCTGTTCTCTTTGGGGCAGCCTGGCAGTAGCAAGAACAAGTCTATACACTGCCATAAGCACAGAGCTCACAACTGTATTGATCTCTAAGTCACAGGGCTCACTCCATCCCTGCCATTCTGCAGGGACACTAATTGTACATGTTGAGACTTATGCAGACACAATCAGGTTCTTGTTGTTCTGAGAGGATCCCCCTTCCACCACCAAATCTAGGCTTGCCCTATGGTCCCCCAGAGCTGGCAAGACGTACAGTCAGTATCACACACTGCTGAGCCATCATTGGGGCAGAATCGACTCTCAGTTTTCTTCCTCCCAAACTGCAGCTCGTGGGGATCGGACAGCTGAGCACGACACGTGTAACGGAAGCGCTGCTCCTGGCGGGCACCATTCTGGGTGATGTTGACAGGCATCCAAGGGGTCCAGGGTGTGTTCCTGCGCACCTCCGGGCAGCTCTCTGGGTTGCACGTCTTATATTCCTGCCAGGAAGGAAAACCACTCTCTCCTTACTTATTAAACCGCAGCAGCCTAACTGATGGGTTTATTTACACTCCAGAAAATAAGGGGGGTACGCTCTGGATCTAAAACAACCTCCATCCACCTTATGTGACCTCACAGACACAAGCCAGTGCTGGGCACAGCACAAAATGTGGTGACTATGGAGGCAGTGGTGGTGCATAGCTTCAGGTGGACCTCAAGGGTGAACTATGCTTGCTATTTTTATGTCTCTCTCAGGTTTGTGTTTCTTTGCTGACTCAAAGTCCTGTGGGGCTTCAAAAGCTTGGTACATTATGGGCAGAAGAATAATTCAGGCAATAGATAATAATAACAGCAAACAAGTTTTCTGCTGTGACCCTGAGATGCTGCTCTCAGGTCAGCCTAGAGGAGCCCCATGAGGACAAAATGTCAGTAAAGTTTATTCCTTGAAAAGTTTATTGTTTTATTTTTAAGGTGGATTTAGATTATCTCCTTTTACAGCTATTTTTTGTTTGGTTGGCTTTTTTTAACTCTCTAGTGAGGGCTGTGAACCATTTGCCATCCTTGGTGTAGAGCACCCATTGAGTACAGACAACATTCTGGCTGGATGGGGATGGGGTGATTTGGGGTATTTACAATTCTCGCCGCCAGTGGGAGGAATTCCAGTGACAAACATTGTGTTCTTGTTTAAAAAGAAAAAAATAAACCAGTCTTTTCTGACAGAGGGAAAGAAATTTAATGCTTCAGGACTTTCATGATTCTAGAGCAAATGCCAAACAGCTTGTGAACAGATGGGAGGTTCCAGATCAAATCTGCTTACACTGAAAGAAGACTCTCCACAAAACTAATTAAAACAGCTGCATGAAACAGCTGCCAGAATATGAAAGGGAAAATAAAGAGAGAAAATGGGTAGCCATTGCTTCACTGGCACTAGGTGTTTGACCTGTTGTTTGCTCAAGTGTGACAGTGAGACTCATTTCTGATGCGTGTAGGGCCTCCTTGACTCAATAGGATCATCCTTGGGAGTGCGACCAAAGAAAAAAATGTATAATACTTTCAGGTAAAGGACTTGATATCTAAGCCTATAGAGGCCTAAGGAAGTCCTCCATACACACAAACACACTGACTCTCACACCAGCTTCACTGACTTTGGGAATCTGCCACCTCTCTGCCTCCCAGTTCATTTCAGCATCCTCTCTAGCAACAGCTGAGGATAGCATTTTCTTCTAGCTTGAGAAATAAAACCAAGATGGAGAGAGGAGTTAAATACCAAGTTTCTAGACGCTAGATGTCAATAGGTGCCCCTTATGCAATGTCCATAAACAATACATACCACAGCACAGCCTGGACATGTATTTCCGTTTTCACAGGACCTCTGCCTTGAATGAATCCCTCCACCACAATTCACACTACATTTATTCCAAGGACCCCATGAAGACCAAAAAATCGGTAATGGACACGGACTGTTCTCATTACAGAATCTGAAAGAAGAAAGTGCATTGCTCAAAAAATACCCACGTCAGCACATCCGAGGGTCAAAATGGTGATGGACGCAAGACTGCACACTGCATTTGGGTGCAATTCATGCATGCACAGAAAGCCAGAAGAAGGCTGACACAACAATCAGATTAGCAATATTCCTGTTCACAGCAGAGAACTGTACCCTTTGTACAGAATGGGGAGTGGTTAAGCAGGCTGACCTCAGTGAGACATTTGGAGTAAATGGTCAAGATCAAGTTTCTGAAAATGCTCTAAACTCAAATCTTTTATGCATTGAATTCACAAAAGAGCTCATAAGCTGAAGCCCATGTGTCACAAAGAGAGAGAGTGGATGGTACATATTTTCAATGGGATGACTAGTGGGAGGTCAACTCAACAGTGATCTGTCACTAATGGCAGGTGCTAAACACTTGACAATCTTCTCTTCACATGATCTGGCCCTTACCGCTGCTTGGACCCTAAGAAACTAGTGTTTGCAACTGGAGACAAACTAGATGCTATATGCATCTAAAAGCAGGCCCTAAATTAATGCTATTTCATGTTCCCTTTTCAAAAGGTAACTTTAATTTTGTTCAGCTTTTTAATCAATATTGTTCTCAAATTGAATCACACAGGACTGCAATTGACTCAGATGTAGTCTTTAAAACCCAAAAGGGACCATTGTGAATGGCCACAAATCAAACCAAACATTAAAATGTCCTGAATCAAGGAAGTTAAATGAATTGCCCTTTGTATTCTGAGAAATGCAGAGAGATCTGTCTTAAGTGACCACTCAAGGGACAAACAACAGCCTACTGCTAAGCAGAGGTGGCCTTTAATGAAATGTCAAATCTGGAAACCAAATTGGGATGCCTTAAAGCATGTGTTTAATGAGGGGTTGGGCTTGAAGAAGTGTAATAGTGCAGATGGCTCTGTAGGTTCAAAAAGTATTGCCTTTTAGTGATTTTGCATGAAAATTGCTTAGTTTAGAGGGGGGGGGGAAAGATGTTTTTCTGATGTCAAGCCCTGCAAAAACTCAACCCTGAATCTGTGAGCTAAGCTATATTTTGTCTTGAACTTCTTTTGGTGCATCAGCACAATTAACAGAGACTTAGGAATGGTGCAATTGGCAATGAAAGCTGCACATATCCAACTGACTCCTCAGGGATGGATCAGAGCAGTGTAACTATCTATAAACTCTACACTGCTAACAGCAGGCACAGCTTCTCCTTTCATTGAGGAGGTCAGCCCTCTGTTTCAGGGACAGGAATACTTGTGAAGGTCTGAAAGGTCCTGCCTGAGAGTGGAGGCAGCTCTGAACTCTCTGATGTTCACAGGCTCATTGCAAGAGAGTGGCCATGCATGTCAGCAGCCTCATCCCTCCCAGGCTCTGCAATTCCTTCCACTTTGTACATTCAGCCAAACAGCCTTAATCTGCATTCACATAAGAGCCACTGCTTCCAGCTGCTACCATTATAACCACAGAAGTGAAAACACGGCGTTGTGGACATCTCTTACCTTTCTTCCCTGCTCTGTCCAACACAGACCCTGCCCCCGTACCGTGGAGCAGGGTTGCTGCAGGATCGCTGGCGGACCTGAAAGCCTATTCCGCAGGAGGTGCTACACGGGGCCCAGGAAGACCAGGGTGTCCAGGCGCCATTTCTAACAAAGAAGGTGAAAGAGAACAGAGTATGGGGGTGACCTAGCGGTCTGCCCACGTAATGCTGTGCTTAACATCAAAACATGGAAGGCACTGCACTGATGAGGGAATCATTGAACTCATTGGAGAAGAGATTATTTATTTCCACAAGACTTTATATCAGCACAGATTTAGAAAAGGGAGTTTCAAAAGCGCTTAGCATTGGCCTAACTTTCCTCCCATTGAAGTTTCTAAGAATTGGAAAAGAAGAGAATGAAGCCAATGCTGAATGATTTTGAAAATGCCTCCTAGGATTTGCTGGGCAACGGTGTGGTTGCTATAACTCTCACTGACTATTCCCCCATCATCTCCGCCATGTCTCACAACCCCACTTTTCTGACCCAATGGCTGATCCCAGAGTTGTATCTCCTGGACTCTTCTGCACAAAGAGTGCAGGTTTTGAGCCTCACGAATGCCAGTTGTGCCAAAGGACGTGAAAAACCTACCCTCTGCTAATGCAGTAGGTACTGATGCTTTAAATCTCTTACAGCAATACTACTGCCAGCTCCCATGATTTTACTATATACAAACCTCATAATATTAGGTGTTTTCCTAAAGCCTTCAGGATTGAATCCTATTAAGTGGAAATCTCAAATTTCATTTAAAAAAACAATAATTGCTTCTAGCTTTCATGGCCACCTGCAGACGTCACTGTAGTGTGACCTTAAATCTGTAGAAACCAGAGGCAATTAAGAGCTCAGAGGCAGGATCGAGTTTCATGGTTTAATGAGTGATCACATCTCTGCTGAGCAGTGGTAACTTAGCTTGAAGCAAAAGTGATGTAAAACCCCTTAGCTCACAGCTCAGCGACAGAGGTGGCAAATGCTCTGTGCCTCGCTCCTGCAACAGGCTGAGCACGTGCAGGCGGCCGGCTCCTGCGACGCTGCTGCCATGCGGTGACTCAACCACGTGCTTACACAGAACCCAACATTTTCATCTTTAAAATCTTGCATTTATTAAAGCTCACCTTCCTCTGATTTGGCAGCACTACTGAACCTTGGAGCAGGAGAGGAGGAACTGTATCTCATCTCTTCTGTGCTGCAGGTTTCATTTCATATGGAGCCAGTGGCAATGCTTTGTCTTATCGGACTGCCTAATCTTGACACTTCACTGCCTTAAGCCAAAAAATCTCATTTGTTTGGGTTTTTTTTTAATAAAGAAAAGCCTTTCTAAAAAGTCTAGTCAAAAAACAACTCAGGTGCTCTCTGGTTCTTGAAAGCTAAGCTTGAAAACAGATGTTAATTTTCAAAGCATTTACTGAACTAATAACACTGCTGGCAAGAAACACTTTCTGGCATAGCACCAATCAGGGCAGAGGATGAAAGTTAAAACCCACATTGCCCTTCACACTTTTTGTATTTGTTATCAACTCTTGCCTGGTTTTGGCAGCTTTATTTCAGAACCCTGTTAGATGTTTCTCCCCTCCTCCTCTTGTTCTCTCATCCCTCTCCCTCCTTCCCTTCCCCTCTCCCGCCCCAAACAAGGTCAAAGAACAAGAAACTCACTTATATAAAAATCCTACTATTCCATTTTATTTTGCCATGTTTTAACCCACCTACTACCTCTCCATTCCTTAACCCAAAAGAAAGATTATATGTAAAATTACAGAAAGAAAAAATAAAATGGCAGGTTGCTGCTATTGCACCAAAAAAGGGAAAGTAATCTCTACTAAAAATTCCTCAAAACCCCAGCAATTCTCAGCATCTATTTGTGTTTCAGGATTTTTAAAAGAAATAAAGAAACCTTCCATTTTCAGATCTCCAGCTTTCTAATAGAATTCATGTTTAAGCATTCTGCTTCCTCTTTGCAAAAAGAAATCTCAATGCCATATGAAGTCAATTAAAGGAAATTTGAGGGCTGAGGCGGATGTAGGATGACCAGATGTCCCTATTTTTCAAACCATGCTGTTTTCCTATGTCTTAAGATTGAATAATCTATTTTTCATCCCCTTCTTAGAAGCCGTTCCTGCCTCTTTTGCCATCAGAGCAGTGCTGAGAAACCCATCCCACTGGCATGCTTTCCATTTGCCACTGACACAAAAAGCCTGCCTGGGGAAAACTCCACTCAGCCCACAGTGGCAGCACAGGGGCAGGAATGACTGCACGCCTTTTGTGCAGCACAGCCCACAACTGGAAGGAGAGATGCCAATTAAAACATGAGTATTGCTGAATTTCTGGTGCCAAGACCAGCACTGATCTCCAGGGATGAGTCAAGAGACAGCTGTCCTCAATGGAATGAATGTTTATGGAGAAGATAAAGTAGATGAAAACTGTATTGACCCAATATTTACCAAAATATTGGCTGGCCCCACCCCAGTTAAGTAGTGCTTACACTATTGCATCGTCTTTCCTTGAGTCACGACATGATGTAGTCTGAGGGTGGTGGGGTAATGAGGCTATGTTTGGGCACCTGACCGGAGGACATTTAGCTTCCATGCTGCTCAAGCACAAGCTTCAGGCTTCCCTGGAAAGGCAGCACTTCGACACAAGCTGAGCTACATGCGTTGTTTAAGTGCTGTCCCCGGCAGGCATGCCTCCTAAGTGCTGCTCGCTGCCAGACAATGATCTGTTGCTTTCACCTAGCCAGGGTGCTGCAGACAGTTCACAGACTTGCAGAACAAGGCAAACAAGCCTTGCTTGGAGCTAGGCTAGGCCCTGTCTTTACAAGTGTTGCTCTGAAGGAGCTCTGCTCGCTTTTGGCAATGCAACCTTGGAACCCAAACTCCGAAAAATGATGAGCTTATTGGATTTTTTTAGCTTATTGCTGTTCAGTTGGCTAACAACTATCTCTGCCTTACTCACCTCCTCCTGATGGGTCACTTACTACTCACTGTACAGTTGAGGGAAGTCGAGGCACAGTGCAGGGAAGGTTAACGTGTACACTAATTTGGGGTACTCATCTTCCAAGAGCCCTGGCTGAAGGCCCTTCTCTCAGAGCCCTTGGGCTTCTTCATTTTTCACTGACTTCAAGCTGGACCTCACATACCTCAGTTTGGCTGGGATGCAACCACACGGTCACAGAAACACAAGGAAGGAGCTAAGCTGTGGACAGGCACAACTCTCGTTCCCTTCCTAAAATGCACAAAGATGCTGAGGTACCTTGAGCAATTTGCGACCTCGATCCTGGCCCCTTCACAGCCGCGACCACCGCAGCGAGGACGAGGGCTGTCACATGAACGTGACCTACACATACAGGAGCCTGTGCTGTCCCCATCTGAATGCTCACACAGTTGCCATGGGGACCAAGGCCCCAGTCTTCCATTTGTCGTCAGGTTTTTCACCTAATTTTAAAAGAAAAAAGGTCATTAATAGCAAGTTTACATTTCTGGAGACAGCCCCACAATAGAAATGCCAAACAAAGCTGCTGGGAGGATTAAGATGCAGCTTAGATGGGAGCTGTCTGTGCTTGCGAGCAGGATTCAAAACAGAGGGTTGTTTTCAGACAATGCTGCATCAATATTTACCCTCCAAATTCCACCCCGCATACCTATCGTGTGCGTACAGGCACCCGAGCCGACGCAGCTAGCAGCACACCAGGCGCAAGCATCTATCTGCCACGCCACAAAACCACCACACTCCCTCATCCCACGCTGCACAGCTTCAGCCTTTCAAGCAACAGAACGGCCGGTGCTGACTGTCCCCACTCCATTACGCTCCTGCCTCTGCAGTGCCTGGGACTGTTCCTGCAGGATATTTTCCTAGTTAGCGTTTGTATAACCATAGTGACCAGCTGAGACCAGGGCCTCGCTGAGTTTGGCCCTGTCCAAACACGCAGTTAGAACTGGCTCCCTTTCTAAGTAGAGCCATAGCCTAAAAGGCTGAGAGGAGATGGTGGTGACTAGAATTAATGCTGAGGGTCACGTAGTGGGCTAAAGAGAAAGAATTAATCTCAAGGCAATTTATAGACCAGACCATGCTGCTATCTGTTTCCTCTGCCCTTTGCTTCATGCCTGTACAGCCCCAAGCAGGCTGGGGCTTGAGCTCCCTGTGCACTGTAAAGAAGTAAAAATACGGTAGTCCTGGCAGACCAAAAGCATGAGAAACAGAACTATTTCAGCCCAGGACCGGTGAAGACCTTCCAGGAGATAGGGTGTCAGAGCTTGCTCCCCTGTGCCTTGTTTTAACCAGTGCTGCTAAGTGAGCCCTCAGCCGAGGGCTGGGGGAGTAAGCTGCTAGGGCCCTCGCCGCCAAGGCTGACTTGAGATTACTGCTGCCTGCTCCTCCAGGGATCGCTCCCGGGCCACCGCTGCCTTCTTCTGCCCGCTCCACCGCTACTGCGAAACCCAGCAACTCCAGGACCATGTCTGGAAAGCCGCCCTGAACACCCCTGCCCTGGCTTCCCCTCTGCTCCTGACTTCAGAAACACGAGGCAGAAAGACATCCACGCTGGCCCTGCCAAGGTACAACTATTTCCCCGCTACCATGCAGGACCATGATGCCCTCTCCCCGGTGGCTCCCTCCATCCTCCCACCCCATGTCCCAAAGTGCAGGGCCTCGCAGGCGGGATGGCACGGATGGCAGCCGCCTGCAAGTGGCTCATCCCCACTGGTGTCACCCATGGGGTGGTGGGATGCTCAGCAGCTTCGGTAAAACCGCTGGCAAAGGCAACGCTGGACTTGGCCTTGGTGTCACACACAACGAAGGGTGAAGACAGGAAGAGGCTGGGGCCCTGGTGAACAGCCCTGGCCCCAAATCTGAGCCAGCTACCACTGACAAACCCCACTGTGCCATGCTTCACTGAGCTCTGCAGTCAGCAGGATCAGTCCCCTGGGCCGCCCCGGGGGGGAAAATAATTTCTCCTGTTTTACAGATGAGGAAACCGAGGCACGGAGAGGCTGTGAGCTGCTTGGGAGCCACGCAGAGAGCCAACCACAGCCACGGGAGAAGTGCATTCAAACACTCATTCTCCGAAACACGCTGTTCTGTGCTTATTCTCCAAGTCTGGCACTACGTTAAACACTCACAACGCACCTCCGGTGGGCTGTCATCTTCCCCTCTCACCCATCTACAGCAGCATCAGAAATATGCAGCAGTGGCATGGAAGTAATTTAGATCTGTTACTGCGCTCATCAGGCTGCAGTCGGGGGGTTTCAAGCATCTGTTGTAAACCTTTGTTTGCAATAGATTATCATGTCGTCATAAAAATTTGCTCTGGGCTGCAGGTTACAAGGCAAGATGCCCAGAGAAGAGAACATTGAGTTTTGTTGTTGTTGTTGAATTTGTTGTTTTAAACATGCATGCAGTCAAAAATCAATACAGTTGGGTTGCTGAAAGTCAGGGGGAAAAAAATCAAAAGAACTACTTTGAGATATTTAATACTAGATTTTTATCTCCTTTTTCCTCCTGCCTTACAAAAGTCATAATCCAACTATTGGATCATTTCTATTCATTTTTGAGCCAGAAAGCCTTGCTGATTCCAGCAGGGAGTTCTGTTCAGAAATCAATGGTATGATATGGCCCGTGGCTTCAATTAAAAAAAAAAAGCTGACAAATAATTATTGGCTCATAAGTGATACTGGGAAGCAACCCAAAAATTAAACAAATAAGCAGCCATAACTGAAATGCTGAGATTTATAAACATGTCACGTTGTGAGTGTGGGAAGTTTTTATACTTAAGAAATTACATATGGATTATTATTCCATCTTTAAATTCATAAAAATATCTTCAAAAGAGCAAACTTGGGAAGTGGGATAAAAACCCATATGCATTGATCTTTTTCAGGAATATCTTTACAAGGCAAACCCTTTGTAGCCAACACAGTGCCCATCAGACAGAGAGGACATCTTTTAAAACACATGTGATCAAATGCCCTTCTCTCACCTCGCAATATTACCAATTCCAGAGTTCTCATATTTTATAAACTGCCATATTCCCACCAAGGGCATCACCTTTTTGTTTCTTCCTTTTACCATCTAAAGGCTCAAGTGCAGGATCTAAAAATTCAGACTGACCATTCCTACCCCCTGCTACCAGGATATTTTCAATGTTTATTCTGATATTACAGATAAGGCTAGAAGCATTCCTTGTTCTTTCGATTCATCTATGCTTCTTCTTAGGATTCAGATGTCAACTGCTTATGACTTCGCCAAGTTTTAATTACTTCAGCTGGAAGTTTCCATGTTGGCTGTTTGATAGAAGCTGAAAATTCCTGCAAAATTTCAGTCAAAATATTTCAACCATTTCTAAAATCAAATCTAGGGAAAAAGAATGTCCATAAGTAGCAACCTTTTCCTTGAAACAAACTAGAGTTCAGAGCAAGGAACTGAACTTTATGTCCTTCTAACACCTTTTTGCAGTTCCCATGAAAAGCCATTCAAATCTGTCTAGAGTATAAAGTCCTTGGGAGGTGGGGACGAAAATTCTCAGTTTTCAGAGACTCAGAGATTTTGATCCTAGCACCTGAAGTCTTCTCTGTGCACTGGGCATGCAGTGTGGGCCAGAGCAGGGTTATCCTGGGCACTGCAGCTCTGAGTGGCTGAGCCCACAGGAATTGAGAGCAGGGTAGAAGTCTGCTAGACACCCCAAAAAAGGAGTGGGGAGACTGGCACTGATTAGCAAGTAAATGGGGTAGCATGGAGCAGATGCCAGATGACTAAGGTAAGGGGTTGCTGGACATGCAGAGTGGGACTGGGATGAAGAGCATCATTTGGCTCCCGGTAAGGCCTGTACACTTTATTGGGAATACTCAGTTCCTCACTTGTCAACCACCATCAACAGTGACCCCATGAGCTTGGCTAATGGAGTTTGTTAGCCAAATCTAAAGTTCCTTTCCTGCTGGTGGCTCACGTTGGCATCAGTAAGATAAAGTAGGATGTGGCTTTTTTCAGTTTTCCTAAAACCAAAAAGCACCTCACTCCCTTCTCCCAAGCCCAAGAATAAACAGCATGCAATCATGTATTCAGAACTCCCTGATATGACACATGCACATACAGGAAAAAGAAGAGCAGCATGTGCAATATGTGTCCTATCATTTCTTAATGTTAAAATGTTTGACATCATTGCAACCTTAGCAACGAACCTTTACGAGGTTCTGGGTGTTACCTGGTAGTAACATATTAACCACTGCCCAAGGCACTAGGTTAACACTATATGATTAAGCCTCTGTCTAAGGTCCCTTAATGTTAAAGCTGGAGAGTAAGAATCTGTGATACAATATAGTGCTGTACGAAGATGTTCAGACTAGCTTTGAACAAGCATGTCTGCACAAGAGCAGCAGTCAAGTTGTGTTAGTGTTGTGGTTGACTCGCACAAATGCCTGGACCCTGTAGGATATAATTCAATAATATGCCAGTTCTGGCTTTAAAAGTTGCTGCATGCCAGTCTCTCAGCTGTGCCAGGACATCTGTTTGTGGGCTAGGCTGCAGAAGAGCTCACTGACATTATCTGGGTTAGGAAAAGTTTACTTGGGAGGGGTGCTTTTAATCTATGCCATGTCACACTTGACTCTGATCTCACATACAGCTGTACCAGCACAGCTGAGCGCCTGGTGCTCGGCCCAGGAAAGTGGGGTGAGAAAAGCCAGGACTTCTTAAGATGGGAACTCATCCAACTAAACTCCCAGACAGGTCTTTTTCAGGAGTGAAATTTGGCACTGGGTCACTGCATTCCCCTACCTTTCCAGTGGTCATTTGCACATGCTGTCCTAGACTCCTGCCTCTGTTGACTATGACCTTTATCGTGCACTGAACACAAGGAAATACTTGGATATTGCTAATGTAGGTGCTTAGATGAGCCATCCCACTCCACGCCAGTGGTGAATTCATTCCAGCGAGGGGCAGAGGAGAAAGAAAAAGAAAGCACTTGCATGTGGATTTTAAACAGCTTGGCAGCCCGTCAGTCAAAGAGCAAAAGGCTGATGTATGCACCAGAATGAGAGCACCTATATGGAAAATAATCTACAATGGAAATGCTAAAACAAATGTAAAACTAGCACCCCAAGAACAGCCAAAGCTCCTGAATATTCTGTGTGTTTTTATGACCTTGAAACAATGATCTGGAGTAGCCTGTTCCCTAGTGTGCACCACAGCAGACATGTTCAAACTAGAGGATTAACACCTCACACACCTATCAACAGACACACGCATTAAGCAGGACGAGATAACAGCATGGGCAATCAAGAAGCACTGCATCCCAATTCAACACAAGAGGGTTATAAACACACAAGCCTCTGAATCCAGCAGTGAAAAACTTAAGCCTGCCAAGCTGAGGATGGATTGAAGTAATGACTAATACTTGCCGGGAAAATATCTGAGAAGTAAGGAAGATAAGGGGAATAAACATCCCAGCACCTCCAGACAGAAACAGCATACTGAAGATATAACCAATCCAGTCCTCTCTCTCTATCTACCGGACTTAGCAGTATTAACATGCTAAGTGACGTTAGATAATAACGATGGACATTAATGAGAATTTATCACCACCCCCCCCCCCCCCCCCCCCCAATTTATTTAACAAGACTGGTTTTCCTCTCCAGCCACCTTGCAGGAACAGTTCAAGCAGTAGGAATTAAATTTGGCCAGACGGCTTCTGGGGATCACAGCCAGGAACTGGATATTGTCGTCAAAGGTGGGTGGGTGGGTGTGTGGGAAGGGAGCTGGAGAGCCAACTCAAACTGATTCAAGCAGAGACACTTTTGTTTTAACTGCTCCATCTGATGAAGACCAGGGCAAGGAAAGAAGACCATCTCCTTGCAATATCACATAGATTTGGTCTTTGGTCTGCTGAAGTGAGGCTAGAACCCAACAGTCTCTTTCTCATACTCGCTCTCTTGGTTACACTCTCCCCTTTCCTTGTGTTCTCTAGTACATACTGTTATCTTTTTGTGCCATCTGCAAACCATCCATGCATGCCCGGTTTCTCTGCTGCTCCCTAGATGCCTCTTCCTGCCAGTGCAAGACTTCTTCACCAGTGCTGTCTCCTGGTCCCAGCTCAGGGATCCAAGAGGAAAATTAACTGAATGCTGCCCAAGAACGCTGTAGTCAGCTATTCTGATTTCCCCGATGTGCAGGGAAGCCAAGGAGACGGCACAGACTGTGGAGCCGCCCTGAGAAAGCTCAAGTTTCATCTGGGGCTTACATGGTTCTCAGCAGTAGCCCAACAGCACGATCCAATCTTCTTCACTCAAGGCATGGGTGGGCACGAGGAGGACCAAGCAATTGCTTTGGGATCCCTCTTTTGGAGCAAACAAATACATTTGGGGTCTCTGTGTTCTAAACAAGAGGCTGTGCACAGATAATGGTATGTGCCACTGGGCTCTCCATGCTCTCCCATCAGTCCTCACCAGGCTGCCACGCACTCACTTTCCCTCTCCCCTCTACACATACGCACACTCTCACACCTCAGTATATATAAAATATTTCCACTCCTTCCACTTACTGGGCACTCAGTAATATTTTGAGTCCACAGGCTCATGTTGGAGCTGTCCTCAATGGTGGTGCATCGCTTCTGCTTGTTATCCCAGCCACAATAGGGGTCTCTGGCTCCTAGGCATTCCCTGCATGTGCAAAGAGAAAAGATTAAAGCTCTTTAAGACTGTCTAGCTCTGAAGACACGTATACAAGTATAGTGGTTGTATATGACAGCTGTCAACTGCACCGAGGCTCAGCAGAAGAAACAATTTCTTCTAAGCAGAGGTTTACCTGCTTGGAAGGGAAGAATGGCTGAATAGAAGGGTGATAGGACACAAAGCAAATATCACTCATAGAAGCTGTAGATTAAAAATCAGTTCACTCCTCTCCAAGGCCTAGGGAAAGAAAATGACTTTACAAATTTTAGTCAAAGAACACTTGTCATTGAGATATCTTTGTGCCCACATGTAATCACTCAGCAGGCCAAATCTCACACAAAGCAACCTCTGTGAGTATGTTTTCTGACACTGTGTCCATCCAAAGGGGTTAGACAAGCAGAATTAGCCAATGGACCAGTAATAAAGGCTTTCTATTAGTCTTGGCCTTTGCTGGAACAATGGTTTCATTTATAATCCCAACATCAAGATGTCAGTTTGGAAAAGTCACAGCAGAACATTATTTCTAAGCTTTTGGCTGCTTTGAACACTGCCGTATTCATTTTCCTCCTGAATCCATATTTACAGGCTAAGTGTGTGTTCCCAACATGTGAGCTGCTAAAGAAAAATAACTAGGGTTACTACTGCCACTAAACAGAGAAGGTCAGTCACAGAATTAGTCTGTGCTGATAAAATTCAGCTGTATTAGTTGTTCCCATGAGTTGATTTCAAATTGTTAATTTTCATTAAGAAAACCTAACAGTACAAGCCACATCATGCATGTATTAGTGAAAGACAAAGAAGAGAGGACTAAACCTAAAAAGATTCGCAACATTATTTTTTATTCCAATGATCCATTCTCTTCTATCACACAAAAGGCTGATAGGATCTTTCCGAAAGTCCCAAATGATTTGAAAACTGCCAATTAGACAGCAGCAAGGGACCAAGGGGAAAAAATCAGTTCAAGAAGCTAAACAGGAGAGTAATAAAATTTTTTCTAAGGGTAGGTATCAGTATGATAAATGAAACATCAAAAAAAAAAAAAAAATCAAATGCAATGAGATGTGAACTGTTGCCTCCCAGAAATCTTTGAAATCCTATTAGCCTGTAATCAGCTGCAAATGAAAAAGCAAGTCCCTTAAGCACAGCTCAAAACACTCTATCAGTCTGTACTGACTCCACAGCCATTTGCCCCAAAGTAAACACTAGACTGTTTTGCTGTCTGATACCCATTGCTTTATATATGTGTGTGTATATATATACGTACACGTGTGTATATATTATATTTTAATTAT
Organism: Aquila chrysaetos chrysaetos; assembly: GCF_900496995.4. Lineage (NCBI taxonomy): Eukaryota > Metazoa > Chordata > Aves > Accipitriformes > Accipitridae > Aquila > Aquila chrysaetos. The sequence continues at coordinate 41,082,234 of NC_044009.1, forward strand.
GAATTTCCAGTTTGCTCCTACATGGCAACTCCTACATTTCCTCTACTAAAGATTTCACACACAGAGTTGTAAGGAACATAACTTTATCTTTCATGCTTAGGTACAATGACTATCTCTAGTACACTTTCCCTTCAGCTGCTTCAGCACACCCAAGGAAAAGGCAAAGATGACTTTGTCCCAGCCCCAGGCAACAGAACATCAAATATTTGCCTAGAAAAGACTTGGGATCCTCAGTCCAAGGACACAGAAGGGACACGTGCTGCTTTGCTCATTATTCTGGCTAAGGACCCCCATCCTGCTGTTTTGGCAGCCCCCACCGCCCTCACCTATGACCTGGGGCTGCCACTACATCCAGAGCTGCCTTTGCCATCTAGCAGTCCCTCAGCAAGGGCAGCACCGAGTTAATTATGGAGCAGACACCCGGGCATCTGCCCACCCTCTCGGCAACTTGGCACTTCAGGAAGAAACTGGGCAGTTTCTAGATAAGAAGAAGAAGAAGAAGAAGAAGGAGAAGGAGAAGAAGGAGAAGGAGAAGGAGAAGAAGAGAAGCAACGGAGGGGAAAAAAAAAAGAAAAAAGCCCCTGCTTTTAGTTAGAGCGCCTTTTGGTCAGGCTTTCAGACCCTGACACCATGTACATGTTATTGTTTCCAACTGCATGAAGCCATTTCGCTGGGCACCCAGCGAGTTGAGAGAGGTCATTGTAATTCATAACAGGGAAGGCTGTTGTGAGCATCACCCTATTATGATACACATTTTCTCTGAATTTAATTTATAGGAAAACATGTGCTGCATAAATTCAGGAAATAATCTCCATATGTTCTGTGCTGCAGCCCTCAGCCACTCCGCAGGCTGCAATATATCCCGGTTAGGCACTGACCACTTTGCTGGCACTATCATAATGTATGTCATGTAGCTAATGTGCTGCTCTTGTCTGAGAGTGGCGAGCTACAGATCCCTAACGGTGCACTCAATGAATCACAGCCTGCGGTCCCCTGCCGCCGCCACTGACCCCCAGCTGATGGGCCATCAGTAACCGAGCTGCAGAGCCGCCAGAAGGCCACGATGCTGGGCCCCGGGAAAAGCCCGGTGCAGTGCTTGTTGGCGGGGAGCTACGTCCATCCCGCGCTCTGCATCCTGGGTGTAATGAATGCCTACCCAGCCTGGGCTCCGCTGGGTTGTCAAAACGCGCACTCTGTAATTTAACAACCATCAAAGTCCGGGACTTCTCCCCGTCTGATGGCAGGCCCTCAAAACCATTTGAAATCTAAAAACAAAATAGCTATGCTGGTTGCCTCCCTTCAGGATTCAGAGCCCACTCATCTGCCTCAACTCTGGTGAGAAACCTATTATATCAGCTGACAGCGATAAACTTAAGGGTGAGGAGGAATGTATTTACTTACACACAATTTGCTCCATTTTTTTTTTCCTTTTGTAAGCAGGAAAAGCATTACAATGTGCATTACTGCAAGAGAATAACATTTCTGGCAAATACTTTAAGTGAACACTTCAAAATCCACCCTAATTTATATCCTTACCATATCTTTAGAATATATATCACTATTTATGTCATTAAAAGATAAAAACACACCAGCAAACACACCAAAAGACAAATACAGATATGCGTACATGCATGCACAGATCAAAATGCTTCAGAAATATGCTGTCATTCTTAGCAGACCAGGCACCACGGTGTGGAAAAAATGTAAAGATATCACAGCATTTCCCTGTGCTCAGAACACAAATTGAAATGTTTACATGTAAATACCATTTCGTATTATGATACCACTGAAAAGTCTCACACAGGCTGTGGGACCCCAAGTCTCTCAGGGCAGTATTTAAATACTGTGAAATAAGATACAAAGGAGTTTACATGCTATAATGAAATTCTGATATTTCAAAGGCAATGGGACTTCTGCCACTGGCTCAGTGGGGCCAGATTTCATACCATGCATACAGGGAACACCACACTTAGGTCTCCTCAGTGGCGGGCTGGGAATGACTCAAGGAACTAATGACACACTATTGTCTCCCATCATAATTCACACAGGTAGAGGGAACCTATTATCCTAGAAGACTACCCGAGCATAGCAGGTTAACACTGGCTATATTAATGCTAATGACTTAGTTAATGAAATCCCACAAAGTGGGATGCTTGTGGAAGTAAGACAGTGATGATACCACACGGTCCGTGTCCCCAGTTCCCCTCTGGCTGTCTACTAATCGTAGTGTATTCGGTGAGGACTCGGGAGAATACCTCTTGACGGATATCTAAGAGGTTGGATTTATTATGACAGGGCATTATCATCAATTGCGATTCACTTTAATTCATTGCCTCGCAATAAATGTCTTATCTGAGGCATAAAGGCATACACTGAAAATGCTCAATTGAAAAACAATTTCATTTGTATCTCCTATTCAAGGTATTTTTTTCTCCGGTTCCTTATTCTCACTTACCGAGGACATTTGCATGAAAATAAGATCTTACTCATAAGAGCTCACCTGCTGCCTTCTGTTTGGGAGCTGTAAGCCTCCTTGTTGTTGGCTGTTGCAATCATTTCTACAGCAGTGATCTGGGATAACACAAAGGATTAAGAGTCTGCAAGTGGGGCACTATCCACAGCCCACTGAAGTCAATGGAAACTCTTACCTATGACTCAAAGGAGTTTTTATGGGGCCTTTGAAGCCTAGCATTGCTGAGCCTTCACTAGTAACATGTGCTGTAAAAAGGCTTCTGCTTCCAAGATGCTGGTCCTGCCCAAGATCTCCTTTCTTGTAATAGCCTGAATGACGTCTTCTTTCAGAATCTTCATTAAAGCTTAAACGTCTGTAGTTCAAAAGTTTTTCATTCCCTCTTTCATTTCCTCTGGGTCTAGATAACTTCATCTTTTGGTCATTTTTCCCTGAGAGTTAAAACTTCAGACTGTGTAATAAATGGATCATCAAATCAATAGAACCAGACCCAAGACATTAGGCTTTGACAGACCAAAGGGAAGAAAGAATTACTAGAGCGTCTTCCCATTCTTACTACCAGACAGAAGACACACAAAAATGCCATTTTGTACCAAAAGCCACAAAACTGTCATCCAGAGCATTCACACTGAAGGACTCTGCTCCTCTCATCTGCCAGGACGTGCTTGCTCTCCCAGTTTTTGTTTCCTCTCTTTTCATTTACCTCTTTCTCTCTCCTCTTTGATGACTAAAAGCAAGCAGGAATGGAACGACGGGACGTGATGATCTGCAGAGGCAGGGCTCTGCAGGGCAGACCCAAAGACTGTGAAGATCCCTTCCCAAACTGTGTTTGCTCACAAAACCCTGCCACTGCGCCAGGAGAAGGTTCTGCATTTTTGCTGGTGAGTTAGGAACCTGCAGTGAACATCACATCGCGTTCGCCAGGGAGGTACGATAACTGTCACAGCACCTAGTCCTTTAAACCCCCACGGCCATCACCGGTTAGTTCATTAGAGGCACAGAGATAGCAGGGCTATCAACTGGTGCAAACATTTATAAGTCTGACCCTGCAAGGCACTGAGCAACACTCATCTGTGCTCAGCATCTCAGGAGCATGGGGAGCACCAGAGTTCACCTTGCTTTTTTGGGGAATAAGACCTCAGAATTTCACACTGGTTTGTTGCACTCTTTGAGCAGCTAACTCCGGGGGAACAGCCCTTTGCAAGCAATATGGGGGTCTTAGCTGTGCCTGTTAGTTGCAAGCATGAGGCTGCGTTTGGCAGACAGGCATTTCCTGACAAGGTTAGCTTACTGTCCCATTGCTATCAACCTGCAGAGGGGATGAACTAAACAAATAATCATATTAGCTTCCAGCCAACCAAATCATAATTACTGACAACCTCAATAGCCCGTGCAAGGAAGAGCGGACTTCTGTCTTCCCTAAAGCCAGATGGCATGAAAAGAGAAGAATAAGAATCAAAAGGATGTTCGTGGCTTAAGAAAATAAGATTAGAAAGGGGGAAAAAGCACCAGACCTTCAAACAATTCCTCTAATTTTGATACCTTTAAAAATTCAAACTGCATAGATGAGTTAGTGATCTGTACAAATCCATTATCTTTCCCCACTGAGAAGAGAAGCCAAGTGGAACTGAGCTGCTTTAGTCAGATGCTGGTCAAGTAGCAGCTTCATCTCTCAGCTCGTGAATACAACATATTCCGTGCCAGATGCTGCTGCCCTTTCCTCAAGATGAGTAGCCACATACTTCATAAGCAATTAATGGGGCTATTTGTGGAGCAAGGCACTACTCGGGAAGAGCGTACTACAGCTCACAGGTACCACCACTGTGAGGGCTCCAGTTGATGTTAATCTGGACAGACAAGGTTTGGTATTTTGGCATTTGATATTGGACGCAGAGGCAGAGAAGCTGAAGTGTGCATGTGTTGTGTGTGTGTGTAATTTATCACCCACACATGCTTAGCATCAGTGATTGCTGCTCTGCACATGATTTGTTTTGAATGCATAAATTAAAGCCAAGGTGTAAAACGACCTCTAAAACTGAAGTCTGCTTATGAGCCAAACACATGTAACTTATTTGAAAGAAGCAGTGCACAGACAGAGGATTTTCAGAGGCAGTTTCACCTCATTTTCCTTTCCACATCAGGGACCTTGGCTTGCTAGTTTCCACCTCCTGCCCTACCATTTTCAATACCACTTTAATCGATTGTGGTTTATAGATTATGGCCTCACGCAATCTACACAACAAACTATTCCATTTTTTACTTTCTGACATCCCATTCCATCATCTTTTAGCAACAGTGACTTCTTTATTGGATAGGTGTTTATTTTTATTTTTAAAGCTGTGAAATAAAACAACATTGCATTTATCCAAATATGAAGACTAATGCCACCCTGAGAAAAATTCTGATTAAATCTGGATTTATGTTTACATCAGTAAAGCAGGTTATTAAAAAAAATGAATAAGTGTTCCTCCATAAACACTATTGGAAACTCTTGTCACTGTGCCAAACAAAGCTGACCTCTAATAAAAACAAAAGTACAGAGGGCCTCTGACTACCAGTGATGGGATCAGTCATCCACAAGAAAACTCAGATACTATTAAAGTCCTAATGAAAGGAATAGCCAGAAGGAATTCCTGAACGCCGGGCATGTTTGTCTGGATTGCGAAGCACAACCATTTCCTAGCCTCAGCAGGCTTTTGAGCCTTAAGAAAACATGCCCCCCAGGGCTGCCATATGGAAAGAGGCAGAGGGGACTAGACATCCTTTTGGAAAGGCAGCTTGGGCAAATCAGTGCAGTCAAGTGTTATGCCCTGTCTCTGCCTTGTGTCAGTCAGTGTCTGGAGGCGACTGTCAGATTAAGATGTGCTCTGCTCCTGCATTTCTGCTCTGGGGTTGCAGATCTGAGACGTCTGTGTGAACATGGCAAATTTCTGTAGTCTGGTGGCATAGGTGGATACAGGAAAGAGGGTGGTTTAGGTAAGAGCAAATCCACTGTAAGGGACACAGACAGGTGCTTTATGTAGCCTCTGCAAGATGCTGATGATTTAAGAACACAAATTATGCTAAAATGGAAACTTAGGAAGGGAAAGAAAACTGCAAAGGCAGGAAACTTAGAAAGAAATGTGAGTGATGATAAAGAAACCTGAAAACAGTCTACAGTTGTTCACCCAGGCTGCACAAAGCAATCCATATTCAAGCAGTTCCTTTGTGAAAGTTAGGCTCTGGGTAATTATTTTCTGCTCAACAAGATGTAGATTCAACTAGACAGAGCCTTTGTAGATTAATGTATGTTGAAAAAGGCAAATAAATATTAGACCACCTACTACACCCTGAGGATCTAACACATCTCTTGTCCAATGCAGGGCTATTTTAGCATTCCATAAGGGCCAAAATGGTCCTGCCAACATATTCCCCATTGCTTTTTCCCATGTAGTTATAAAAATGCCATCAAGCAATGTCCATTCCACTTTTTAACAAGAGACAACATCACTTAAGTAAAAGGATATTCTTGAAATCCAGCCCTATCCCTTTGCAGACTGGAGTGTTCCCATAAATCTACAGTACTTAGGTATTTTGACATGTAAAAGACACCAGACAGTACAATATTATGTTTTTCTACAACCCATACATATTTTATGTACTTATATGTACTTAAATTTAAACTTAAACCAACAATAACAAATTTGCTTTGGCTCCAGATACTTCCTCCTCCCCAAACAGGTAAAACAGCCCATCTCCTAATAAAAAGTTAATGATGCATCTGTAGCAATATATTCATTCAATATTAACATTGGACACATTCGTGTTTTACATTGCAAATGCTGACTGGAAGTTTGAGACATGAAGCAAACCACCCATGGCAGCAGTAAGGCTGTAGACTCTTTGCATCAGGAGCCATATCACTGAATATGACCATTGCCTAGAATACAAATCTTATGACATAATAGTAGCAAATTGCAAGAATTGACAGATGCAATGGATATCTGCCCTGGGGCTTGCTGGTAGCTTTAGTTATTAATCTTGTTTGTATAACAATAGCATCAATGTCATCCTAACATTACATATTCCAAGAAAACTACCTGCTTTCCTGTCAGTCGCCACTGTGTTGAAACTAATTTCACATAGCCCACCTAGCAGGCATCAGATGGTAATGACTTTTAGACATCATTGATCTGAGTTGGCCTAAAGCCAGCCTGCTAGAGGTAAAAGGATCCATACGCTAAATCGTTCCTGATCTTGCGAGCTAAGTCATGTTGGCAGTACGCTTTAAAAATAAGGAGCAAACAAAAGCCCTTGGCACATTCAACCTCCCCGCTTTTTCCTCTCTCCTAGCAAATCCAGAGCCCCCCAAAACAAACTGGCAACCTGGTCATGATAGTAAGGAGACAAAAGGCACTGAGCCCTGAAATTAGCTGATTTTGTTTGGCTTTTTCTGAAGTGACCTTCATCTGTTTCAGCAGTAGTATAACCCCAGAATCTGGCTACTGCTAAATTCCCCTTCTGCCACAGTACCATTCACTTGGGGCCATTTACATAGTTTGGAGCTAAAAGTGGGAGCCTAAAAGTGTACAGGCAGCTTAAAATGAATGTAAAGCATGTCATCGGTTTAAGCATTTAATAGAAATGGGAAAAACTGTAATAATTCATCTGGTTCAGAGCAGAGCCCCTTTCCACTCTTTCATCCCTGTGTCCTCTCTTTTTCAGTGATGCAAACACCAGCAAACTCAGCACAGGCTTATTCCTCAAACTCAACCTCTTGCTGCTTTCCCTACTGGCCCCACATTGCATTCCTCTCCTCCCTGTTATTTGTGATTCCTTCATACTTAAATGACATCTACAAAGTATGCTATTTTCTTTCTTCCATGCCATTAAAGATAACGTCAAATAAGATGAAACTGAAAACCAATCTCTCTGGCATCTTACTGGAAACATGCCCCTGCTCCCTACATTACCGCTTACCCTTGCCTTCTTTTTTTCCAATTTCAGACACATGTGGCTACGTCCCTTTCCCAGACAGTTCAAATGAAGCTCTTCAGCTGCTATCCTGAAATCTGGGTTTCTTAGACCTGTACCATCCCCTCAAATCCTTAAGGTCCATATCCTGCAAATAGTGTCGATGCGCTTAACTTTACATATATAAGCAGCTACATTAAAGAAAATGGGAGTAATTGCCTGCTACAGCAGATGCAAATGTGTTTTCAGGATAGAGAAAATGGTATAATTTCGTACTTCTATTTAAAGAACACAGATCCATTTCATCTACCAAACTTCATTCTTTCCAAGAGCTTTAGTGATCATGGTTCTGTTTGATGTCTTCATTCTCTGTCAGTGGGAGCCTCGCTATTTACTTAAATGAAACCAGAATGCCAAACCAGATGTTTAGTGATTTATTCTGATGTATTATTGGGTACCGTGGATGACAAAACATTGGGCTGAGCACTCTCCTTTCTGCCTATGAAGTCTTCCAAAGCTTTTCAACGTTATTGGTGGCACAATAATTACCTAATTCCCTTAATTTTGGAGAGGCCGTATCAGCCAAAGCAGATGGAAATTGATGATTAAGTTTGATCACAACATTTTTGTAGGCTGTTACCTTTCCTTTTGCTTCTGTTTTTAAAAGGATGTTCAATGCACTGGATATTTTTTAAAACTCTTAGGGAGAAGATTTTCAAAACAAAATCTGGGCCAGATTTTCAACAGCCTCAGCTCAGAAGAAGGGGCTGGATTTTCAAGGTCTTTGATGAACAATCTAGCCATCAGTGTCACCTCAGTGATCTGCTGGACACTGGGCTTCACTGAACAACAGTCTCTGCTTTGTTGCCTCCCCTACTGCTTTTAACATTTTCTCTCCCGCGCTTTTTACCCAACAATAGTTCCTTGTTTGTCCTTTGAGGAATTATCATCATTCTGATGAAGAGGTCAGAGGATTTCCAGGCCATATTCAATTTACTCTTTCCCCCAAACTGGGAAATTTTTAGATCTCTTCCCAGACTGTATTATTCCTCCAATTAAGTTCCCCAGCAGTTTCACTCCTGAAATCTGGCAATTCTGTAATTCTGGTTTTGCAGTCCTAAATTCAAGTGCTTCATTCCTTTGTTACAGAGGATTTTGCACCGTATAAGGAGTAAAAAACAGAATAAAATAACAATAACCACCAAAGCAATCCTCCATACGATACCTCCACCCCCTTAAAGTGTAGTGTGGAGGTGGTACAGGGACCATGCTTGGAGCTCCAGTTTTGCACTTTGGAGAGAGAAAGACAGCACAAAACTCTCTGCTTCTTTACCACGGCTGCTGACCCTTTTCTTCCAAAAACTCCCTGGAGCCATTTCAGGAGTTACTCACCTATACGTACTTAGTTGTCTGATCACTGGCCCAGAGCTATTTAGAGGTGAATTGTGTTTCTCACACAGATCTCAAGTCAGCAAATAAGAGTACTTGTCAGCTGAGTCATTTCTGCTAGCTTTGCATTAAGCACCATGGCTGGAGGGGATGTACGGCAGAATTTAGGCCAAGTAGGAGGGCAAAAGCTCAGCATCACTCAACAGCAAACTCCATGCAACCGGGTCAAAAAAGCAGGCAGAGTTCGAATGAGAGCATGTCATAGCTGCATGCAAGAAGATCTGGCTCTCCCCATAGCCTCGGAAGCAAGAGTATCTCCACTGGCATGAGGTTGACCTGAGGTGTCACTCACACAACCTGATGGGATACCCACACGTGAGCACAGCACGACAGGGAGAGGACAGGCAAGACAAACTATTCTCAGAACCACACTGTACATCCCAAAATTGCAACCTGCATCATGCGAAGTGCAAATTTTATGCGGAAAACTGGATGGAGGAAAAGGAAAGCATGAATATCAACATAAATTAAAATAAAATCCATTAAAATAAACTGCTCAGGACAGGGAAAGCAGAAAAGGTGGGTATTCAAGAGACCCTCTGGTCTCATTCCCAAACATATTTTCTTTCCCTCGTTTGAATGTGTAATCAAAAAAATGTCTACAAAATCACTCCAAGGCCTGCCTCTGGGTTTCTGTCTGCTCAGAGGCCCATGGTCCTGATGCTGCAAAGCGGCAATACAAAGAGATCACAAAGTGTTCCCTGCAACAACCAGCTTCATTTTCCTACCTGTTCGATTGCAGTTCCTAAAATTAATAATCTCACCCCGCTCTTTGAAAAGATTACTAAACTACCCCTACAGATAGGCCCTGCCTGAAAATAATGGTCCAGATCTGAAGTCCTCACCTCTAAAATTCAGATTCAGGGTTTTGTTCAGACACATTCTAGAGATATGGTGGTGTCAGTGATAAAGCTGCTGTGCTGGCTCTCCAAATATCCCTCCCCAAAGCTTGGGGGCAACTTGAGGTAAAAATCCAAGCTCATTTGAAAATCGTAGGGAGGTTACAAAGATTTCAAAGCCATGAAAAATCCAGCAGCAAGCACAGCCAAGCTACCACCCAGCAAAGCAGCCTTCAAAACACACTGCATGTTCAAAGGGCTCGTAGGTTTTCCTCGTGTTGGGCATCTTCCTAATAGTCTCCAGTGAGAGAGGGGAACGGCAGCACTGAAGCACAACAGGAAAACACACGCACAAGGCAAGGTCCCTGCAGCCAAGTCCAGCCTGTAAATTTGGGCAGCTGACATTACAGATGTTTTCCCATTGCCCTGTTGCTAAGACTGGCTGTTCTGAAAAGACAGATTGAGACAGGTCAGTGGGCACACACAAAACACTGCTCAGACACCTAGAAATGTATTGGGTCAATGAACTACATCAAGACATGGGACTGAGTTTCTGGTCACCATTTAAGAGATTAAATTGATGCCATGTCAATAAACAAACAGTAAAGGAGATGGCAGAAAGCTTTTTCCCTTTCCATCTCTTCCCTTTGCTGCTACTTTTTCCTCTGCCCCATTTCTGAGCCTCAGTACCAAGCCCCAAGGTTTTAAAGCAGCACAGCAGCAAGGATTGCTGGAGGGGATCAATGCTAGGATCAATTTTCTCTCGATACATGATAGCCTGTTCCAGGGAGAAGGGAGAAGGCAGGGTGAAGGCAAGAGCTCTATATCAGCAATCAGGAACCCGCATCAGCCCCCAGGGTGTAAAAGGCTGCAAAGTTTCCTGATAACATAGGGCAGAGCCAAAGAAAACAAACAATGTTGTGGTATTCCTGCCTGGGAGGCACAAATTCTCCATCACCTCCAAGCTTCCTGAGCCCCCATCAAAACGATTACATTATAAAAACTGCTGAAACCAGAGCTTTTCAGGGAGGCCAGTCAAGAAGTCACAGCACGACAAAAAAGTAAGCGGGGGGTGTTGTAGGGGTGGGAGCCCTTCTTCCCGTGGTGGCTGTATATTGGCATGTATTAAACATAGACACAACAATAAGCAATAAATCACAGCCCAGGAGAAGTGCCAGGTGGAATGCACTGGAGGAAATTAAAACATCCTTCTCGATACAGTTCAGTATTGAAAGAAATACAAAGGAGGCCAAGTTGACTTATCACCTACATAGCCAGGATGCTAAGGGCAAAAAGGGTTCCAACATTTGCAGCTGAAAAATTTGCAGTTGAATAATTTCCTACAAAAAAGAGCTTAGCTTAAAAAGTAATAATAATATAACAAACATCATTTTAAACAAATAAATTCATAATGGCCTTCTTTGGCTTTCCTAAGTTTTCTTCCTTTTTTCCTCCTTTTTTCAAATGCACAGTCCCTCCACGAGACTCAGCCATGGGGCAAAGGATCCATTGCAGTGTAAACAAGTACACTAGCTGGCTGGCACCTGAATTCAGCAAATTCTGACCTCCCACATCGCCAAACGTATGCACCCACCGTGCTGCCAGGAGACCCTACCTCATGTACTTTGGTATTGCCCAGTGGCTGGCTTAAATTGCCTAAAAGTATCATGAAAGTAGTCAAGAGAGGCAGAGTTTGAGTCTCCATCCCCCAAAGAGCTGGACTGCTTCCTTATTTCACTGAAAAACGCCTCCAGAAAGTTTGTTTTAAAAAAACCCAGCATTCGTACACAAGCGTCCCAGTAATTTCAGCCAGGACTCAGTGCCGTACAATGCATAAAACTGAGGCTGCTTGTGGCCACCAGCAGGCAAGGGAACTTTTTTGGAGCCCGGTTTTTGTTAAGCTTATACTAGCAGGGCACTGCCCTGCAGCCCTCAGGTCCTAAATTGATGGTGCTCCTGTGAGGTACCCCCACCCATCTGCCCTCCAGCCACTGCTGCTTTTTCCCTGCTTGTCCCTTTTTTAGGCAGTTGAGCAAACCTCCACCATTTGAGTTTTAATGGAAGTGTCATACAAAGTACTTACGCAGGCTGAAACTGGGACACGATCTATAAATTACCGGAAAGCTGAACTCAAGATTAGGAAAAGAAAGAAAAGGAAGAACTCATTTCTCTTGAAACTGGATCATATATATGTATATACACATAAATATTCTCAAACTGAAACTCTCCAGGACAGCCTGAAGAGGACAGCTGTTATGTTCTACCTTTTTAAATCTCTGCTTTTAAGGGCTGAGGACAGGATGGCATTTTCCAACTGTGGTTCTCTTTCTCTTACTAAACACTTTTGTGTCAGCCTGTCTGTATAAGCAACTAAACCTTTACACATTAAACACTTCTGTGTCAAAATTGCAGTAATGACCAAGTTACATTTTCTGAAAGGGATAATTAAGAGGTTCAGTGAAAATAGAAAGAGCTGGTATTTTTATATTTAGACAGACATGAATTTAGTACAAGCTGATAGATAAACTCTACTTGTTGAAAATAAAATGATGGTGACATTTTCTATATCAGCGGTTTTTTTTGGCAAGAGAACAGGGATATCTTGCAGTAGGCCATGAAAGAGGGAATCCGTTTAGAGATTGCTAACAAAATCCTTCTTCTCGTCTAGCACACAGGACATCAGTTTCAGACAAAACTCTAGTCAAGGAAAGCAAGGCAAAGGCAAGAGAGGAAAAGGAAGAATGTTTTTAAGAGATGTAAACAAGCAGTTACCCACAGCAGACCCCACTACACACTCAGGGAGATTATTTGAGCATATGTCTCCATCAGTTGGTAACACACTCTTTCACCTGCTTAAATGGGGGGATACCATTTGAATGCAGAAACCTTCTACATACATTTCTGGGTGGAACACTGCTCCAGAGCCAGGGCTGACAACTGAAAAAGGTCTTCTTTCCTACTCCCTTTAAAAGGTACAATCAAGGCACAGAATCTATCCAGGTGTAAGAGGTGTCACACATAGTTGAGATGAGCTATTGGATTCCAAAACCAATAACAAGTTGCCACGCAGCCCAGCCCTGCCTCATCAGATGTTTGCGAGGTGATCACTCGGATAAGCCAGGATAGGCTGGCTGCAACCCAAATTCAGAAACCTGCAGCCATACGGCCAATAAGAACTACTAGCAAAACACATGGAGTTAATAAAAGCAACACGGAAATGTCAAGTTAAAAAAAAGAAGTAAATATTGCAAGCCTTGCCTTGGTAAACATACAATTAATTTCTGATGAGGACTAATTAATATTTACCAAAAAAATATTGCTCATTCTCATTGCTCCTGTCATGAATCTATCTATCAGGAGATGCACTTTCAACAGTATCTTTTGTCTTGTAGTGATGAAAAAAAGCCTTCTAAACTGAATCAGACTATAATATGTTTCCCTGGTGCTTTTCTTTTTAACCTGAAGTGGAATATATCAGAGCTGTAAATTTGCTTACCCTTCTGTTCTGTACATGGAGCATCTCTCCAGAGGAATTTTAAGCACTCCATTATTTAAGCCCACAAAGAGCGACCTGTCGCTGTGCAGGATTTGGAGACTCTTGATTGCTTCCCGTTGTCCATCGGGGAGGATCTGCATTTCCTCTAAATAACAGCTCCTTAGGCTCCTGTTAGTGCTAGAAAGGGCCTTCAAGATGGTGCCGTACTCTAATGGAACAAGAAACAAGGCATGAGTAAATCTTGGAGGCTTCATTTCATACCTGCCTAAAGAGGGAAATATTAATGTCATCTTTACACAGCCACTTTAAACCTAGTTCTGGGTCACCTGCTGCATGTGGTAGAAAGAGCTCCAGCTACATCGTTACAATCCTCAGCAGTTCTCAGACACTCCAGAAACCGCCTGTGAATGCATTTTAATGAGAATCCAGAAGGATGTGAACCATCTGGAGAGTGAATACCTGGAAATATTTCCCAGTTGGAGCACTGAGGCAGAAAAGATTCTGCTCCCCTTACCAGTGAGTTATACAGCAAGGTGACCCGAGATAGCAGGGATCATTTCTGGTGCCTCGAGTCTGTATTTCTTTTGGTTTATGGAGCAGATCGGTGTGATTTGATGCCATGACAAATGACAACAGATGCAGCGGCCCTGCTGGAAATCTCAGAGGCCTCCATAATGACTGCATGGGTCACGGATCTAATTGATCCTCTTCCTGGAAGAAGCCGTCCTGCCAGCTTGACAAGGGAATGTTATGGCATGAGCTGTGCATACACAGAAACTTACATGTTTGTCTTCACAGTGCTCTTACCTAAACAATTTAAAGATGTGATAAACTGTGGGAGATTTATGCTGGGGAAAAGGGGGCAACCACACCATTTTTCATTAAAATCCCAAAGAGGTCTGTCAGCCCCGATTGTTCCTGAAGCTTAATTTTTCTATCCCGATAACTTCTGTATTGGCACCAAAGCTCAGCAATTTACAGTGGCAGGGTTGGCTGCCATGCAATGCTTCTCTTTCACTTAGAAGGGCCTTAAGTGTGGAACAAGACTGAGGCCCAAGTTGAGGCTCGGTTTGTCTCAGGACTGGGTTTGTGTTCAGGGCTGCCTCTGGGCAGGGACGTCTACTGAAGTATTTGAATGGTTTAAATGTTTCAGGTCCAGCAGAGCTTACTCTTCAGTCACCACTAACCAGGGCCAGAAAGCAAACACGAATAAGGGGGTAAGGTTATGGCAGTGGACCTTTCTACACAAATGATATGAGGCAGAAAGTATCCCAGCTTTCTCTCAGGCTTTGTAGCTGGGACTCCTCACTTAAAATATCAAGATATCAAAATGGCAGAACCATGTTGTGTTTCCATTTAAGTACAATCTTCTCATCATAATCAATGTCCATGGAGGCTCCCACAGGGGGAATGTTACTAGAACACATCCAAGATGATCACTTTTGAAATAAGTGGTGGTAAAAGTTAGATAAATTATGACACAGTCCTGGAAGGTGGTAACATGAGAATGAGGCAATGACTCTGCATTCAGATGTGAGATTAAACTAACACTTATGGAGGCAATCCATCTTATTCTAAAGTCAAAGCTTCTGCAATAGAGGATAACAACATTATACCCATGAGGCTGGCCATATGCTCTGATTAATCAAACTATTTAATTTAACCTCTATCATTAGTATGAATATGGGCTAAGACAACCATTTATAACACTTTGTCCTTCTTCAGCATCTTTCATTTATCCAAGATTTCTGTGCTTTTCAGAAGAGGCAATGTGTCCTGCTAATTACAGAATGGCAGATAGAAATCAAGAGACTAAATCATATATTTAATTCCACCACTGGCTCGCTACGCTACCACAAAAAAGCACTTGCCTCAGCTTCCCCATCTGCATTACATTTCAGTGCATGCCCATTCCCGAAAGCACTGGGAGTCATACGCCAGTAGGCACATGGAAGTGCAAAGAAAGACATAATTAAAACCTTGGGCAAGCCTGGAGGTTAAGTATTATTATTGCTTATTTAGAGATGAGTATGTCATAGCGCAGAGAGGCTACTTACGTGCACGAAACCACAGAGCATTTCAGTGACCTTTGCTCTTCCCCACTGTTGTGTATTAGCCTGATTAGTTGAAACATGTTTTTATACAAGGGAGAAAAATGTTATTGTTGTTTTTAAACACAATCTAGATTTATGGTCTGTTCACTTGGGACTCTGCGTCAGGTCCTCCATCCTGCTTTTAATTTACTCAGGCAAACTAACTTCCATGCAGTTTTGTGCCAAAATGGTATTGAATGACAACTGTGTAATGACATCACGACCAGGGTCCCAGAGCTGCTAGGTCTATGAGCAAGTGGAGGGAATTTTCTCAAGCCCTGATGCTCTTACCTGTTCCAATATACATCACGTGGTAGAGAGTATCCTTCCCCTGAACAATATCAACCACCAGCTTGGAAAATCGAATGCTGTCCTGAGTCACGTACGGATCTACAGTCACCGGCTGCACGACATCATTCATCAGGAACAAGCGCTGTGCATCTTGCAGGACTCTCTCCGTCAGGTTCTCGTTGGGGCTGTCATCACTCAGCGTCCCACACTAAACATGGAAGATTGCACTTCAGCACCTGCATTTTCTCCCCACTCCAGCAGCCTAAGACCAAACCCTGGAATTCTTCTGGAAACCCATGTCCTGTTGATTTCCTGGGGAGGTGGGTCTGTGTGAGGGTCACCGGATCAGGCCCTTAGCCTGATCATAGGTCCTCAGCCTACTGGTCCACTGACCAGCGATGTGGTGTTTCATTCCCTTGTGATACCCTGCAGCCAGCACATCAGAAGGGCAAAAGGCATTAACAAACCGAGGAGGAAAACAAAGAATTAAAACTAGCTGTAGAAAGATTTAAAGCTAGCAGTGGACAGAAAGTTTTTGCGGTGATAAATCCTTGAAGCATTTCAAATAATCTTCAGACTCTACCTGGCATCTCAGTCTACACAATGCAGGAAAACTGGAGGTTAAAAAAACCTGAAAAACAGGTTGGTTTTGCATCAAAGAACCCAACTCACCACACTGCTTTTCTCTGATGTGCTCCATTCTGAACAGACCCCTCCGGTTTCATCTGAAGCAAGTCAGGTTAGCCACTAGCTCCCCCCTCCCCACAGGCAGCTCTTCTATCACCACAGTGAATGGTAGATCAGCCTGTGTTCATCCATCCTCCGGCACCAAGGGGTGCACGGAAATAGGACTCAATGCCCTTGTCCATCCAGAATAGGAGGGAAGAAGAGAGCTCATCTTGTGTTCTTTTCCACACCAGCTTAACTCCTACCAGGTGGATAGCACATTTTAAAGCTTGAGTTTCTATCTCACGCTAATCTCTAGAATTCAGCATTTTCAAAAGCTAATGCAAGATCAAACTGTCCATGTCAGTAATCAGGGCTGGATCTTCACTCTTCCCCACTATGCCATGCATGGTGGGCAGAAGATTTAGTACCCCAAAAGACAGCTGGGTGACTGGTTATATATCTTGCCCAAGGCCATGGGAGTCATTGGTACAACTAGAAATCCTGCCAACTCCCATACTCAGTCCATGGAAAACTTCACTTCTCACGAAGTGAAGCTCACACCTGAGTAACTTCATTAGAAAAAAACCCACAAATTTATTTTTCTTCATTTTGGGTCCAGGCGTTTGGGCTTTCCTTGGAAAAGAAGTTAGTATACTGTGAATTAGGATGTCAATTTACAGCACTCCAGCTACAGTGTGCAAATTTCCCATGTGCATACTCTCGATATGCATCAAAGCAATTCTTTGCAGTGTGGCCGCCTTTCCACGGTGCACCATGCAGAGCTTCTCTTTACAAGGTGCTAAAATGAGTTGACAGGAATTTAGCTCACATTTACACAATAAATACAGATCCTAACAGCTGGTGTACTAAGCCCTACAATATTTTGGAGCTTGTGTGAACTAGGTGAACAGGGTGATACTAATTCCCACCACCTATGAACTTGGTCATTTTTTTATCAGCTTAGGCATCTTCCTGAGTAGCCAGACTAAGGAAACATCAGTGGGTTTTTGATGTGTCCTCAAGTGGGTTTTAATGTTTTTTTTTCTATTGCAATGGTCTTTTTTAGTTCATGACTCATCCCACATTCTAAAGAGTTTTTAGATCTCTCTCTTCTGCTGTAACCCGTACTCCTTCTGGTTTACAGTACTGTCTTTGCATGCTTTTATCCCCACTCACTTTCCGTTCTAGAGTGTCACTGAAGAAGGAGTCCCAGTGGCAGGAATGTCATTGTTGGTTTTGTTTTCTATTCTCATCAAGTCACAGATAATCCTTTTGGTCTATTGGCAGCCCACGTGCTGACACAGCATCCCTCTGGTTTGGTTTTATTTTGTTTTGTTCTAATTTCCTGATTATCTGCACTGCCCTGATCCTCTATATCCTTCAGTATTTCTCCTTCCTCCCTGCAAGAAAAAAAATAATTCTGGCATGCTTCCCTCATCTTCCTTCGTGAACACTGAGGCAAAAAAATTAATTTAATTTTTTTGCGATATCTGCCTCTTCTGTCACTAAATTACCCTTGTCATCTCCTAAAAGCCCTTCACTGACCTCTTGTTCCTCCTGCACTTGAAAAACATCTTAATCTCTTCTTGCAATCTTCCTTTTGTCTGCCACATACCTCCTTTTCCTTTCCTTATTTTCCTCTGACCCTTTTCTTTCATCTTGCTGCTGCAATCTTTGCACTCCACATTTTATCTGATACTTTTCACTACATGGAAATGCTTTCCAAAGTCCTTTTCTATTCCTCCTGGGTTAGCCCAGCAAGGGACAGAAAGTCCTTGATTCTCAGTTAACCTTAACGTTCCCTTTAAACTCAAAAAAAAAAAAAAAAAAAGAGAGAAGAAAAAAAGACTGCCCATGTTTGGCATGGCAGGGCCTTCAGTGAAGCTTTGTTCCTTGGTTTTGAGTGCACCAAGCAGAGGGAACGATCGAGACCCCAAACCTGTCCCACCTTATATAGGCAGAAGCCCTCGCTCAGGTGCCATGAGGGAATTCAGGGGGAGAAAGCAGGTTCCTCAGCAGGAACCCAAGCACATCCCTGCCTGCAGCGTGGACCTGCCTCCCATCTGCTCTTGCTGAGATTTCAGGCAACTGCAGAGTCCTTTTTGGAAGTTCCCTGACATCACCAGCTTGAAGGAAGATGGCATTTGCAGGCAGACTCAGCATCTTTGCCATAATAAAGGAGAGCCAGATTCACACAATCGGGCTGAAAGGATTCATCATAGGGAAGCGAGGACAGGAAGACAAGTCCATCCTCCCTAGGACTCCCCCGGTGGGAAGGGACTGAGCTGTGAAATGGGCTTATGCTTCAGAAGACTCAGGTTTGCGGGGGCTGTCACACGCATACTCTGCACCGCACTGACTGAATCTGGGCATAAAGCAACTGAAGTTGTTCTATAATTTTCAAATTGGCCTTAACTGATAATCCTGGAAAGTTGCTTATTCATAAAATCAAAGATTTTTAAGGTGAGAAGGAACCACTGTGACCATCTTCATGTGTCCTCCTTCACCAGTTACTGCTGTAACGTGTACATAATTTCTGGCTGAGCTACCGTGTCTTGGAAAGACATCCATCTTGCACTGAAACACTGGTAGCCTTAGGGGCCCTATCAAGTGACGGAAAATTCATCATATCCTTACACAGTCACAGTGGTTAATTACCTTTCTTGTTTAAAAATATAGGTTGTCTCCGTTCTAGCTTGACTTTGTCCAGCTTCAGCTTTCAATCCTTCCCAGTTTCAGTGGGGACATGTCTCTATGTCCCCTAGTGAGGATCACATTCTTGGAGTTTATGTGTCAGTGATGAGCGTAACAAAGATTTAAATTATTTGTTATTATAAAAAATCTGAACATTCTTATTATCGGTAAAACCATTCATTTTTTGCCATGAATCCCGTAGTCTCAATAACACGTGGCAAGAAGTTCTACAGACTAAAACACTCATAAATGTGGAGAAATACAATTTACCTGCACCATGGGTCTACCTGGAAAAATGAGCCCCACACAAATCAACCCACTGGAGTGACAGAACATAAAAGGGACTGGAGTAAATGAAGGGCAGCAGCATTACCTGGAAATTAGGGATGGGGTTTAATGTTGGCAGCCAGGCTGATCTTGGGTTTTCTTGGTAACGGAAAGGGCCATTAAATGCCTGAGTAATGGCACTAAGATTGAAGGCACACACTGCTGAGGCAGCTATGCTGTTTCTGAAAAAGGGGAGAAAGAAATCAATTTAATCATTAGAACATTGACATTTTCATCATAACAGACACCAAACTCCTCTCAAATAAAATACATGTAAATTGCTAGGTAGATGTACAGTGATACCAATCTCACAGGGAGTAAAAATAAATAAATAAATTGTAAAATGCAGATGGCTTGCATGGCAATTTTGAGAATCAATTTTAAGCTTGGTTTTAAAATGTCTGTGATTTAAGGGCCATGGAAGCAGTTCTGACAAGAAAGGTGAATACAGTTTAATTTGCATGGATTATTTGTGTCTGGTTTTATTTTTATTTTTTTAACAACCCATCTATCTTTATTGATTACAAACAACCTAATTTTTAATCTCTTGGTGTTTCTCAAGGTGAAATTCTGTTTCTACAGGCTCCTGAAATATTCAGCTATAAAATATATCCCCTAATATATTTTTTTATATATATATATAAATAAAAATAAAATACACACATGCATGCATACGCATGCAGGGGAAGGGAAAGGGTGACAGTGCAAGCCAGGCTGGTTGTTACAGCAGCTCAGCACGCAAAAAGGTCTTGCTAATATGTGAAAGCCTCTGGTTTCAATGATCACAGTTCACTTCTTTGTGTTCCCAGCTGGGAATAGCATCTGTCTCAGGCAGACTGTTCACCACGCACGCACCAGCCAGGGGAGGCAAGGCTAGGGAAATGCCACTGTAGGAGGGACTCTTTGGAAGGGAATTTATTTTAGCAGTGCTCCACTGCCCAGTCAGACTTGCACCCAGATTAGTCAGCCTTTGCTGTCTCATTTCAGTCATGGAGGACCCATTTCTGCAAGGTCCTGAGCAGGCTCAGCAACTTTTGCCTTAAGAGGGTTGGAGGGTGCTTCCCAGATGGTGAGGGCACCTCAGTGAAGCTGGCCCCGAAAGGAATGTTTGCTAAGTGGTAACCTGAAATTCAAACCTGCTCCCAGCCCTCCCCTTCCCTCCTGCTTTTTTTTTTTTTAAGAAAAAGAAAAACGTTTAGAGCAAAAGATATCAGAATAAAACTAAAAATAGGGCTAGCACCAGAGACTGACTCGTCACGGTGCCTTTTAAATAACCCAAGTGCTGCTGTATGTATCTTTCTGCTAATTAAAGCAATTTGAATTCTCTGAAAAGAACACATTTTTTTTTTACTAAACCAATAATTACACTCTCTTGCACAAAAAAACGCCTTGCTCCACAATCCCAGGCTGGAAAGCAGAAGAACAGATTCTTTCACTGCATATTTCTTCTGAGCAATACAACGTCAGGAAGAACTTCTTGCTTTGCCTTCCCGTTCTCTGCTCCTGCCCCTGCCCCTTCCATCCCCAGCGTGATGGAGTAGCTCACTTTGAACATGTCAAAGCAACGCCAGGCGAACCTTTCTCCACTTTTGTCTGAACACCGCTGACGCAGTGCATGCTCACAGACGGCAGCTCTTAAGACAAAGCTAATGATGGATGACAAGTAAATGCCTTGAGGCACACATGGAAAAAAAAAGAGAATGAGAAAGAAAATGAAAAAGGAAAAGAAAGAATAAAACCCCACTAGTCTAACAAAAATACTTTAAAAAAAAAAAAAAAAAGTATTTTTAGGGCCCTGCTAAGGACTCCACAGTTTAGCCCTTTCCCTTTGCTAGACAGGAGAAAGGAAAGAGGTTTTCCATTAAACCTGTGGCCCATTTTCCTTTCCGTCTGTGGCCTGGCATATTTCCCTTCCCTCCCTATGAAAAGTTTGATCCCAGTCTCAAGCCAGTGACACCAACTTGTGCAGCTGGCCCCTGTGTTGTCCTGGTGTGAAGTGCAACCTCCTTTATTCCCACCTCCTACTTCCTGTGATTAACTAGGTGGTTTAGAGAATGGGTTAAGTTCAAGGAGGTTTTAACATTGTCTCTACTACCTCCCAGAAAAATTTTAATAAAAACATCTTAAATATTTCATCAGCAGCTTCCCCCAAAAGCTCTCTTTCCCACTGATTCAGCTGGGCATAACATAACATGAAGCAATAAATCTACCTGTGGGTGTTAACCACAACCACTAATATCGCTTTCTTATAAGATGACCCTAAATGCATTAAACATGAACCTTCCAAAATAAAAATACCTTTAAACAAAAAAATCATAGTTTTGTGATGCATTGGTATTCTATTATAAAGAAACTCAGACTGGAGCATACATCAACGCTCTTTGGTATGCAGAGCTCATGCAGCATGACATAAGTCCCAGTGGAAGTTAAAAGAATAATTACCATTATTTCTCTAGTCAGATGACAAATTGGAACATTTTCTCTTTGAACTCTCAAAAGAACATCATGTTGTAGACCCAAAACGCTACTTGATCTAACTTCAGCTATTATCAATAACTCATTTCTTCAATTACACAAATGTTACATATTATATTGTCCTCAGAAGATACAAGAGAGAACATACACCTGTAATGTATGAAGAGTGACTTAAGTGTAACCCAAAGGAGACAGGTAACACTCATCACGTCTCACGTTAAACCTGGGAGACAGATGCAGCAGAAGAGAACTGTTCCAACCAGAGCTAGCTTATGTCTCCCCGCTTATAGTCCAAAAACTATACCAATTTGATAAATATAATACAGTTATTAATAATTTTCTCATTTCCAACTTCTGTTCTTGGCTAGATGAATGGACAAATGGATAGATAAAACATTATCACTATGGGCATAGAAGTCCGCTCGGGGCCGGGGGGGGAAGTGTCATCTCAAATGCCCAAAGCAGTAGCCAGGTTTCCTTTTAATGTTCAGGAAGTTTGGCTAACATCCTCTAAATGTTCTTAGAGAATGACTCACGCTGCTCTCAATCCCAGGACAGCTTTTCCCCGAAGTCCACAGTCAGGGTGCAGTGCTTAATAATGTTTGGGTTTTTTTAGTTGCTTCTCCCCCGGCTCACTTTTGGCTGACGTTGGCAATGGTAGTGCAGAAACAACACATGGAAGATGGATGAGGGTGGCCAAAAACCTACTTCTTGGCATTTACAGAGCAGGAATAACATTCAGGCTCTGTTGACTCTCATAGTGAAGCTCCCAACAGTGCTTTAGCTCAAGAAGTTGGGGCTGATGCTTTGTGAGTTCAAGGGCTGAAGTTCAAGCCCTGTCACACCAGCAAGTGATACATTAAAATAGGAAGGCCTGTACTTCACTGGAGCTTCACTTCTTTGGTTTGCTGTGGGCTTCTTGGGAACAGACCCTTATTTACATTCAACAGTACACCATTGCACACAAAAACCCCAAAGAAGTTGGCTACCCAGCATGAGTAAGGCACTTTGGGTGTTTGTCGTGTGAAGTAACTAACTCAGATTTTCATTCTCTAGTTTACACATCAGGATAACACCCCCCTGGAGAACATGTATTATTGAAACTCAATACCACGCAGACTGGTTATAGCTTGAAACTCATCTTCCTAGCCTTGGGCTTCAGAGAAAAAGTTATTTGAGTTTTCCTGGCTTAAAAATATACATTATGAGTTTTTTAATATATTTTTTAATTAACTCCTCTTCTCCTTTCTGCTTTCACAGCTATACTAAATCATACCAATTACAAGTTTTTTCAATATCAAGCCAAAAAGAGGCGATTATGAAGTTTCAGAAATCATGCCTTCCCCTCGGAGTTCCAATGCTGTTTTTGATTTGTGGATCTGAAACAGTCCGTAGTGGAGGTACAGTCCCCCTTGGAAATGTCAAATGTTGTGTAGCCTGCACGACCTTGCTTCTATAAAGTGTTGATCAACAGTAATTTATGTTGATTTCAGTCTAGGCTGTTGTGATCCCATCTGCCTCATTCTCCTCCTTCCAGTCCTTCTCTCCTAAGCATATGTACCTGTCCATCTCATGGACCAGCCCCAATGTTCACACAGTTGTGTCAGGTTGTCCAGGCAGTTAACCTGGCTGAAAATTAATTACATTTTTCTGTTTGGTCATTTTTAGACCAGCTCTCTGAACTACACAAGTAGCTTTGCCACTACAAAAAGTCAGAAATCTGTCACAGCCTAGGTTTATATCAAATTAAGTTACCCTAGAACTGCACAGTCACCTTTTATGGACTTCAGGAATCTATGAACCATGGATTAAAAACATTGCCCTAAAGGCTATGTTGCCATGATGGATAACACAGACCTATCTATTCCTTCACGTTAACCAAAGGATCTTTCAAAAACGATTGCTCAGACTGTCTAAGAAATCAGGATATTGTCACTCTCAGACTGCTGGGGATAGAAGAAGGGCAGTAAAACCAGTGCAACTTACACATTAGTAGTGAAGACACCATAGATCAGATCTTGCTCAGGAAGGTAGAAGGTGCTTTGCAATTCATTATAATAGAAAGGGATTTCTCCAGCACGGGAGCAGTTCAGCCTGGCCTTCATGAAAGTTGTCCATGTGTCCTCCAGCAAAAATCTCCCTCCAATATCATTTTTGCAAACCCTTGCCACACGAGAATACACTGTTTTCCCACAGTCATGTTCTACCGCATTCTCACGGAAGAAGAAATAGGTGAATAAACCAATGTCGTAGGCAGCAATAAAGTTAGGCTCTGAAAAACAAACATTTTAAGAGATTTATACAGGTCAGAAATCAATCCGTGCTCACTGACTTGCTCAATGCATTGCACCACCAGCTCCCTTTATGCAGGCTGTCAAAGCTGGGACCACGGGGAGTTTGGAGTCAGCACAGGACATAAAAACTGTAGATGGGAATAATGATATATGGGGATACAGCTCTAGCTCCATTTTTCAGATCTTGGAAAAACCCCATTGTTTCCCCACTTTATTGGCAAAGCTGCTACTGATTTCAGGGAAAGCAGAGTTCAACACTTTGCATATGCATGACTATTCTATGGACCTATACTCATTTTACAACATAAAGCCTTCCCATTGGGTTCCTTCACCTATTCACTTCTGAAGTGCACCTTATGATGTGTTAAATATGCTGCGTGCATCCGCCTGATTCCCCAGACTGCTGCACTGAAACATTCAACCTACTCTCCCAGCGCAATCACATCTGGCTTTTATCACGAAGCCTTTCCAGTTTCTATGCACAAAAGATTATCTTATGTCTGTAAAACAAAACCATGCCACAGACTGACAGTATTGAAGCAAGCTCTCCTTAATTCTTTTTCTCCTAGAATTATTGTTATTATTTTCACAAGAATTGAAAAGAACCTTGAATTGGTTTTGTAGTGAATATTTTAACTGGGTATTTAACAAAGCTTTAAAGTGTACGGTCTTTTATCTCAACAGCTTCTTTGGCAAAGGGAAAAGATTGGCCAATGAATAATATCTGACTAAACAAAAAAAAACCCTGTTGGTTTTATAGGGTGCTTTTACAACGTTCATTTCTGAGTAATGCTCAAAGGAAGCAGAAAAAAGGAAAGTACAGAATTCCTTTAATGCTGCAGCCCAGGAGTGAAAGGAGAACAGAGTCGTGGCAGAGGGAGAGGAAGGCAGGCTGATGCTGCTGCAAGGCAGGTTTGGGAGGCAGACGATGGTACAGAAGGGAGGGCACTGCAAAGCATCTCCCATCAAACTTTCTCCTTCAAACAAACAGTGAACCTTAAAGGGACCATTGTGATCACGAATCTGACCTTCTGGCTAACACGAACCAGTGAATTTCACCCTGTAATTCCACCATCAGATCCTGTAACTAACAGGTGAATTAGACCACATCTTTCGAAGGAGATCTGATCTTACTGGACAATGTCACGTGGCTTTACATCCACCACTTTCCTCAGCGACTTGTTCAAATGACTAAAGACTGCCCCAGCTGCAACCTGTACTTCTTTTTCCATTTGACATTATCTGGTTTCAGCTTCCAATCATAGGCTCTTGTCATGACTTGTCTGCTAGATTAAAGAACTTTATCCTGCCAGAAATCTTCTCTTGATGTAAGTACTTCCATATCACGAACAAAACACCTTTTATCTCCTTTTCAGAAAGATAAATAAATTGAGCTCCTTAAGTCTCTCACTGTGAGGCAGGCTTTCCAAGCTTCAAATCACTCCATGGCTCTTCTCTGAATCATCTTCAAGTTTTCTGTTTCTTGTTGAAAAGTGGCCAGAACAGGATGAAATTACTCCAGTGTCACCAATGCTGCACAAGCTTATAAATCCAAGAGTCGTGTTAGTTTTTCCAGTCACAGACTAGAAACTCAGTTTCTGTTTGTCTTTCCTTAAACTCCCCTGTTCCAATGTGGCTTCCTTCTGAATTCTTCATGCATGCACCGACAAGAGGCACATATTTCTAATGAGTGTATAGGGGTTATGCTGCTTCTTGGTCCTAATTCACAGTCTTGCCTGATGACATCCTTCTCCTAAAACTCCGGATCGCCATACTGACTTCAGTATGCCTGCAGAAGCCTAGTTCAGTCTTCTTAAGCTCCAGAGAGCACAAAGTCCCACTGCTCGTATCTTTGATTGAAAGGTCCTGAAATCCAATAGAAAGATTCTGAGTATCTTGTCAACTTACCTGTGTCAAAGGAGAGAGGGGGAGTATTGGGGTCTTCATCACTACAGCCTGCATTGCCCCAGGCAGAAGGTGTGGACTCAGTGCACAAACTACTGGTTGAAATTCTATAGCTTGCTTGATGCAGGGTATTATCACACTGGGGTAACAGCTGCTTTTAATAACTATAAATCCACAACAGCATGGGTTCACATGGAACATAACGTGCTGTGAAATTTCTCATTTTCAGACTGATTTTGCACTGAAACCAACCATCTTCAGCTGAGTCAGTGGAAGTAGAGGGTGCTTAACACTGTGCAGAACTGGGTCAACAATATGATGGTTTAAGTTGGTTTTGATCTTCAAATCTTCGAGTGGTTTTCTTGTTAAAATGATGTATTTGGTCATCTCGCAAGACAGAGACCCATATATATGTTAAGTAGACTGAAAGACCCACTTTCTAGATTCTAAATCAACTGAAATACAATCTCTGAAATACTTCCAGGCTATTTTTAAATGTCTTCTAAGATGCATCGATTATTGCACCGGAAGCCCTTCCCCATCGTAACTCTGGATCTCAATATGAAAAGAGAGGGAAAGATTTACAAGCCTGTCAAGCTGACTTTAATACACCTCTTGCTCAGATACGACCCACATGACTTTACCATTGAGCCATTTGGAGTTGTATTGTGCTGTCCTAAGTGGGGGAACATTTCCAAGGCTGCGGTAAATAGCAGGATCCCGTCCAGAGAAATCAATTACAGTTGCAGCATAGAGTTCTCCTCGTGATGTAATCACAGCTGTCGAGTTATGCCGAGGGTCGTACGGGCACCGAGCCACTCCATTAATTCTGTCAATGATTTTGCTAAGATTTCCTACCTGTATTTAAAAGGAGAGAGGAGAGAATTTACAGAGCATCTGGCTTTCTTACTGATATAGAGAATTCAGTTTGTCCACGAGTACCTACGAGCAAAACCCTGATTTTAAAAAAACAGGCAGCTATAAGAATGTAATGTCAGCGATGACTGTAAATTGATCTTTACATCCATCGTTTGCCAATGTAGTAAGAATGTAATGTCAGTGATGACTGTAAATTGATCTTTACATCCATCCTTTGCCAACGTAAGAAGTTGTGTCTGAGCCTCACTGATCCTATTGCTTTGTAAGAAGGGTAATTCCCCAGCCAATAAAGCCTCTAGGCCCCAACGCACTCACTGTAATCAGGTGCTCCTGCTGCTAGCACAGGTTTCTAATCTTCCACAGACACCTCCTGAATGCATACTGGCATTAAAAAATATAAAAATAAACATTGCTCTGGACCTGCTCCTGCCTCCCTTGAAGCCAAAGGGAATTTTGCCATTTATTTTAAGGAAACATTTAAGTATTCAGCTTAGGAGGTACTCACAGCTAAGCTTGTCTATATTCCCCATTTTCAGCAGCATACCCAAAGTTTACATGAACAGCACTTTGTCCAGATCCAGCTCACCCATAACATGAGTTTTTTGTTCCCCACCTGCAGATACACCCACTGCCCCGAAGCAGCTCAAAGGGACCCAAAGAAGAAAACCAAAATAATTTCGGATAGCTCCATTTGAAACATATTCTCTGCCTCCGTGATGCCCTGCCAAATGACGGGCCTTCCCCAGAGCATGTATCCAGCCCTCCCTATCACTGTAAAAGATGCAAAACAGACCTGTCGACTGGAACACACCGGTGAAAAGGCATTGGTACCACAGGTAAAAACCTTCTTGCCATAAACAATCAGCACTCGGACATAGTTCTGGCACTCTTCCTATAGGGACACAAGACAGAGACAAAGGATTTTTGAAAAGGAGACTGTGGGGTTATTTATTACATTAAAAAAAAAATTACCTGTATTGCAGCTGGAATACACCTTCCTTAGCTCTAACTCGGACTGAGATTTGTTGCATCAAGCAGCGCACAGCTGTAGGGAGCTAGCAGTCTAAGTGAGCAAACCCAATTTGCTGGTTATTTCTCTAATCATAACCCTGCACAGTCCCTGGATAGGATGTTATCCATCAGGTTGACTCTGTATCAGCTACACAAGTGCCTCTTTCTGTGCTCTGCTTAGATTGGAGGAGGAATCCTCCCTCTTTTCATGATGATACTTCTGACCTATTTTTCCCAGCAATGCTGCAGCTTTGAAAACATTACCCAGACACAAACTCCAGTGAAGGACAGCGGGTCCGTCTGCACTATAATTCACACCAGTGCCAGCAGGAAAACAGCAGGAACTTCTCTTTAATAGACCAGGCTGGTCAGGAGAATCTCGTGCTTGAACAGGCTGTTACTTCCTGCCTCCCACAAGGATTGTGTGCTCAGGATTTTCCATGGTAGAAGGAGTTTGTCTTTCAGGCCAGGCCAGTGAGAAATAGCAAATCCCCTCTTCTCGGCTGCACGACCACAGACAGGCAACTCCCTCCACGTGCCAATCCCCAAAGGTGTGGGGCTCCTGTCCCTCCACGCTGGAGTAGGGCTGGCAGCACAAGGCTGCAGTTGGCTTTTTCAGAAAATCTCCTTCATGTTGTTGGCGAGCCACAGTCTTCCTCCCCACAGCCTCGTATCCAAAGACCTGTGGACTGCAGATCTGGCTAACTGAGCATCTCCGGGGAGTTAAGCAGTGGGGGAGGAAGACGCCACATAAGGCACGGACTTTCTAACAGTATACACAGGGAAAGGGAGTTGCGAGACTAGCATGCAACTCCCACGGGCAGTGCAAGAGGCTCGAGAGCCACCTGTCCCAAAGTTCATCCAAACAGCCCTGATGAGAGATGTACAGCAAGCCCGGCACCAGCCTGCCCGCCCTTGGCTCTGGAGTCACCTCAGAAGAAAGGATATGAGCGATTGCTAATGACTGGCACCCACACGGCTCCAAGTGAGGAAAGTCTATTATATTCTACTGTAAACAGAAAAGGAAACTTGTTAAAAAATAACAACCTCAGCTGGGTTATCGTGGCTGTTTTGCTTTCCTCCCTCCAATAGATCATAATTTGCCACTAAGCTGAGCCTACAGCTGCAGACACTGCTGCTCCGTCCGTAAGCAGCAATCGCTCTGCGAGCTTCCCTGTCTCACAACGCTCCACACTGTTGATCATTTCCCTGAAGACTTCATTTGCAAGATTCAGCAGTGTAAAAACACTCCCTATCATCTGGAAAGGAAGAGGGTTGCTTAGCTGGATTACATACTATCTCCTTTCATTTGCTGTATGGAAATCAACTTGTTGAAGGACGGCATTTAGCAGAAACCCACCAGCATTAGCCATAGACAAGCAACTGCATGGGCATGACATGTGGGGCTTGCTTTTGAACAGAGAAGATCACAGGGAACTGCGCTCCAGAACCAGCCCAGGAGCACTCACCTAGCCCAGGCAGGGGCTACAGAGTGCCATAGAGCAGGTGGTGCCAGTCTTGAGTCTCAGCAGGGGCATCGGGGATCAGATACATAACGCCTGGCACCCAAAAATGAGAGCTTAAATTCATAGCTGGGTCTATTCAGCACTTCTTATTTCAGAAGCAGATCAGTCATGGTGACTGTGCATCCGTCTACCAAATAGGACTGTGAGAAGCACCATCCCACCTGCTGTGTGTTGAGAATAGAGGTCTCATCGCTTTCTTTCAACAAGACAAAGGGCTTGCCAGCCTCTCTGCCCTCTCCTGTCATTATTACATGGTGCTGTGAGCCCTGTTAGTTATTCCCTGCCCTAGAGATGTCTGCATTTCATGAGTGGGTTAAGTAATCCCTCTTTCTTTAGAGCACAGTTATTCAATCCCACATAATACTAGGACCACTATATATTTAACTGCAAAGTACTAGAAATTCTTGAGGGGATGCTATAAAAAAAAGGTATGGGCTCCTCTCCCAACAGGGTTTTGTTTTCAAAATATGATTGATTTGGCGTCTAACCCAGAATGCAGCTCTATACCCAAATTTCATACAATAAGAGAGTACCCATCTGTCTCCCCTCCACTTCCACATTTCTCTGCTTTGTGCAGAGTCTGAGCATAGCTTCTGACCTAGACCAGCTAATACCATTTACGTTGCTGGACCCTTTCCTGCTTAGGTACTTCAATATATTCCTAACTAAAACCCTGTCCTGCAGAAATCTAAAATCCTAATTTGCAGGATTCTCTTCTTTGCACAGAACTATATTACAGATTAACAAACTTCAATTTCTATAAAAGTCTTCCTAGCTGAGAAGCTAGCACACAAAAAAGCCTTTCCCTGCGAGGTCATGTGCTGGATGGTCTTCTGAAGTCTACTGGTGAGGATGCATCTGTTGCACACTATACTCCAAGGCGTAGTAGCCTGGCTTGGTAAGGACACTGGAAGCTGGTAAAATATTGTGTTATTTTAGCCTAATTAAGCATGGTTTTATTTGTACCCATTCAGTCCAAAGCAGAAGTTATTTACTGAAACAGAGGAGAAACCATACTGAGCAAATATATCTGCTGCTGTCTGAACCTGCACGTGAATATTTAATCTGTGACTTCCAGTCCATTCCCAACTGCGGTAGCAAACAGTAAAAGAGCACAGTCAGTACCGATGAGGTGTTAGACTGGAAACATTTGACAGCTGATACTTTTGAGGGAACTGGATGCACCAAGCTCACTAATTATTTCATTGGCTGTAAGCAGCAGAAACTGGGGTGACTAGTGGATGTTTTCTACTCTGCTTAAATAATGACGCTACTAGGTGTGGGCCATATCCAATTGTAGTTGTTCCTAGGATTTAACTGAGTAGGCTTTTTCCCTGGACCTGCCTTACTGATGATGGTAACAGAGCTCC
Organism: Aquila chrysaetos chrysaetos; assembly: GCF_900496995.4. Lineage (NCBI taxonomy): Eukaryota > Metazoa > Chordata > Aves > Accipitriformes > Accipitridae > Aquila > Aquila chrysaetos. The sequence continues at coordinate 41,112,975 of NC_044009.1, forward strand.
ATGCTCCTGGAGGAAGAGCAATGATAATATGTATGTTTCATACACTGGTCTCAAAGCAATTTATAAAGCTTAAAGTAATGTTCTGAAACAGATGTACATTATCTGCCCTGTTCTCTCAGCTGGGTAATTGAAACATGCAGGTGCTAAAGGACTTGCCATGGTGACACACTGACTCAGAGGAGATGCTGAAGGACAGCAACAAAGGTCTAACTACCAGACCACATCTCTCTAACCTGCCTAGCCTGAAGAGGAATACTGTGCTCATCTCCTATTTCTTATTGCTGTACCCACTGCCAGTCATGTCAGTCTATGAAAACCTCCAACAAAAGCAAAGAAGAAACCAAACCACTTAAATGCTCCAGCTTGCAGGATTTTTCTCAAGACATCATCGGTGAGATTTACATTAGATCCTCTTTCTACCCTGTTCTCAAAATAACTAGCGAGGAACAGCCTCCTCTCTGCGTTCTTTAAACCAGCCTGGATTTGCTCCGAAGTCATTCAACACGCTGCACTCTGCAACAATTCGTAGCTGAGGCAACTGGTTGGTAAAATGATCTCACAAACCCGTACAGAAAATAGGAGCTATTTAATGCAATTTCTTCCATGTGGCTGGAAAACTCTAGGCGTGCAGGAGGCAAAATTCAGATGGGCTTTAATATAGCCAGAAAATTTGGCAAGCTTGAACCCAACTCTGTCCAGACGAGACAATATTTGGATCCTGCTCTCACATTATGGAGCAGACAGTTAAATCTGTGTATGATCAGTCTACAAATCTCATCACCAGAAGATACTATTGGGATCAAGAGATTAAGGATTTAAATAAAGGTGGAAGACTGGGAATTTATATGGTTAATGAGAATAACCCAGTTATATTAGTTGGGATTATTATTAAATATATGCCAGAGCTGATAAAAACCTGTGGCACTCTGCCAGAACATTAAGCATATCTCCGATTTTCCTACAAACTGCATGTTACCCACTTTGGGGTTCTTGCTCCTTCCTCAAAATTACCTGGTACTGGTCCCTTTTTTGAGATAAGGCCTTAAATTGAGCAGATATCACTTTTCTCCAGTCTAATGACTCTTGTTTTCCTAGAAAGGAAGAGTACATGACATCTAATGCTCAACCCTACAGGGCACAGGGTCTCACTGTCACTAAGAGAATAAACTTCACTGAAGCCCCTTCCTCCCATCTCCCCCTGTTTAAGCCTATCCTCATTTATTTCATTTTTTGCAACATTGAGATTTAAATATGTCTGTCTGTGAATGCTGTAATGTCCACGACTGTGGACAGGATCAGGCCTCTTTCTAGCTCATAGAGATGTCAGGCCGCTTTGAAAGCACATTTCAAACCTGAGAACCGAGAGTGGTGCCCTGTTACTCCCTTCATTTGTGTGGACATATAAGCAAATGGAGGGGTTGAACTCCTGCCGGCTTTGGTTTGAGGTAAAATTTAAAAAGACATTTTCAGGATGCTGCAAATAAGCTAGCTGCAGGTGCCTCTGGAGTCGTTTCTTCTGTCATCTCTGAACACTGGAGTTCTGCAATGTTATAAGCCCTTAATCTCATTGTACAGATGTATTTTTCCTTGAAAACATAGCCATATATAGGCACTATTTTAATTGGCCTTTTATTTTGCATAAACCACTCAAGCCCTGTTGTCAGAGATCTCCTCTCTATTCTTTTTTTTTTTTTTTAGGCTAAAACTATTTCATCACATACCAATCTATTTTAATCTTAGATTAAAAACACAGTTACATGCTGTATGAGAAAAATAGCTGTTTCAGATGGTCTGCCATCCTCAGTAAAGAAACACAAACTCCTAGACTACAACCTGGAGTTCAGAGAATCAGCCAGCAGAACTCCATGTTACCTCTTCAATGACATTTTGGAGAGCAGCAAACATTTAATTTATCTGTTGCAGTTCATCCCAATTTGTTAAAAAATAATCAAGACCTAACATGTTCTCGAGCACTGTTATTAACACACTTTCAGATATCTATATTTATTTCTTTGGACAAACAATTATTTTAATCAGTTTAAGCCAATTCCCTGACCAAGTTGTCTTTCTCCTTCGAATGCAACAGATAGCAAAGAGAATTGCTAATGATTTTTCCAGCCAAGTTTTCTTTAATGGACTTCAAATCAAATTTGGGGGCTGATTCTGCATTCTACTAGGAAAGTAGGCTCAGATCTCTAGGAACAGTTAGAAAGGGAGGAAAAATACCTGACCGCCTCCCAGTTACTTCTATTTGCTTGGGGATTTACATGGTGCCTGTCCTACCTGGATGCCTATTATTTGTAAGTGGCATGGAGATTCCCAGCTCCACTAGATAACCAGAGGGCACATCCTCTGTGTGACACACAGCCACTTGAAGGCCTAAACCAGCTGATTCCTCCATTAGCTCAGCAATTTCTGCACCAAACCCATTTAGTTGGGCTGAAGCCTTGGCTTAGGATTTCCCTGTAACCTTGTGTGAATCATAAGACCCCCCAGCATCAGGACATCATACAAGAAAAGGAATAAACTATTCTGGCAATATGGTGGGACAATCGGTAGCTGGATGCCTATCAGATGTTTCTCTCGGTTCTTTCTTGCTCCAGAAGTGTTATTAGTGTGTCATCTTTCTCCTAGCTACACAAAGCTCTTAGGACAGCACGTAACAGCTGCCACTTTCACTGCCATTTTCACAATGGTTCCCTTTCACGTTTTGAAGTGATGGTGTGCTGCTTTTGGCAAGTTAACAAATAATTCTGTGCTTAGACAAGAGAAGGATCAAAGTGCTCATGTTTGGAAAGCCATAACTTTCCATGTCAGGCAAAATTCCTTAGATGTGGTGGATGTGGACTGTTATGCAGAGACAGACGAATTACAAACTAGAAGCCGAGCAACTCCTAATGAAATTAAATATACCTCTTCCCTTTTTGCTCTATCCATCACTCATTTTAACTACAACCTCTGAGTGATTTCGTTTGGAAGACAGAAGGAAAGGCAGCATAACACTGACTTTGTTCGCTGCATTGTCTCTCAGTAATGTGGGTGTTTTTCAGGGGACAATTTTAAGGTGCTGGTCACGATACATTTTATAAATGCTGAAAAAATGATTACTCATGGAAGCCAGCATGGATCTCCAGAGACATGGCAAGTAAGGCACGTACAATTCCTTGAGGAAACCACAAGTTTTAGATGATAAAAATAACATAAATGAAAGAGACTTTTCCGAGGTGTTTCTTTTAATACCACATGATATATTGCAGAGAGTTAATTTTAAAATCAGGTTCAAGAACTTATACATTAATGGATTAAAATCTGATAAATTACTGGGCTGAAAAAAGTCCTCAGAGTGAAATAATTCATAAACTTGCTATTCTAGCAGGGCACCAGATGGGGTGGTACTAGCTCAGTATCAACATTTTTCTTAACAAACATTTGTGCATAACCCGAAGATTACAAAAATACTGATTACCAGTGAGGCCAATGCCTCACTATATATATATTGATATATACTAGGATGGTTGGTGAGCTGGACCCAACAAACAAAATATATTTTTGTAAGATATTATGTATTAAAGAGCAAGGAACAAAAGGGCTCCATGTATAGACTGGAAGATTACATCCCAAGACTAGCAACTGTGAAAAGGATTTAGTGGTCACAGTGGCTAGGCAATTCTGCGTGATCTCCTATGGCAGAAAAGCTTGTGAAACTGCCACATGTATGAACAGAGGAGGAAGACTGTTTTAATCACACTCAGGCATTAGAGAGATTGACAAGGGAATACAGGTGAAAAATTGGAGTTTGCAGAAAACAGACGAAAAATATTCGAGGGCAGTAGAAAAATGACTTAGAGAAAGAGGCTTGGAGAACTCAGCATTTTACTTTATTAAAAAGCCTAAGTACTGATTTGACAGGAGCATATAAGTGCCTTTGTAAAAAATAAATATTGGTAACTAAAGGGCTCTCTAATCTAGCAGAGAAGGGTAAAATGAGACCCAGGCACTCAAAACTGAAGCCAGATCCAAAGAGGAAATAAAGTACATGTTTGTTAACAGGGAAGGTCATCTGCCATTAGAACAAGCCGGCAAAACACACAGTCAGCCCACTTGCGTCAGGCCTTCAGTTCAAAACTTCTTCCTTCCTCAAAAAGGTGCAGCAGTCAAACACAAGTTACTGAGCTCAGTTTAGGAATAAGCTGGTGAAATTTGTGGCCAGGGCTACACAAGGTGTCAGAAGAAATGGTACCTTCTAACCTTAAATCTGTGACCCAGATTTCTCATCTCCCTTTTCTCTGACCAATAGATACTCAAGTGTGGAGTAGCCATCATGCCACAATAATTACATTTCTGCAATATGCATTTTGTGGCTTTTATTCTTGCACTTCTTATTTTCCTTATAGTAAAGATCTAAGCATTTTAGGAAGAGATTTTCTCAGCAGCAGGGAGAATCTGATTTAGATACTCGACAGGCATAAGAATGAAGGGGAAAAAAACCATTTTAATACACTAGGTGGCTTTGAAAACCTCACCCTAAAATACATATATTATTAAATGGTCAAGGAAAATGGACCGGTCATATAACTTATGCAAACTACGCTGTGAATTACTGTAAGAGCCAAAGGTCGTCCTTATTTCTAGGCTCCACCACCACATATCTAAGTGCCTGACAATCCATAACATATTTATCATCAAATCATCCATGCTAGGTAGAAAACTGCCACTAGTCAAGTTTTGACAAAGCAGAGCTGAGGCAGACAGAGCTCTGCACCTTGTACCACCATTGCACAGCAGAATCAGAAATGTTCACATTAGTGCTGCCTTCACTTGCTGCATTTACCTACCCAAGGGCAGAGATGCCGGGTCGGAGCTGGACTTCTTAGCTGGAGTAGAGCACTTCACCAGCTGGCTAGGCTAAATTCGGTATTTTTGGAGCTAGTGCTAAGTCATTTCTCTGCAGTGTAACAAACAATGACTGTGCAGACTCGTCCCAAGAGGGACTCAGCCATGGACAAACTGGTTAGAGTGGATACAGACTTGGGAGATCTGAGTTTACTTAGCTACTGCAGAATCCTTCTGCCTTTGTTTGTAGCTTCATGTCTTCTTGTCAGACTCTTAGTCAACACTTCTGTTTGCCATTAATTGTATGCCAAAATGTGTCTAACAATCTGCTTAATTATTGTTCCTCAGAAATTCACACCCATGGCCACTGCGCCCACCAAACAATTTCAAGCTCTGGATCACAAGCAGCATAAACTCAGCTGTTCAGAGCATTATCCTCATGAAATTTTTGGCAAACTCTTTGCAGTATGAGGAGGCAGCAGCAGTGAAGATACTCAGACCATTGCTTGCTTTTGGCATGACAGTAAAAAAGATAAATTGAAATTATCCTAGAATTTGTTCAGTCAAATGCATGGCTTTATCCACGGGTTGACAAAATAATTCTGGGTTATAAATTCAAATTATTCAGGAACAATAGGATACAATTTAAATCTCACAAACTTTACAATGTAAGAAAAAAGGAAAATCCTTTCTTTACACATTTAAAAGTACAAAGACTACAAATTCAAAAATCCTCATGTCTTGGGTTTTGGAGTTTTTTAATTTTGTCCAACTTCTGTTGAGTTCTTCTTCTCATGGCTGGCCATGTTTGGTGTTCACCTAGCCCAATCCATTTTGCCTCCATGGTGTTTTCCTGCATAACACAGATCTTATATGAAACTCTAACAGATGTTCTAGGATACCCATACTCCTGTTCTGCACTGCCACATAAAGCAAATTGTTGCCTATCCGGCAAAATTCAAGCTAGCTTTTTTGTGTATATACAAGTTAATACAGTAATCACATAAAGTTTATTATATAAAATGAATGTGGTCAATGGAAGATCATCTAATCCTCTGTTTAAAGCACTGAACTAGAACTTGGCAGAATTCCAGCATTTTGGGCCAGCCACACAATCACTCTGTGCTTGACTGTCCATGTCTAAGTAAAGATTGTGCTTATCCTCTTATCCTTTGTCCAACTCCTTTGGTTTAGACTGAGAACTCTTTGCGGTGTAGTATTAAGGACAATAGGACACTCTCTCAGTTGAGGCCTGAAGATTTTTGAACAGTAAAAATATTTCAAAGTATTTCCTGCTTTTAGATAGATGGCTTTGTTTTAGTTTCTCAGAAGAGGGGCAGAAAGGACCTGTGTTTGGATCAGAAATGCCTGCAAACTCTGAACTTCTGGGACAGCATGTGTTAGTTCAAGCAGTTCTTACTTTAAACTGCAGTTTAGCAGGCGGCACCTGCCTCTGAAGGAGCTCTGTGATATTACACCTGAACAGACTGCAGTGTGGTAGTGGATTCAATTTGCACGTTCAAGCGAATTATACAAAGATGAATTCTAACTGCAAACAAGCATTGAAGCCCACGTGGCTGAATGCCAGCGGCTCACTGCTGAGTACCTAGGCTAAGCCAACCTGTCCAGCCTCAGATCCCACTGCAAGATGTTACCCTTGGCTTGCCACCACTCTGGTCCTTGACGTGTCACAAATTGTGTCCTCTCCAGCAGTGAAATCAACTTTAAATTTCATGCAGAGCAAGTCTAATAACTTGGACAGGGGGCCTTTGAAATGGCTTGCTCGGTGGTGCTTATACACTTGTGGTGGTAGAGCTAAACTGCTGCAAATTTACAAGCTCAAGCTGGTGTCAGATGCTCCCTGTGTGGATTTCACATGATGCAAATGAATTTATCCATAGCATCATTGTAGCAAAGCAAAACTTACCTCTGTTTTCCCTTTACTTTGACAGGACCTCCTGGTGTCTTCATCTGAACCCCATGCTGTTGCCTGAGAAACCAAAATGCACAAGTCACATGACAATGCCACCAACCACCATGTCTGGAGACTCCCAAAACAAGAGCAAGTATCTCCAGCCAATTTACACAGCCCAATTTAAAAGCAGCGTTGTGACGGTAAACATGTATCTCGCTCCCACTGTGCTCACAGTGCACACAAATGATAAATAGATGAGAAGTCCAGAGGCAGAAGCAACTGGAATGTTAACAGAGGACAGACTTTAATTTACATGTAAATACAACTTCTGATCATCATTCAGCTGGAAGGTCCAACACATAAGCCCACACACTGAGCCATCACCTTCTTTTCGAAGAGGACAGTGCTGTATAAAACCACCAGCTTTCATCACCAAAATGAAAACCTTCCCTACAGCAAAGTCCAGTAGTTCTGCACAAATCTGCTGGCCTCCTTAAATTTACCCACAAGATTATCACTTTCTAAGTAATCCTGCAGTGAAGTGAGCTGGGTAAAACAACAACTGGGAGCTGACAGGTGAAACCTGGAGAGACGGGAAGCAGGGAGAAAAGTTGGATGGTGATTTGTGATGCCAGAAAAGTGGGGTCAGATCCTGAGGCAGAGTAAAACACATTAGGGCTGAGAACACTATTGACTGGGGGCTGAGAGCACGTGGGATCCCCAGTTGGCTCTGACTGGCTGCTTCAGAGCAAAGAGGCCCCTTCCTTTGCAAGAAAAGTCAAGACCAGCAAGGATGGATTAGAGAGAACTTTTAGATTTAAAATATTCAGCAACATACCTAACCATTCAGTGCCCTCTGCAATTTTCCTCCCTTCAGCACTTTTTTAAAATAGTCCTAACAAATTCAAGCAGGTATTGTTAGCTGGAGGTGAAAATACATATAAACATCCATACTATACATAATACATCATTCTGAGTACAAGAAAAATAGCTCTCTTTTACACAGGGAAGGACCAGGCTCGCAAAGTTCAGATACAGATCCAAAGCTCCCCTAAAAGAGCCAGGGTTTCTTTTTTTTCCTCAGTCCATTACCAACGCAGGAAATGGCTTCAAAGTTCGGTCCGGATCTGAACTCTTCTTGAACCTTCTCACTGCAGCCAATACATTTTTTTAAATTCTGGGCTTCTATAGAAATTGTCCCCTTGACACATGCTAAATCCTGCCCTTTACAGGGGAAAGATGGGAGACCAATAAGAAGAGGGGAAGAATTTTCCCACCCCCAGCTCAGGTCCATGAAGACACTCACTCAGAAGCACAAGAAATACCACCACCCAGGAAATGCATTTATAGACAACATTTGGGGGAGGGGTATTTCTACCTCATTCAAAAAAAAAAAAAAAAAGGTATCTTCTCCACTAGCTGAGCATTCAGTTCAATTTGGCTTGAAGTAGGACTTTATGAGCACAGGTGAAGATTTGTTGGGAGAAGGGAAGAGCACAGATCTTTCCCCAGGAGTCCCTTGGGAAATACCTCCCATGTACTGCAGTCCAATCCAGGCTGAAGCCAAAAGCTTGTGCCTCAGAAGTGCTTTTGTGAGAGCTGGGATAAGTCCTTGCTGGAAAGGGTCATTTAGCCATATCCTGAGAGGGGATATGTCACTGGATGAGAGAGCTCACCTCGATAAGCCATCACAGGAGAGCAAGGAATTTTGACTGGTGACTCCCAGGAGCCCTTGACATCTGCAAAACAACTTCAGAGCAGCATTTTGATCCCCAGTCCCAAACCTAGCCCATATTCGCCTAACCACAGTATCCTTGCACCTTGGATCAATTTGTGACAACCTTAATAGAAAAAAAAAAAAAAAATCCAGAAAAGAGACAGCTTATTAGGTGGCTCTTCTTCCCATTTCAAAAACAGAGACAGCACTCTCTATTATACAGCCAAGTTTAACTTAGCAGTGCTTGACAGGACAAAATGAAAACAAAAATCATTGGTTACTTCAGCAGTCGATGCTGCTTCTCCGCAAATACTCTGGGTCTTCTGGGATTGCAGCAACGCAACAAAGAATTTGGCCTCCCAGGGGACACCTAGCTCTTCCTGTCAGACACCTGCACCGCAGAGCTGAGGCATGTTGTAAACATAGCTCATGTCAGAGCACTGGTCCCCTCCAGCTATGTTCTCGGTGCCTAAATATTTTCTTTTATGAGGCAACACTGCCCTTCAGCTTTCCGAAGCAGTACCTTGATGAGTCTACTGATAACAGAAGTTCTTGGTGACGGCCCAAATTATAGGAACATGTTGTTTGTGACTGCACCATTAGTCAGGGTGCACTTCATTAGAGCTAAGAGGATAATTAAGCAATATGGCAATCCAGAGCATGTTTTACAAGTCCCACATGTCTTCGGTGGGACAGGGAGGAGCTGGTTTGAGGGCTGAATAACTCCAATGACCTCTAGTGAGTCAAAGAAAATATTCATGACCCTGCAAAGCAGAACATCTTGTCAATAATAAAAACATAATTGCAAAGCCATGGAGCTAATGTGTGTTTAAATAATGGCACTGCAAGGTATGGACATGCACCAGTCAGCTGACCTACAGCCTAGACAAGTCCTTCTGCTGGGCTCCCAGGAGCCAGCACACATCTATGCTCATGGCCTTTGGGTTGGGCCTGGTAAGAGGACCTGGGCAGGCTCAGACCTCTGAGCTTGGGGCTTTCACATGAGCGTTCCAGCATTGTTGGGTTTCTTCACTTGACTGATCAGCTGTCTTTTCAGATCACAGTTTCCCACTCTTGTCATCTCTGTTGTCTTGGGCTTCTCTGTGCAAACTCCTTGTGTAATGCTGCTGCTCTGCTTCCTGCATCTCACTGGTATGTCCAACCCAAGCCCCTCCTTCCCAGATGAAATTTTATTCCTCTGCCTTAGATTCATTTTGCCCCAGCATCAGACTACATCCTGGACATTTGACAGAGAAATCTTCGGAAAGATCTCTCTCTTCTGGAGTACATCTGTGTGTACCCATTTGTTTTGCAGTGAGGCAGAGACCTACTTAACACTTCTGTAACACTACAGCACTATAAGGGATGCTTTGTACTTTTGCCTCCTTACCTGATCATAACAGTTCTCAATAGCCAGCTTCTTGCACACTGACTTAGGTGCCTCCCCTCCCTTTCCTCATCTCCCTCAATAAACCTAATTAATACTATTGCTTTTTATTGCTGAAAGCTGCCTCTGCATGCCTGGATGAGGTACAAACAGTATCCACCAGAAGTTCTCCATCACTCAGTTGGGTCATCATCCTGAATTTATGATTTATTTTCTCAGTTGCCTGAGACATTATCGATGGGCTGAGGCCAATTGTATGAGGTTCAACAAGTCCAAGTGCCGGGTCCTGCACTTGGGTCACAACAACCCCATGCAGCGCTACAGGCTTGGGGAAGAGTGGCTGGAAAGCTGCCCGGCAGAGAAAGACCTGGGGGTGCTGGTTGACAGCCGCCTGAATATGAGCCGGCAGTGTGCCCAGGTGGCCAAGAAGGCCAACGGCATCCTGGCCTGTATCAGAAATAGTGTGGCCGGCAGGAGCAGGGAGGTGGTTGTTCCCCTGTACTCGGCACTGGTGAGGCCGCACCTCGAGTCCTGTGTTCAGTTTTGGGCCCCTCGCTACAGGAAAGACATTGGGGTGCTGGAGCGTGTCCAGAGAAGGGCAACGAAGGTGGTGAGGGGCCTGGAGCACAAGTCTTCTGAGGAGCGGCTGAGGGAGCTGGGGCTGTTTAGTCTGGAGAAGAGGAGGCTGAGGGGAGACCTTATCGCTCTCTACCACTACCTGAAGGGGGGTTGTAGCGAGGTGGGTGCTGGTCTCTTCTGTCAGGTGGCTGGAGATAGAATGAGAGGAAACGGCCTCAAGTTGCGGCAGGGGAGGTTTAGGTTGGATATTAGGAAAAATTTCTTTACTGAAAGGGTTGTCAGACATTGGAACAGGCTGCCCAGGGAAGTGGTTGAGTCACCAACCCTGGAGGTATTCAAAAAGCGAGTAGACGGGGTACTCCAGAACATGGTTTAGCAGGCATGGTTGATGGTTGGACTCAATGATCTTGAAGGTCTTTTCCAACCTAAATGATTCTATGATTCTATGATTTAAGTTTCCCAGCTCCAGAAAACACATCTGGGATTATTTTTGTACCTCCTGCTACACGTCAGTCAAAAGCAGTAGAGTAGACACTACTGGACCCATGCAGCAATAAAACAACTTTCATGGCATGGGTCATGGAAAACAGTCTGGATGAAGTTGTGACAAACCTGAGAGCACAGCTACATACAAACACAGGACAGTATGTACTTTCTCCTAGCTGCTCCCCTACTTGCCATGTGCTTAAGCAACCAAGCAAACACTTTTTTAGGCTGTCAGGACATCAGCAATTCCTCCCCTTACAGCCTCACCAAGAGCACTCCAGCTCCTCATGCTATCTCCTTACAAGCTCTCCAGCATCTCTTCCCTCCTGCATTTCCAGAGGAAATGCAGTTTTTAACAGTGTTCCCAGCCACTTTGAAGACCTCCTCTACAACCACACGGCCCATGTGCAGAATGGAGGAAGACCAGATTCATATGCCATACAAATCAAACAACCAGCTCAGGGCTGCAGCTGCTGTGTAAGACAAGAGCCATGCAAACCATGAGCAGGACTGCCCAGCCATCTGTGCAGATAGGCACAAGAGTACTAGCAACTTTTTCTATGAACTGAAAATGCAATTAAATGTGCCTTCCATTCAGCCTATTTGCATGGACACCTGGTTCTTCACATCTCTATTTCTGTCCTTGAGTTCTATGCATGCAGATTTTCTTAATTAAAAAAGAGGGGGGAGGTTGTGTGTTATCTCTGCATCTTCAGGAAGTCACATGAAGGAGAACAATCACAGGAGAAGCAGTCGAGTACAACCATGTGTACCTGGTGCAACACTGCCCAACTAGAAATTAACAGAAATGGGCCACAATGGCTAAGCTCTCTGCAGATCTGAATATTCAAATGTCACACTCAGACACAGAAAGAAAGAGTTAATGTCTCCTCTAATAAATTATGAGCATCACGGTTTGCTCCCAGTTCAGACTGCAAACCAACAGTGCTCTAGAAATTCTAGCTCATCATGTGCTGTCAAATCAGTTATTCAGCACGCACTGTTGAGAGATGCTTTCTAGATAGATTTATTTAATTACCTGCACATCCCAGTGTTGGCATCCAAAGTACCTGCCTGTCACTAGCAAGTCCTGTTATCAATAGTTATGTGCATCCTTAAATGCTGATGTGAAAATTTCTTTGACTTCTATGGACCAGATTTTACATTCAGGCCAGCAATTCATAATTACTTCAAACATCATGTATGAATTTAATAGATTAAGCATACACTAATCCCTGCACTATACTTGCACAACAGAGGTTGTAGGGTTTTGTGCAAAACCAGAACATTGCTTTAAAACTGGAAAGTGAAGACTGGAAGAGAATAGGTTACATGCATATTTATCGGGTAAATTAAACCCGTTCTTAATTTCTAAAGTCTTTTATTACAAACCTATCCATTTGTTACCAACCTCACTTCCATTAAGTAAGTACTCCGTGCAAGCTACTGGCAGCCTTGCATGCCTGCAGACAGACCCAGAATCATGTTGTTCTCTCCTATCAGGGGGAAAAAGTGTAATACAAAAATGTACATTGTGTATGTTTGGAAGGAGACAAAAAAAACCCAAGTACAGGCTTACTGCAAAAAACCCCCAGGGACTGATTCTGTGACATGCCCAGCAGCATTTCCTAAAAGGTACTGAGTTCCTCAGGTTCCTGCTAATGTCAGCAGACGTAGCACCTTGTGTCCCAGGCTCAGGTCTGCAGGGATTGCTAGTGGCAGGAGCTTCCATTTCCATCAACCCTCCACGGTGCCCACAGGAGACTTCTCTATCTGCCCGTGGAGTATGAGGTGATTTTGTTCTCCGCTTGTGCCATGCAGGGCACCCCAAGCAGAGTCTGCCAGTCACATCACCCTGTGCTGAGTTATGCAGGAGGAAGGAGGGCAGGAGGTGGTGTGATATGACAGTTATTGTGCACTAGAGACCCGAGCTGGCAGACTCATTTCTTTCCCTGTGTATTTATTTACATCTTCCTTTCCAGTAACTGTACAAGGCACTAGTATGTTCAGAGAAATGTAACTCTGGAAAAAAAAAAAAGACTTGCTTTGAAGGCAGCTTCCTGGATTCCTTATACTGGCCCAAAATCTCTGCATTTCTTATTTACATTTACAAATTTTTTTTGGATCAGCTCATTTCACAGCAAGGTATGGAAACTTTTCTCCAAGTCTGGGGAGAGAGGAACACGGAGGGACCGTGTTTCTGCACTGCATTTAATATCTGCCAACTTTAATGGAAATAAAGCACATATTTACATACCCTATTGGACCAGTTTAGCTTAACCACATGCTTAAGGACTTTGCTAAATTGGGGTGCAGACCAAGTCCTTCACGCAGTGGCTGCTCAGAGGCCAATTCATTCCCTTACAAGATGTCAGCCTCAATCTCTTCATCCATACTGATGAACAGATTTCAGACCTCTGAAGTATCACCCATAGATTCTTGCTGATAATGACAAATCCATTTCATAAGTTTATTTCTATGTTTCTATATACCTTGCAGTCTCTGCACAAGATAGCACCAGTGTAAATCTACCCTTCCCTGGTTAAATTCTACAGCATTTAAAAGCAATTGGTTAGTCCTGGGTCTTAGAGCACTTAGAAGAAAAAAAAATCTTTGAAAGACAGTTCTATAGGCTGGATCCAGAAAATCCATGAAAAGGTTCTTGTTTAACTTTGGTTTCTATGATGTGTACTGTAAAAACATTTCTACAACACTTTAGCTATTTCTTCCCTATTTAATCCTCCAGGACTCCTCCATAAAGACTTACTGCCTTAGTCTAAAAGTAGAAAGTTAAATTCCCCTTCTTAAGCATTGGCTTTTGTCTCTCGAGGACAAGGCACATTTACAGTGCTCTATAAATAATAACTTACTGAAATCTAACTTCTTAATAATAAAGCACAGTAGCTTAATACCCTAGAGGCCATTTCTGAAGTTCCAACACTGGTAATTTATTAAAACTGTGATAAACATGTCTGATAAACAGATAACTAATACCGAAAGAACATAATGCCAAGCTTCAACAAATGGTTCTGCTACATACTGCAGTATACAAATTACAGATCACTGCTGTGTGCAGTGACAGGTATGAGGAATGATCACAGGATTCAGTCAATTCATTGCAGGGAAAGGAGGGGGCTTGGATGAAGGCAATTGCATTGTGTTTTATCAAATTATTAATTGATTTCCCTTAAGTGATCTCAGATCCTTTGGGATGTGGTAAAACTCAAGCTGTATGTTTCATTTAAACTAAGTACCCATAGTGCCTATCAACAGCCTGGCCCAGTTGCACAGCTCTTCTGGAGTGGCTGGACACTTAGAAGATGGAGGTTGGCAAACATGCAAAAAAAAATCCATCAGTGGGTTCCAGTTCCCATAACCTTAATCTCTGAATCAGACCTTCTGTCTATAAACAAAAGCCAGCCACTTACTATACTGGGACTGATTTTGGCCTGGCATTTATTGGCTGCTGAACACGATCACTCACTCTGTTCACGTCAGAGCAGAAGTGGAAGCTACATACTAGCACAGTAAGGAAGGAATCATTCATCAGAAAGAAGGACTTTCTCATGTTAAGAATGGATCTTTAACTCGCGTCCAAATAATACCATCTTCATATATGTATATTTCTCCATCTCACAGGCTCATCACATCCTTACAACGAGACATCCGATAGTCCGAGGGAAGTTCCTCCACCCTGGCTCACCTATTGTACAAAAATTACAGAAACGGTGTACATCTGCACCCAAGAGACAGGGAGGAGCGTTTCCAGGAGGACTGACTACGCTCTCCTTATTGGTTTCATTCTTAAGCCTCACTGACTTAGAGCAGAGTCTGTCCTCCCACCTTATGTTTTCAGACTGTACGCACACCCAGATGGAGCATCGCTGTAACACCTGGCAGAACAGGGCCTCAGCCTCCAGGTATGGGAGCTCTACTTTTCTCTGATCAAGTTATCCCAGCCCAATGAGCTACTGTACATCAGCTAAGTCATGGTAACCCACTCTGGTCATGGTGTTCTCTTATCTCAGGTGCAAGGTAAAATGCTTCACGGTTCTACTCCTGCACAGAGCACATTCCAGTAACACAGCTCTGCAGCAAGCAGTAAGTAGGTAAGCTCCTGTGCCTCTGTTGTGTGTCTGTGCCTACAGAAACAACCTGTTTCAACTGCAAATGTTAGTTTTTGAGGGAAAGTTTTCAGCTGCTTTGAGTTCTTCTTGGATGGTCAATGCTACTGATTTTCTCTCTTTCACAGCTTCAAAATCCCTTGTTATTTACTTGTATTATAGGAGCACATAGAGGCATGAACTGAGATTGTGACCGCATATTTCTAGGCAATATACAAACATGCTGTGGGAGAGAATTTCTGTCTGAGAGCACTTACAAGCTAAACAGACAACACAGACACATGGGAGGAAAGGAAAACCAGAAGAACAGAGAGGTCAACTGACTAGGAAAAGCCACCAAGTATGTCAGAGGCAGAGATGAGCACTGAACTTTGCTCTCTTGAGGACTAAAAACTTTCTTGTCTAGCACAAAACGAGTTCTTAGACAGCATTTTTTTTCTGTTATCACAAAATGCATCCACTGAATCGGTGGTGCGGAGAGAGAGCGGGTTTAAAGATTAGAACAATGGGCAAGATGCCGCACATCCCACCCTCTTCTTTCTGACATCCTGGGGCAAGGCCACAGTCTCATGTACAAAAACGAATTTGAGTTTTGGTGCCTTCAACTTCCATTTGTCCTGCAGGAGATTCCATTAAATAACATAAGGTCTGTAAATCAGACACTCCCCTCTCTCCGCAGTGTCAGGTAGGAATTTGCAACTCCAGACCATGCATTTCCTTATCTGAAAGGAGTATTGTATGAGGCTTAACAGATCACGGTTTCTACAGTGTACCCAAATGGAAATCACTGTACAAGTACATGGTTTTATTATTAAAGACGATTGTCTAAAGCTTTAGTAAAGAACATTTGATACCAAGTACTAAAACTAAAATGGTGTTTTCTAAGATAAACAATAAAGATAGTTACATCCAAGTTACAACCTGTACTGTTTTCAGCTCTTTGGGAATTTTAGTGTACAGAGGACAGCTTACAATAGAGCAGCCAGCTCAACCTTGAGGAGGTACTGTCAAATTAAAATTCATATTTGAAGCAAACAGATTGACTTGCCAGTGCTTTAAGCATACTTTCAGTAACCCTGGTGTAAAACATCTATAATTTGATGCTGAATTCCACACAGAGGAGAATTTGAGCTTTTTTTTTACATAATGGAACTTCCTTTGTCATCCAAATTTGCAGTTTTCATAGCGCCTATGAGCATCCATCATAGCCCAGGACTCCCTGTACAAGCCTGTGTAGGTATAGCCTTGCCAAAATGCATTATAAGCAAAGCGTAATAATATATGAGGCATCAGGTAGCAGTGGACGGTGGAGCACAGAGAGACAATGGAGCATAACCACACAACAGGGGAAGGTCACGGCTCACCAGCCGCATAACTCATTGTGAGGTTTTTGTAACCAGAAGAGTTTTAGGATATCAAGGATGGGATTCTTCTGAGACACAAAGGGGACACATGGGAGAAAGCAAGAGAAGAAGCCGCATTAACCAAAGGGGAGAGAGTTGCTGGCTTCATGGGCTGATTCAAAGTGGGGTGAGCCTCTTACGGGAAGTGATAAGCAGGTCTGTGAAAGACCCTTAAAATTAATACAAGCACTAATGCAATGCAACAAGGATACGCCCAAAGGAGAGGAGAATCAGTGGAAGGGTGCAAAGATACCGGTGGTCCGGCAACACGAGAAGCTATGGATGTGATGCTATACCTGAACAGAAGGGCTTGCGGAAGCCAGGAATGATGCCCAGATTACAGGTTTTAGCAACAGACCGGATTGCAGCGCTGTCTGTAAGGGTAAAGAAAGAAGGAGTACACACTGCTGTGGCTATATGCTGAGCTTAGACAGCTACGTATTTATGCAGCAGTGTTAGATGAACACGCCAACATGACACTTTGGAAGAAAGATACAGCTCTGAAGAAGAGAGATAAAGATGGCACTGGATTTCTGTTTCCACTATCTAGTGTTTGCATTTTTATCATTCCATGTAAAGAAAAATGTCAGTCTGTGACAACAATTTCATTTCGCTGATGATCAACTTCATTTTGCTTGAAAGTGCTTAACACTGCAATGATTTAGTTGCAAGTACTATATGGGAATGCTTATCTTTTTTTGAAAACAACTTAATCCATTGGATATTTCTATTACTTTTAAGCACGCAAAAGCATGGACAGGGCCAAATGCAAATTGATAGTCTTAGTTAACTGGGACATATGGCATGCTAGTGAAAAAAGACCTTAAAGCTCTCACCTGTAGCCAGTTTAGAATGAATGACAACATCCAGAACTGGAGAACAGCACAGGGGATGTTAGGGATGGATGACTTACAGTGTTTCCTATTACTGAAGATCAAAAGCATACAGAAACTGAGACAAGACTTTTAGCATACTGGGTAATTAACAGCCACGGTGGAATTTGGTTTCTTGCCATGTCACATTCAGTTTATAGCTTATGACAACAAACGTTTACTAAATGTACTGGAGATTAGAGAGACATAAGATTATATGATAAATCAATAAAATAACTAAATAAAGAGGTTAAAATACACTGAGTCAAAAACAATTAAAGAAGAATTCCACTGCAGTCAAGCACAGGTCAGGAATATAAGTACAGCCAATGCACATGCAGGTGCAGTTGACACTGGCCAGGTGGGCAGCACACAGCACTATTTCCCACACCACCAGCACTGTTTATTCTGTAAAGAACAGGTTTTGGGGGGGGGGGGGGTCCTTCAGTTGCTACAAACAAAGTACAACAAGCTATTTCTAAGAAGCGAGCCCACAAATGGAGTCACAGCCATGGTCGCCCTTGATAAAGTGGAGGCAATTCTTCCTTCGAGGCTCCTCTACCGCCAAAAGATGTCCATCTCCACCCCTTTATGTTCTTTGGCAGAGTCGCCATTCAGAACTAAATCCCTCCTTCCTCTTTGTGGGCTCCACTGATGGATGTGACAGGACTTCCAAGCAGCCTCCTCTTACTGTTTTGCACAATGATCTCTGGAGTAGGAGGTTCAAAAACCCTTCCAAGGGACCAGCCCATATTCAGTACAAAATCAATTTACCATGGCTATAGACTCCTTTGTATTTCTGCATCAAGCAAGGCGATTTTATTCTCTTTCATTTTTCTGCTCTGGGTTTCCTTGCCATCGTGCCTCTTTGAAGCTCACTGCTATGTAGAGATGTTAAGGGTTCTCCACTATACATTTTTCTGTGTTCCCTCCCCCCCTGCTTCTGAGGCAGACTGGACAAATCCTGCACAGTCAACTGAGTGCATTTTTGAGCACCCACATTAAGAGTTCTGCTATGAAAAGCCATCTTCCTATATATGCTTCAAACCGAAAATGTAATCACTGAAGCACATGTGAAACCTCTGTGTACTATCAGTTTTCTAAAGTGGGGAAGTCTTGCATCCTTTATTCCTCTCCAGGTTACATCATTGAATATACTTGTTCAGCATTTATTTGTTTGCTTTGAGAAGGAGCTAAAATAAGTTTGAGGAAATGCCCAATTTGGATCTGATTCTCCCAACAATTAGGCTGAGATTCAGGAATCAAAATCAGCACACCCTGCAGCATTAAAAAGACTAATGAAGAACTCAAGATGACATTTTCACTGTTCTGTGCCTCCTGTTTTTCTTTAGGGAAATCACATCTCTTGCATTAGGAGGGGCAATAGTCTTTCAGATGACAAACACTGCAATATATTCTCATTAAAATTGTGTAAGAGGTTGAACATGGTTTGAGTCCTGTCTTGGCTTGAAAAAAGGGGGCAGTGTGCAATTAAACAAATAAATGTGCATGTGATTAGATTTATCCTATCAACATTCTTTTTCTGGTTGTGCACTTAAGCTTGGTGTAGTACAACCAAAAGGGAAAAAAGGCACTGGAAATCTTTAATTCAGTGAAAGATGCATTATTGAGACCAAATGAAAGCTTTGAGATTAATTAGCCAAGGCCAGTTTCATGCAAGCCAGAGAGATTGGGAAAGTTTTGCAAGGCAGGCTGAAAACAGAGATCCTGCCTGAGCCTGCCTGTACCACAGGAACTTAAGTGAAACCAGACTCTCCCTCCTGCTCTTCCTAATTTTAAAGTAACAGTTTTTGAGCTTCAAGAATATGGGCAAAAAATTCTAAATCCTCAGCTAAAAAAGATTCTTTGTACTTTCCCTATTCAGTTCAGCAGATATATGTCTGAATTTGTTTCGCATACCTAGAGAAAGGATCCAGACTCCTGTTCCTAGATGCCAGGAGTTTGACATGTACTGTGGAAGCACCTGGAATACTCAGCTGCACTCTGCTAGGCATTTCTGCTTAAAATTAAATGGCAATTCTTGCCCCAGTGAGCCTGAATCCTAGGGTGAAGGTGAAAGACAATGTGTGCCTGCAAAAAACAGGCAGAAAGAACAAGAGGGAGCAGTGAGATGTCTGATATTTGCAATCAGGGAGTACACATGGTGCACAGGCAAGTGTGGTACAAGCTTCCCAGGAAAGTTTTTGGCAACACACCTAGATTTTGACCTTTAGACTCTCTGGCTTCTATGGGGTTTGGTGCTTAGCATCACAAACTGTCAGAAAATGTCATTTCTGATAAATCACTAATAACCAAGAACAAGTAGGACCTTTCAGATCTTACCAAGCTGGGTTGGAAGAGGAAGTCAGTGATGAAAAGTCCCCCATGTTTCATAAAACAGATTTCGTGGTTGGTTTTTTTTTTTTATTGTTCTATAGCTACATTGTGCATTACATATCTGCTTTCCTCTGCCAGGTGCCTAACGCTCTTAATAAGCTAATTACAGCCTTCTGCTTATTTCATGTCAAGCTTAACTCCCCAGTCTGAGCCTAGCCTGCAGTTCTGGCATGTTTTTTCCTTAATCTAAGACCATCTGTGCTCCATCAGCAAGGAACACTTAAATACAGAGAAAGTGAAGAAACAACAGTGTTGAATTCCCCATACTCTGCCCCCAACTCCTCTCCCCAGCATTTCCAATTAAGTGTGAAGCCAACATCCATCCAGTCCTAAATATGCTGGAAGGCTCTGAGCAGGCTACAGTTATCTACAGATGCAGCAACACTTTTCAGTGGTCAGTGGGGAAATGACAAGCCAGAAAGGACTTGAATCTCTCCATTTCTTTACATCAAAAGCTTCACATTTCAAATACCATCACATCACCAGCAACACAGGCAGCGGTTGAGTTCAGCACTTGCTCAATGTAAATCAAATACTTGTCTCAGAGAAGCACTAGGAGTCAGTTTGAGAAAGAAGCGATGGGGCTGATTTTTCAAGAACCCAAAAATATTTCTCAAGTCTTTTGTTTATTGCTGCAAAATGGAAGTGCACAACGGTTTAAATCAAAACTGGACTGCAACGCTAGGGAAGGTGGCTTTCTGACCCTCTCCTGTCCCACCATCAGAAATTCAAGTGTTTCTAAGCCCTACTGTCCCCCCACCGCCCAGCCCAGCTGGACACAGTCCCTGCCTGCTGCCACTGCAAGCGGCCAGAGCCCCACCACTGTGCGTAGCATCGATCCACCTAGCTTCCTCCTAAGGCTGGGAAACAGATGCCTTCAGACTCCCTGCTTGGACTGTCACAGTTTGCCTTGCTTCTGCCTCCTCTTTTCAAACACCAGACGTCAGCACCTGATGCCGTAGTGAGCTCTGCCAAGCTTCATCTCAACAAGGAATTTATTTGCTCCTTCTCCTGCAAAGATGACTCTGATGCAGTGCCTTTTATTCCTTCCTCCCAGCTCCTCTGTTCTGTTCTCCAGTCTGCACTCTCCTGCCAACTCAGGATTTATTTTCCAATTTCCTTCAGTTTGAGTCCTGCCCTTATATTCCCCCTGCCACCTGGCTCTTCCCTCACCTCCCCTCCAGCACGTTTGCATTTGACCTTTACCAAGGTCAAAGATTCCACAAATGAGTTTTGAGAATATGCCTTGTAATTAAGATGAGGGAATACAAAACGATTCTCCAACAGGATTAATGCAGCATACTTCTTTGTGCTTCTTCTAACTTCTTTTTGGTGGTTTTCAATGCTTTCACATTTATCTTGTATTGAAAAGAAAAAAATCTTTTTCTTTTTTCTGCCTTGTTCTTAAATCCTCAGTAACTGATCTCACAGCAAAAGCTACTAAATTTGTAACAATTATATTAGCCACATACATTTTTTCTCCTGTCACTGTGTTTACCACTATTATATTTATGAACCATTGATCATTCCTTTCTGCCCCATGCATCAAAATCCTCTCCTCTTAGGCAACTGCAGTTTGTCTCTTAATACTCCCAGGCTAACTTAAGAACTTTTTTGTCATTCTTAATAAAGCTTAAATCACTTCTCTTTGAGCAACCCTGCAGCCTATTCAAATGGCTGCAGCCCTGTTATTTCTTTTTCTTTACTTATATGGAATTAAAACACTCTCTTTCAAAACTTTCAAAACCACACTTTGTCTCCTGTCTGAAGTGATTAATTAATAATTAAAATAATGTACGGAATTTGATCCACATTCCTGACACAAAAGTGTTTCCGATGAAAACATGTCTTTATCCACCCTCCCCCCAAATTCTTTCCAAGCTGTTCTCTTAAAAAAAAAAAAAAAACACAACAGAATTATTTATACTTAAAGTATTTTTATCTGAAGGGATACATCTTTTTTGCATTTTTCCCCTACCAGAACCCAACTACTCTATTTTTACATTAAAAGGTTTTCATTTAAGAAGTTTAGAAAAAAGTAGTGAAAAATGGGTCCATTTTAAGCATGTGGAAAGGCTGAAGTTGCATAATTGCTTACCTAGAAAGCAGAGGTGAAGATAACAACTGCTTAATATTACATAGTCTATGAATCAGAATGTAACAACCTTGCAGACTCATGATTAAGGCAAATTCCCTATATTTACAAGTGTATATCATCATGTATAATACTTAGGTCTTAAACAGAAAGCCATATATTTCAAAGCACTTCGAAAAGACAAGTATCATTATCTCAGCTTCACGTGTGGAGAAAGGAAAGCTCAGACTGGAGATGGCTGGAAACTACCTTACCTCCCCGCAGCTGTCTAAAAGTGAGGTAGCCAGTCCATGCTATCCAAACTCTCCTTATAGAGAATGGAGAGAAATATGCGATTTTTCTGCATAGTTTCTTCCACTGACTCCCCACGCTTGGTCTCCCGAATCTCAGAATAGCTGAGTCTCTACTCAGTCACGTTACTGATAAAAATCTATGGGATAGATATAACCATGGTGTGGTAACTTTTAGATGAAAGAAGCATTTCAGTGACAGTAGAATACCTGTAAGATCATTGTTCCTATTGACTGTTCAGGCTGTGGTAGCACCCAGCAACTCATTAATACCCCACAGCCACATCCCTCACCCTCCTCCAGCAGTACAGCCCATCCTTCCTCTCCCATTAGCAGGCAACTCACAGCAGCTGCTGCCTGATGTTGCTTAGCTGGAGGTTTGCTCCTCCTCCGGCAGCCCCGAAGAAAGGCTTCTGAGCCTGAAAACTTGCCATCTTTCTCCAGTTAAGGTGGTTGGAGATACCATAGGCATAGTCAAGTTTGAGCTTGTTTATTCGTCTGTCCTCTTAGCACATGGGTTGTACTTTCCTTGAGCTCAGCCTGGGGAAGGCAGGTGAAACCTTGGAGGCCAAAGCTCTTCGAGGATCTCGAAGGACTCAGGGAAGCTGCACCTGCCGTGCTGAGACAGGATCGATGTCCTGTGGGACTGATGAGCAAACTGTTCCCGTGTCTGCTCCCCAGCTCTGGGTCTCTGGAAACAGCTGTGCAGGCCATGTTAGTGACTCTGCTGTGTAGCTCCAGGCTCCAATAATCCCCTCGTATTAGTCATTCAGAACTGTTGCATTTAAAAGAAGCTGTAAAACACACATCAGCTGAACTGTTACTAACAGAGAAAAGTAGGATTATTTATCTAGGGAAAAAACGCACACACTGACATGAAATGTATTTACTATAAAACATTTCTTTTCTTTTTTTCTAAGAGCTCAATAGTTGGGTTTAAAGGAAACATATGAGGTCATTCAAGGGCCCTTTTAGAGGTGCAAATCAATAAATGATGGGGGTTTTTTTTAATGCTCTTATTATAAATGACTGGATGCTATCAGGGTCAAACTTAATCCTGTGCAGAGAGCCAGTGCAAGGGACGTGACTTATTTAGATCTCTCTTAAGCTCTGTTCTGAGAATAAAATGTAGATATTTCTCTGTATTCTCAGTCTTAAAAAACCCCAAACTGCTGCATTTTTGCAGTAATTGGCCCAGATACTCCATTGTTGATCTTGTAAGATGCAGTGCTTTGTGTTTTCAAGGACTTCTCTTACTTCTGACTTCCCAGCATGTGCAGCTCAGCTCCGATGCCAGGGCCGGGTCCCAGGTAGAAAGAACACTTCACTGAGCTCACAGCCCTGAGAAGCGGCAAACGGCAGCGGGGTGCCAGGACCTCTCCCCAGGCTCCATCAGTTGGCAGCTCACCACCTCCACAAACCCAGGCTTGCTGAATGGGGGAGAGACTGCAGGAGGTATCACCTCCTCTCCAGGAGAGCATGACGCAGGAGCTGACTGCGTGAACCCTGCGCTCGGCGTGTGAAACTCAATAGGTCGCTGTCGCCACATCGACTGCTGTTAGCGAAGGTGCTGCATCAAACCCGTCCTGCGTTAGAGCCTTCACTAATGATTGCATCAGAGCGCCCTAATTGGGACAGGAGCAACTAGGAAACGGTTTCTGTGCCTTGTGGTAAGCCAGCATTTGCAGGTAAAGAATAAACCTCTCCCATGTCTGAAAATATCCCACATCCCTAAAGTAATAATAACAAAAAAAGCAGCATATATTTATATAAATCTCAGTTTATATAAATGTCAGTTTAGATAAGGTGTATCCTACAACAAGAGGCTGATTTGCCTCTCAGGAACATCCGCAGAGCTGGATTTGTTGACGGCAGCCGCAGATGAATGCACGTGTCAGGGCAGGGGACAGCCAGGGCGTAAGTACATGCAGATCCCCGAGAGCCTCCTGGCGCTGATGGAGTGGGAAAGAGCCCACAGAGAAAAAGGGCTAAACAGGCAAACCAAAATACATTTTGCAAAGATACAGAAGCAACATTGGTGACAAGAAATGAGAAGTCCACAGGATTTTTTTTTTTATTATTGTCATTTTTTTCCCTCCCCTTTCTAAAGGATGTTTAATGGTCCTGACTGTAAGGTGCAAGGAATAAGAACATTAGTCTTCATTCCCTACACAAAAAATGCCTGACAGGGTTTTATCAAATAAAGAGCCCAATATGCTACTGTTATCTGTAAGTGACTTCAGCAGCTAATTAAATTCAGTTTCTGAATCCTGCTTATAATGTTTGCTGACAAAGACCAAAACCCCTGTAGTAATTTTGGCTTTTAGGTGAGGTGAGACAGGGAAGGAGGGAATGACAACTAACAAATTACCCGGGAAAGCGGGCTGGCAGTCCGTGGCTGACAGTCATCACACAAACCTCACTTCAGCCTGTGAGCGTAACAGGGTAGTTCCCCTCCAGATGTAAAGCAGCTCTGTGGCCTTCACTGACTCCAAGAAGGCTGCCCTGCTCTAATGCCAAGTCTGAATCCAAACAGGTATAGCTTCTGAACTTCCTATACATGCTATACAACCTTATGTATATGATCCTTCTGTATGGGTACATACGTATGTATACATAAAAAAAATAATATATATATATATATAAGAACTTCCTATACCATGCCTAAATACTCACTTTAGAGGGCGATTATACTGATCACAACTACACAGTGCACTCTGAGCCAGTTTAGCAAATCTATGAATGCACATATTGAAACGTATTCTCACTCGGTAGAGCATGCAGCATGCTCTTAACTCGGAAAATTCTCAAAGGAAAACAGGCATTTATTTAAAGCTAAACCTGGGCTTAAAAGCTTTGCTGGCTATAAATGGACTCCTGAGTTGGGTTCTCTCAGACAGAGAGGATGTTGTGTTCAGAAATGACTCAATGCTACAGAGTGTGAGAAGAGATCTGCTTTCTCTGCTCTCTGAATTTCAGCTGATGAGTAACATCAGCACAAGGTTGGTTCCCAACAGCATATGCTGGAGCCTATTAAAGAGTACAGTTCCCTGCAGTGAGGAGCTGGAGAAGTGTGTCCTTGGAGAATGAAGAGTAGCCTTCAGACATGGACACCTCCAGTCTGACCTGCCTTGTTTTCTTCCCCCATCTCCCACTCCAGGTAGAAATTTCTCCCCTCGATAAATCCTGGGAAGGGAGACCTGCACCTGAAAGCTGCAATCTAGCTCCTGATCAGTCATTTTAAGGAAGGGTGTATTCAGGGAGTACATTTTATTTGGGAACCTGAAACCATAAGAATAAAAAGCTGAATTTGCCAGAAAGTTTGTTCAGCCAATATATGCTTTATTATGGAATAGCTTTAAACCTCTAGGCTGAGAGTGAGAGGTTTTAGGTGCAGCTTTGGAAGGTGATTTATGAATAGATTTATATGTTAATCTGTTAATAAAAAATGTAGCGTACTGATAAAATATGTGACAATCACAACTCAGCTATGAGCCACATATTAAAGACTGCATCTGCTCTAGTAGAGGTTTTGATTATGTTTTGAAATGAGGGAACTGCATTGGCCTAAAAATAAAGAAATAAATGTTTTATCTAGAAATATGTGCCATATAATTCAAAGATGTATCTGGGAATCTGCAAGAAACAAATAATAAACTGCTTTTAAGAAAATTACTTCTGGCAAGTTAAGCTTATTCCTGAACATTTCAAACTGGAGTTCCTGTCAGGCAGCTCAGTGGTACATAAAGATAGGCACAGTATTCTCACTCTTTCCCAAAATTACTTCCCAAACTGGATTTTAAATTGGATGATAATCTTGACACTCCAACTAGACTGAAGAAATAAGTATCTTTAGCAAAGCTGGGCCAGCTTCTAAGCACCCATGGGTTTGCGCTGCATATCAATGCCTAGTTTTTTCGTGATTTTTGAAAGGATATTTTGAAAAATGGGAACAGCTCTGTCTCAAGGACATTTCTGCAAGTAAATCTGAAATACAATACTTTTACCTCTTTTTATTGACAAAACTCACAGCACTTTATAAAGGAGTGCTATATCCCTATTTCACATGCAAGCAAACACCAGGCAGATAAATGGGGCAGATTAACCTTCCTTTAGGTGCCCACAGGCAGAGCCAGCAGTATGAATTTGGGCCTCCAAGCCCCATCTGGTGCCTATCCAGCATCTCTTGGGGATGTAAGACTGATCTTACAAAACTATTTGTACGTTTTCTGATGAGCACCAGGGTTTTGTGAACATATTCTGAATCCTTAAAATTTCCCAGTGAAGTATTTTCACCAGGAAAGATTACTTGAGTGACAATTTGTGCTGTAAACTATATTACTCGCTGCTCCCCATTGGTTTTGTTTATCATTTTATTCAACTATAGAGAGAAAAACGAAGTTAAACTCTGCCACCTCTCCTCACACTTTCTTACACTTGCAGAGCATGTTTCTCATCAGCACACATAAATGTGGCACTACTGAGCCCTAAATAAGTAGAAAATAATGCATTTAATGCTCGGTTTGATTCAAAGTGCAAAATATGAAACCTGTTCCATTTGTTGCTATGTGACATATTGAGGACTGATAGGCAAGTTTTATTATTATTAACTATACTTTGTTGATACATACTGTTGATTTACCAGTGATTATGCCACAGAGCTAAAGATCCCTCCAGGGACTAGCAAGGAGGGAAGTGTGCCTTCAGGAGCAGCTGTGCAGTTTCAGAGCTTCATCTCTGTAGGAGGGATGTTTCTGCTTCTTAGATTAAGGGAAGAAAAACCGGAGTAAAACCCTCCTTACCGGAAATGCACTGGCTATGTAGCTGTAGTTCATCTGCTACAGCACCATACGGAAATGTTTTGTCCATATTTCAGGTTTGAAAAAATGCCCATTTCAAAGCCCCATGATATCAGCAGAAAGAAATTGATTTCAATAAGCTTCGGATCAAGCCTTAAGAGCTGATGCTGCCTAAGCATGTTGTTGACTTTAAGCTTGGGTTTAAGTCTTATGCCTCCAGTGGGACTGAGATGTTCATCAAGTTTTGCTCTAGTGACTGGGTAACATTCTCCAAAGTGCCCACAATGAATGTAGGTGCTCTTATTTATAAATTCGGAGCAAAACTTCAAAAGCACGTAAAGTCATGTGTTTTATAGCATTTTCATGTTTTGCAGTGGGGTAATTGTAGGTCTGTAATTGGAGATCTAGATTCTGGCAGCCCAGGTGGTACTGGACAGGGTGTAACTCCACAGGCAATCCTACCAAATTCAGCATCACGACTACTGGGGAACTAACATGCTCTGTCTCTGAACTTAGTCCTCACTTAATTTTTTTGTCCTCAGGAAAAAAATATTAGATAGTTAATTAAAGCATATTTTAATCTCAAAATTTTTGTGTCTTTCTTAACATATGAAATAACTTAAGTCTTCCACATAGTTTTCCAATAGGTGCACCCATTCATTCTTTCATATACTGTTAAAATACAGTTTATTTTTAAGAAAGGGAACACATACAGACTCTTGAAGTATTTTAAATACTATTAACCTGTTATAACTGGTCAGCATAAAAACTTCACAGGGCTGGTTAGAAACTTTTTCACAAGAGATCTTCCATTAAAACAAATAATTGAAATCAAAACATTTTATGAAATTCTAACGGTTTCTATTAAACTTATCAGATGACAGTCCAGAAGGGAACCTTGGATCCGGCGGGAAATTTTTGGTCACAAACGGGAAGGGAAGGAAAGGAAAGGAAAGGAAAGGAAAGGAAAGGAAAGGAAAGGAAAGGAAAGGAAAGGAAAGGAAAGGAAAGGAAAGGAAAGGAAAGGAAAGGAAAGGAAAGGAAAGGAAAGGAAAGGAAAGGAAAGGAAAGGAAAGGGAAGGAAAAAATATGCCCCAGACAAACCAGGTCAATCGCTTCAGATGAGAGAAATGCACATTCAAATCCCCTCTCGATGCTTCAGAAAATACTTGACCCAGAATATTTGCATCCCAAGTAACCATGTGTCTACCTCCTTCTCTTTCAGATTTTACAAAGATGTCAAAAAGTCATGTTTTCATCTCAGTGCAACAAGCTTGGAAATCCTGGCATCTCAAAAAGGTTGGAAAAATAATTTCCCGCTCAGTTCAATTGAGAACTCTAAGTTCCAGGTAAAATCAGGGTGAACAGCGGGTAGGCACTGCACTGGGATTTATGAAATGCCTGCCAAGTAGCCTGCTTTTAATGCACACCAGAGAATAGCATTCCTTGCTAAGAAGTCCTAATCAGCATTGTGCATTTTTTAAAATTTGCTCAAAGGCTTATGTTTTTAAAATGACCTTTCCACCTACTCTATTAATTACAAACTCCAGTATAAAACTGACTTTTCTACAGCCTCACTGTGAAAGCTGAAGATTAGGAGCTAAAGTTGTTTCAGACCCATGCATAAATTAAACAGCGTATCCTCCAAGCACACATCATTTTAAAAACGTGTTCTATAAAATGTCTAATACTTAGAGCTTACAATGCATACAAGAGGACCATTTAAAGATGGAGATGAAACATGTTGCAGGGATTTTGTTTAAAAGAGATGCTAAAAGATTTAGAGAACAGTATACATTTTAAAACTATGTTTCTTGACTGCTGCAAGAATTTGAATGCTACATGCCAAAGTTTCCAAAATTAACAGGTGCTTTTGGATACCTGACCTGGGGCATCTCAGGACGCTGATTTTCAGAAATTCTTTAACAATGATGTGCCTCAATTTTGGCAAGAAAAACAGGTAGACAAAATGACAAGTGATCCCCAAAATACCTTGGCCTCAATTTCCTTCTAGATATTGACATTCAGCCAAAAATGTTTCTCACAAAAAGAAATATTAACCAACACCAAAGTTTCTCGGGCAACTAAAACTCATTTGGTGAAAGGTTTCTCAGGCCCCAAATGGGATTTCTGAAACACATTTCAGAAACAAAGAGAGAGGGGAAAAAAAATCTCAGAGAAGTTGGGACATTTTGTTCTGCAGAGCAGGAAACAAGCTTGTTCTGCTTCAGTTTCTGCTCCACTCCACTCACTAGTTCCCATGTAAAAGCTCAGTGCTACGGTCTTGGAGAAACAACCTCAGTAGAACCAACAGAAAATTCAAAATGAGAAGAAAACTTCGGCACATGGTAATTCTGCTGAGAGCTAAGAAAGTAAAAGAAATTACCCGTTTATAATATGGTCCAACAGCTGACACATCCTAAAATCTACCTCTCTTCCTCCCCTCCCCTGAAATCTCAACTTTTCTATAGGGTAATCCTATCTTTTTACAGAGCTCTTATCCAGTAACTTGCCCATATAATGCTAAGTTTTGTCTTTTAATCTACTGCAATTCCAAGACAATAACTTCCTATCCAGACTA
The DNA here is from genome assembly GCF_900496995.4 of Aquila chrysaetos chrysaetos. Taxonomy (NCBI): domain Eukaryota; kingdom Metazoa; phylum Chordata; class Aves; order Accipitriformes; family Accipitridae; genus Aquila; species Aquila chrysaetos. Next base: position 41,142,453 of record NC_044009.1, read on the forward strand.
CATGGAGTGGCTACATGATACTCCAGTGTTCTTTGCTGTGGAGATTACAAAATTAAGTTTATACTACTGGCAGTCCAACACAGATTCAGGAGTAATACCATAACTTTAGCTTCTGGAACTGAAGATTCCTAAAATGTATTTTCAGGAGTGACAGTTTCACTAAACAATCCTTGAATTTGATGGAGAACTCTTGCTCATTTTAATTGATTTTGCATTGGGCTTAAATGAAAGGCCTCCACAGTCATTCAACAGGTAGAAGGAAAGAGTGCCTTCTTTTAAAGTCTGGGAGCTGAAAACCTTTCTAAAATCAGAGAGTAACGATATGGCTAACACTAGGTTTGTGATACGCAGTATTCATAAAGGGGATTACAATCCAGAAAAAGAAGAATTTATTCCCATTGGAAAGCAATGAATAAAGTAATGCTGTGATGAAAACCATTATGGCCTGCTCAATGGCAGGAAATACTCATTTTCTGGTTAAAGAACAGATAACTTGTCAAGGAAAACATGCATTAGGTAGAGTGAGCTAGTAAATCTACCCATTACAGAATGAGAGACTAAAGTACTGAATTTGCTGTGCTAGCAAGCGGTGGCACGGGGGTATTGCTCCTGCAAGATGCTGTTGCCACCCTTGTTGAAAAGACAATTAAGAGTCAGCTCCTTCACAGGAACACCCTGGCCTCCTCTCCTTTCCATGACAGCTGTGGGGCTGAAATGTGCCCTTGCCTTTCCCCCACAGGGACAGAGCGGCCTAGGGATAGAGCTGATTGCACAAGACCACTCAGTGAAAAACGGCTTTAAACTTCACCTAACCCTGCTGTAGAGAGGTATATTCCTCACACTGCCAGGCTTTGCCTCACAACCAGCATATCCTGCTGTCTCTGTAGACTGCGCTCCTCATGTTTCTGCCCTCACCTCACGGAAGTACAAATGCAAGGGAGCAGACATCTGTCAACACAGTCCTGCACCTTGAAACAAATTTAGCACCACTGGCAACCTGAAGAGCAAGTCCCATAAGCAGAAATAAATCAGACCACAATTTCAAGATGAAAAACTATCCCCAAATCAGGCCTGACAAGATCCACACTGTATTTTACTTACAAGCAAAGAGGAGGTACAAACCAACCCAAATTAGCATTGTGATTACTTCTTAAACTGCAGTCTCACCCCCTATAGAACTAACTGCAAATTCCTTGCATTTCTTGTCTTGCTTTCTGATCCGATCTTTAAAATGATGCATGGCGAAGGGAAGGTGGGAGGGGGTGCCTCTAAGCCACATCATGTGCTTTATGGAGACAAGCCAAGCAGCTACTTAGGCAACCATTAGGTCGGGAAACAATCGCTTCCATCATTCCCAACACGTGTGTCAACATAATTCCATGCTCTCTTTGTCATGCAAAAAGTCTTGGCAAAGTGACCGGATACACCCAGAAAGCAGGAGCAAACTAAGCTCATTATGTTAACCGGAGATCCCACAGCATCCTCCAGTGCCATAGAAGGAGACTTCCCATGTTTTGCAGTGTAGGAAAGGAAACTCGCTGCACTGAAAAGCACCCAAGCCAAGCCTGACTTCAGAAGTATATAAGGGAGATTCACAATTGGGTTTCATGGAAGAGGATCCCTCGTCTGACAAGCACAAGAGGTAGTGTGATAACAGGCGTTGCAGAAGGTATGACACCTCGCATAACTACAGAGACTTCCCTCTCCTGTGTGCTCGCTGGAAGCTGTCCAGCCATGCTAATGTGGCTCTGCAAAGGGAAACTACTGCCAAATGAGAGTATCGGCTTCTCTAACTCTATTGTTGTCATTGGTAACTCTGGACTTTGTTTTTGTTTTAAAGGAAGATTCAATGCATTTTACAACCATTAAACATCTTTTCTTCTCTGCAGCTATACTTGTAACTCTTACTAACAGCAAAAGGCTTGTGCATATCAGAATGGCTGGCAATACTACTCTAATGGCTTCTTTGTGTGGTCAGGTACAGGAGGAAGGCCCTTCAATCTGTCTGAAAAATGCCAAATACATCTTTGGTGCTCTAGCAACTGTAGAAGACGGTAAGTATCCCAGAGCATAAGTATTTATTTATTTAAAGAAAACCAGTTGGGGTTTTCACTAACAATTTTTGCTGCATCTTCCAATTCCAGATTCAGTGCAGTGAGAGGAAAGTCCTAATACTGCTGGATATTTGCAAGCCCTTTCAAACTTGAGCTGCTTTGCCTCCATTCTGCCATGGGTAACATATGTTTTTCAACCCATTTTGCCTCTTGAATGCTTTCTAGTCCAATCTTGGGTTTAGTAATGCATTCAGCAAAACACAGCTCCTCAGCATATGACATCTCCTCTAATGAAAGCCAAGGATTTCTATTGATTGTTGTGTTTAAGCCTGTATCAGTCACACTATATGCTTTGTTCCTTAAGATGCCATATTTTTGGCAGATCCCATTAGCACCCACTCAAGAATCAAGAGCAGAGGGCACTGTCCAGATGGGTACGTGTAGAAGAGCCCTTCCCCCAGCATGATCACTGGAGTGGGAATAAGCATCTGGTTCTGACTTTGTCTTCTCCCTGCTCCATCACCCTTGGCAAATTTACACTATACAGCCTTCTGAAAATGTACATCAAATATTACAGGACATTCATTAGCAAGTCAAATAAAACAAAAGAGTAAAAAGTGAACATACCTGAATAAGAGAAACGTTGTGTAGACTAAGTCTGAAGAGGTAGTTCCTGCATGAACAAGCAGAAAAATTACAAACTGTTAGGCTACCAAAGAAGGAAGGGAAAAGTTATAAAAGCAAGTTATAGTTCTTGGTCATTCATTTCTACAAACAACAAGCTTTTCTTGGACTCCACTCCACAGAATGCAAAAACAGTTATATGCCTCTTGTTCACTAGTGTCTTCGTGAACCTCGTAACAAAGTTCTGAGCAGGTCTGGAGTAAAATATTCCAGAACGCATAATGAAGAGCCACAATGAAATCCCAACAACACAGGGACTGTTTGCAAACCCTCAAAGGGCTTTAGTTGAAGTCCTGTATGGGCTGCACTCATGTTTTTCTCTGCATTCTGAGAAAACTGGGGTTGGACAGAAGCCAGCTGGAGCAAAGCTGACTCCTGTAGTATGCTCCCCTCCAAGCCCGTCCTTGTGAGTGCTCCCATTCAGGACTTTGTGGAAAAGGAAGAAAAGAGGACAGATACTTCTCAGCAGAATCTCCCTGCACAGAAAAACAGCAGGGAAATCAAGGCAGTGACTGCAGATACTCCCAATCCTCCTGTCATTGTATCTCCACAGGCAAAGCAAGGGAATTCCTGACAGAAGTCACTGTAGCATGAGATACCGCACATCAGCTAAGCTCCTGTAACCCTCCTTCTGCATGTTCATATCCTGTCACAAATAGGAGGGAACACACATTTGCATGAACATCTATGCGTGAGGCTTAGTTAACAGGATTTATCTCACATTTTTGCATGCTAAGACAATGCAGTTACCAGGAATCAGCCGACATATTAAGCCATAGGACTTGATTGTGTGCTTGAGGGTTTTGGCCATGTCTAACTTCATATTTCTGCACCCCATCTGTCAGGGAGTCTAAAGAGCTGTGATCTTTTTCCAACATCCCTGTCACCACAATCTGTCAGAGAAGACACATTTATATTATACCAGGTGAACTATGCTTTTGGAGGTGGCTCTATTTAAATAGTAGAAAATACAGCTTTGATGATATAGCTTCATCTGCTCTAGAAGTGCCAGTATACAGACATTCCCCTGCCTAGTAAAAATGCATGTTCCAGTCTTAGGTCAGTGAAGTCAGAGAAATCAGCAGAAAGCTCCTACCTATAGTGATTAAAAGGTCCTAAAGACTCTTCTGAAGAGCCCTGTTTAGGGTCTGTAGTCAGCAGCACACTCTGCCCAAGCAAAGCAAGTAATTCAAACTTCGACATATGAGAGATTCATATTGGGTCACAATGACCACTACAAGGCTTGAGCAATTTTTCCTTCTTCTGTTATCTCTCACTTGTATATCACCAAAGTCATAATCATAGAGTTGCCTGTATACTTTGTCCCAGTTCTATAAATAAACCAAAAGGTCTCAACTGCTGCTGACTGTCAATAAAGAAGGATGGGAACAAGGATGATGGGGAACTCCGGAAGTCAAACTCCTGATACCAAATCTTCAGTTGACGTAGCTCTGATTTGCACCACCCTATTCTATACTGGGACTGGTTATCCGGAGAAGAATGAGACCCGTTAGCAATATTTGAACAAAATATATCAGTAATTATTATACCTCCTGTAAGTACGCAGAGAAGTACACACATACAAAAAATCTCCATCTTCTCTCCTGGTCCTACCACTGGAAATCCAGCAGTTCTTTTGTACAGTCTGAAACCCTCTTCTGCCTCAAAGGGCTGCATTCTTTCCCAAGTAATTTGTTAACTCTTTAGCATCAGCTACAGACTTAAATATTATGTCCTGTGGGTGCATGCAGCAGACCAGAGGCACTAAGCTTACATACAGCTAAAATTTCAAAATGGAGATAAATTCTCGTCCAGTGACTGACCTGAGAGCTCCCTTAGAAAAACACATGCTACTCTCACCAAAATATTAATGCAACTCCAGGACATGAGATATCATGGAATAAGCCTTCTCCTGGAGAAGTTAAGCATGTCACTGGCCTCCAATCTTACAACACCCTAAGGAGAAAGTTCTCATAACTAGGGACTTGAAGTTGCTATCCTGTTGTTAAGCATGCTATTTAAATGCATTGATTTTGGAAGTCTTATAATGCAGATTTCAGCTCCTTGTTTTAGTCTTGTAAAAAGCTGGACAGTTTGACTGAGTAATAAATTTTAATATTAGGGTTTTTTCCCTGATAGCACTGCAGAGCAAATTCAACCAAAATATCTTTAATGGAAGAGACGTATCTAAAGGACACAATTTTCACTGCACTCAGCCAAAACAGCTGCAGTCAGGAATAGTGTCCATTTAAATAAAGCCAATCTCTGTCCTCTCAGTGACTGCTGTGTAGCACCTGGCCAAAGCATTAGTGGTGAGATCACTCGGGTGGCTGAGACCTAAACCAGGCAGGAACATAGTACTAATGTGAATAGCACAATGATCTTCCAAAGGCTTCATACTAACCTCAGCTCTCAAAGCCTGACCTTGTGGCTTTCTTACAGGAGGGAGGGTTTCCCTACATTTTTCAGCGCTTGCCTCACCTGGTGTCTGCACAGCCGCTGGCAGTTTCTTTTTGTTTGTTTGATCCTTCTCACATCTCATCGGCAGTAATATGAACACCGACCGGTAGGTAGACCAGGCTATCAATCAGAGACAACTCCAGACTGCAGTTGACCTGCCCAGCTAGAACTGACTAATTCTTAATTAATAACATGCTCTTTTAACCATACTTGTTCTGTAAAGCTATACCAGGAGTAAAAAGCCAAGGAGAAAGATCTGCTGAATAAGACAGTGCCGTTTTTATGAATTGCATTTTAACTGCAATTTCAGTCCAAGAATGAGCAAGGTCTCTGAATGACAGGCATGGTTTATTGTACCTAGAATTGCCCCATTTGTGTCCTTTTTTCTGCTTGTGTTTGAAGTTATGTCTGTTTAATACCTTGCTGAACTATAATTTAAAGCAGCGGAAAGAGTAGGATTAAGAAATACATGAGAACACTGAGATCTCTGCATGAATGGATGAGCTGCCTTCTCGGTCTTTTTTTTCCTTTTTTTTTCTCCCATTTTGTCTTGTAAGTGAACATTGGTTAATTCCTTTCTC